>NC_091483.1:75909930-76209930 GCF_947461875.1 Haliaeetus albicilla
TAACTTCACCTCACCTGTCAGTAATGAGCAACAGCCTTGTTTGCAGTGCTATTAATAGCAGGAGCTGATGTTTTACTCTCTCACGCAGCTATCTGAAAATAATCACTGCTGCAAAGATAAACACAAACCCTGATGGCTACAACTCTCCCTGCCCTTCAGATACTCATCTTGTGGCAGCATCTGCGTCTCTGCCTTTGCTGTCACCTGCCTCCATCATCTGGGGTCCCACTGTCAACTCATCACTACAGTCATCCAAGGCCCTTCCAGCTCACTCCAAGGTCTGTTCTTCCTTGATGTCTTGCATTTAACTACAACTGCCCCGTGAACACCACTCCGGAGTACTAGAGGTACCTACTGGATGCATTAGCTGTTTCCACCCAAACACCAAGCCTCTTTGCAGGACTGTCCCTTGCCTCCTGATCCTACCTGGCCCCTCCAGGCTGCCAACAGGCGAAGGTGATGAGAAGCAGCCATGGAAAGCCCACCACCACCTTGCTTAGCTCTCTCCACTCCCCCAGCCCGCTGCCTCACCACACAGAGTCTCCACTTCAGGAACTCACAGGCGAAAGCTGTAATAAGGGAAGAAATTTTTTATGATAAGAGCAGTGAGACACTGGCACAGGTTGCCCAGAGAAGTTATGGATGCCCCCTCCCTGGAAGTGTTCAAGGCCAGGTTGGATGGGGCTTTGAGCAACCTGGTCTAGTGGAAGGTGTCCCTGCCCATGGCAGGGGGTTGGACTAGATGATCTTTAAAGGTCTCTTCCAACCCAAATTATTCTATGAAAAAACAAAAAAAACCAAACCCAAAACTTGGCATGCATGCATCTATGAAAAAGGCACAAAATGGCTGTGATGACCATAACAAGGAAGATGATTTTGGGTTGTTCATGCTTCACAGCAAGGTCAGCCGTGGTTCCTCACCTGATGGCACTTAGGGCCTGAAAGCACACACAATGGCAGTGCCTTTCCGCTCTAAATTTAAGGATGATTCCTAGCTACTGAGGACCAAAAGAGAGCGTTCTTCTAATCCGCCCACCCCTCTCCTGCAGCGCAGGCTGCCCTCAGGCTCCACGCACCGCTGCTGGCCTCAGGCCCCGAGGACTTCCCCAGAGCGGTGGCACCGCGCTGGCTGCCTACCCTCCACCTAAAGCACCCACTGCTCCTGCCCAAGGAGGGCATGCCCTGCGATCCCCCAGCTGTGCTTGCAAGCCTCCTCCCCGCTCTCCTCCACCATCAGGAGCTGCACAGCTCTCCCCCACACAGCCAACGAGGATGGTGGGTGAAAATAAATTCGTTTATTTTTGCCGCAAATTCTTCTACACCCTTTGGTGAATAAAAGGCCGGTGGGTGGATGGGTGGAAAGACTGGAGCCAAAAGCAATAGCAGAGAGTACTGCTAGAAGAGAGGGGGAAAATGAGACATCAGCCTTCCCCACCACCATGAGTCCTACGCGATTGACTATAGCAGGTTCTCACAGCTAAGTCCCTCAGCGCTCAAGGACCACTACCCCGAAAACCAGAATCTAACAGCAGTGTGTTGCTCTCAAAAAGCAAAGCTCTGTCTGCCAGGTACTTTTAAAATCCATTGTTTTCTAGTAAAATCTAGTATTTCCACAGGAGCAAGCAAAGCTCTGTCGCCCCAAAACATCCTGAACATGCACTTGGGTCCTCCCCGGTGCCAGCACCCAGCCACGGAGGGGTGAGGGGCCGAGCCAGGTAGAACCTGTTCCTGCTTTGCGCAGGGCTGGAGAGAGGACAGAGCAGCTCCTGTGGCCACCGCCAGCTGCTGGTGCTCATTTTGCGACGGTGGGGTTCACACCTGCAGGAAGGAGTTTTCCTTGGAAGGTCAGCTTAGGGCAAGTATGGAAACCTTGCCCAGAGGCAGGCCAGTCTTTTCCCTCTTTCTTCAAGGGTGGCACTGCTATCCCCGCAGCCAAGCTCTTATTAACTCTTTGAGGGTTATTCGGGGAACATAATTTCCAGACAGACACGGAACTTCTCAAGGCAATGTCCCTTCAAGCACAGACTGTGATTTTCAGTTCATGTCACAGTGATGCAAATGTGAGCAATTCTCCTCCTGGCTCAGAGCTGTCCTGGGTGACATCCTCAGAGCATCATCCAGATGAGGGGACCAGCAGAGCCACTCAGCAGCTCCCACCACCACTGCTGGGAACCCGCCAGGCGAACGCCAGCTCCTCTGCATGCTTACAGCAGAGCCAGGGAAGCATCCGAGGACTGGCCACCATGAGAAAAGGAAGCTGATATTAAGAGAAACTCTGGCCAGACCGCCCAAAATGAAAAATTAGGAACCTCCACCCCTGGCAGAGGTGTGATGTGCAGGTGTGAGCTCTGGGAGGGGACGGGGGCTGCCCACAGGCTCGGTGCGTGTCTTCAGGGCTTTGCTGGGAGAAGCAGCATCCTGCACAGGGCAAACATCCCTCTCTATCCTAGGTTTTTCCCCAGGCTGCTACAAAGGGGCAAAAGGGGGGGAAAAAAGCCACCACCGCAAACCAACCCAAAAAACCAAAAATCATCCCTGCGCTTCCCACAGGACAGAACTTGCAATTGCCTGTGTCCCTTGCCTTTAATATACCTACATAAAAGCTTGCCAAAAGTGACAGGCTTACTAATCCTAGAGATCCGAATGCCCCCAAACTCCTCCCTGCTGATGTACTGCGGCACAGCCCGGTGCAACACCAATGCACAGAAATACCGGGACAGAGGAAACGCAACACAGAGTTACATCATGAAGCTTTAAATATTTGCCCTTGTAGTCACTTGTTCATCCTCCTGTGCCATCTTCTGGTGTGATTTTGGCCAGAGCGGCAGCCCCTTCTGCCAAGCAGGGGTGGTCTGAGCAAGGCATTACAGAGGGAACCAGGGGGTGTCTTGCACTGGACACAGTGCTGTGCAGTTATTACTTATTTATAGATAACCCGTTAAAAAGCCCCGAAGTTCAGTGTCTCGCCTCTCCTCCTGTCAGCACTATTTATACACATCGCTTTAAGCGAGACAGGCCATGCGCAGCAGCAAGCGGACAGAGTCCCCAGCCCAAAGCTGGCTGTGCCACGGCCGTGTATTGCTGATGCCATTTAAATCCCTGCCCTTTTACCCTGTCTGGGTTTTGAAGAGGGACCAAAGGAGCTCAGCACTTGAGGCAACTCTCCCTCCTCCTTCCCCTCCGTCCTCGGTGAAATGCAGGGCAGACCAGCCAAGTTACATCAACGTCAAGGGAGAAACGATGCTCTTCTGGGGAGAGTGCGGCTGCCGTGATGTGAATGCTGCTGGCGGGAGGAGTTTGGGGCACAGACATGACACATCGGCTGCCGCCCGGCCACAGACACAGGCGGCTTGGGCACAGGGACTAACCAAGGACAGGCAACAGCTGTACCTGCTTCTGACTGCAACTGCTCAGCTAGCCAGGATGGGGAGGGATTTATTTCTGTGTTTATGAGGCACATCATTATCCTATTATCTCTTCTTACCTCCATCTTTCCCGTGTCTTGAGTTTCTCTCCCTTCCACCTTTCTAGTTCCCCTTGGCTTCAAGCAGGGCTGCGTAACAGCTCCCACGACTTCTGCTAATAACTCTACACTTGACTTCAGTTAAAAGGCATTCCTGGAGGGCTCCTACAAAATAATGGCATTTCAGAGTAGTTTATGGCCACGGAAACCGGGTGTGATGTGAGAGACCCCAACTCTGACACTCCTGACACCCACGAGCATTCCTCTACACCAGACAAGGCCCAGGCGTGAGGGAACAGAAAAATGGCAGGGACTCACAAGAATTATTCATGCATGAAATTAGAAATGCTGTGGGACCCCTTCCTTCCCATAAATAACTCCACATAACCTACCACCGCAGGATTCATTGCCCCGTTGTAAATAATTGCCTGCTGGAAGAGCACAGGGCAGCACATCTATACGCCGGGGGTGGGTGACACCCCTTGATTCATGGGGCATCTGGGCAGCAGGCAATGACATCACCTGCACGGCATGAAAAGAGGTGGATGATTCGGTCCCAAACAACAGCTCAGCTACTTCTCCATCTACCTTCTTTTCCACCTTTGCTACGTTTCACCTTTGTTGTTGTTACCGAGGGCTGAAGCTACTTCCAACCATCTCTAAGGTCAGGCAAAGCCTCCAGAGCAGCAATCGGCAGGGGATCGGTGGGATGACAGTGACATCCAGCATTCAGTCTGCAACATGGCCACAGCTCGGTTCCATACACATTCACTACCAGAAACACCGTAATCACAACCCACAACAGCAATGGGTCTCAAACCGCCCCAGGAGACAGGAATTCAGAGGTGGCCTCTGCAGCTGATAAGCCAGAGCATAAAATGAAACATGGGGGGCAATGGGGTTTTGGACCGCAGGCAACAGCTGGCCTGAACATCTGTGCAAACCTGAAAGCATATTTGGATTCAGACTGGTATATGCCGTAACGTGCCACCGCTGATAAACCTGGAGCAGCAGCACATGCTGCACAGGTGACGGTCCCACCAGGAGGTTTTGCTGCAGTCCAGCTTTACCTTCACCTGGGGATGGAAAGGGTGATGGGGTTGCAATTTAGAGTAACAGTACGAGAACTGACTTTTATCAATGCCTGCTCCATGCTTCCTGATGGGAGCTGGTCCATCCTCAAAAGCACCCAGCTACTTTATCATAGGTATTCCATTTGGGCCTGTCAAAGCCCCTGGAAAACCCCAAGATGTTGACAGCTAGCTGTAGTTTACTTCCACTCTAATATTTTGGCTGGAGAAAAGAAAAACATATTCTGCAGCAAACAGACTTCAGGAAGTGGCCAGGTTTGGTCCTAACAGCATCTCCTGCTGCCACTGCTGGGGATGTAACCCAGCAGGCATTTCTAATCTTGTTAAAACCTTTGCTTTAAACCTCACCCTGTTCCTCTGAAACACCTAAATGACAGCTCCTACTCATGCACCTTACTCCTTTAAAGCTTCAGGAGGACCCAACCTGGACATCTGGATCAACGCAAGCTGTTAGTGGCCATACCCCATGTCAGTGCTTCACGGGCTGCTTTTTCAAACAGGCTTCAGTCCTGTGGGGCCCAGAGTGTCACCACGTGTGACAGCACTGGGGGAGCTCAGCAAAGCCCCGGGAAGTGCTCGGCACATGTCAGGAATAGGCTTTTGATGAGACAGCTAGAAAGCCAGGCAATGCTGCAGACAGGGTAAAGACAGCCCTTCCAGCACATTTCAGAGGGTGCTATATTAAGAAGTGCAACAGCAGGACTTTAAAATCTTGTATCCGGCTCTTTTTGCTGGCCATGATGCACCTTGAAAAGCAAAGACTGTAATAAAGCCGACGTATAACAACTGTTCAAGAAAAAGCTGCAGAGGCAGTTATGGGGGATTAGAAGTACCCTGGTTATCAGGGCATATTTAGCCTGCTCCATCGCTCTGCTCTCTGCTATTGAAAAGAAGGACACGCTACAGAAAAAGGGGAGACAAAACCACCGATGTAGTGATTGGGGTCTACCTGCTGGGTCATCAAGAGAAAGCACAGTTTGAGAAACCAGGCATTGTCTGTGGTTTTTGCATGTGAGCAGTTGTTATCGATAAGCAAAGAATTAAATAGCTTAAAGGAGCGGATAAAGACTAGAATGTGTGATTTTGGCCTGGCATTGTCCTCAGGGCTAACTGGATGATGAGTCCCAGCTCAATGGAGCTGGCTCAGCAGAACAGACTGGTCTGCACAAATGGACAAAACCAGAAAAAAGTATTTAAAATACTTTCAGAGTAGATATTCCCTATGCATCCAAAATCTGCACTAAGCCTATCAACTGCAGAGTCAGACCTTAAGTAAACCAACGCTTTAGGATTTAGACTGGTTTTTAGTTAGAATTTTAAAGGAAAAAAGAAATCAAGCCAGCTTCGCTAGCCTGCATCCTCCCAGCAACTGCTCCAAAAGACTGACATGACAATTAGCCCCCCATGAGTTAAATTAGTTTACAAGATTAAATGTGTTGCTGTTGTGTTTTAAGCCAGCTCCTTCACAGGACATTGTTAAGGCTCGGTCTCCATCTTCTACATCAATCTTTCACTATATGGCTTTACTGCTTTCAGAAAGGTACTGAATTTACATTACAGCACTTTCCACTTCCAAATACTGGAAAAAAAATGGAAAATCTACAATTATTGGATGGTTTAGAATTCATTATTTGCTGAATGACTTTTACTTCATATGCATTAACTGTAAAAAGGCACTGAGCAATAATCATCAAATGACGTCCTTTTAGCCTAGCAGTTGGCCTAGCCATAAATCATACAAGGAAAACGAATAGAATCCATCTTATTTTCACCATCCATCATTACTCCTCCAGTCTAAATTTAGCCAAAACTCCCTTTAGTTCAACAGAAGTGCCTGTATCTACACAGGTATTGCGCCAAGTGCTTCACAGCAAAGAGAAACTAATGTTACATTTATTTAAGGTTAAATAACAAATGCAATTCTGAGCTCTACAAGGACTTCCAAGGAGTTTTATGCTGCTCTAACCAAGGTCAACAACTTTTAAGGTGAGTCACCCTCCAGGACAGCCCCTCTTCTGCAAATGACCACAGCAAAAGCCTACACAGCTCAGTGCAAACAACTACTTTTAGCCAGGAATAAGGTAGGCAAGATGAATGATGACACCAAGCTGTGTGGTGCAGTTGACACACTGGAGGGAAGGGATGCCATCCAGAGGGACCTTCACAGGCTTGAGAGGTGGGCCCATACAAAAACTCATGAAGTTCAACAAGGCCAAGTGCAAGGTCCTGCACACGGGTTGGGGCAATCCCAAGCACAAAGACAGGCTGGGCGATGAGTGGATTGAGAGCAGCCCTGTGGAGAAGGACTTGGGGGTGTTGGGTGACAAGAAGCTCACCACGACCTGGCAATGTGTGCTTGCAGCCCAGAAAGCCAACCGTATCCTGGGCTGCATCAAAAGAAGCGTGACCAGCAGGTCGAGGGAGGTGATTCTGCCCCTCTACTCTCGTGAGACCCCACCTGAGTACTGTGTCCAGCTCTGGGGCCCCCAACATGAGAAGGACATGGAACTGTTGGAGCGAGTCCAGAGGAGGGCCACAAAGATGATCAGAGGGCTGGAGCACCTCTCCTGTGAAGACAGGCTGAGAGAGTTGGGGTTGTTCAGCCTGCACAAGAGAAGGCTCCAGGGAGACCTTATAGCAGCCTTCCAGTACCTAAAGGGGGCCTACAGGAAAGCTGGAGAGGGACTTTTTACAAGGGCATGTAGTGATAGGACAAGGGGTAACGGCTTTAAACTGAAAGAGGGTAGATTTAGATTAGATATAAGGAAGGTAATCTTTACTGGGAGGGTGGTGAGACACTGGAACAGGCTGCCCAGAGAAGTTGTGGATGCCCCCTCCCTGGAAGTGTTCAAGGCCAGGTTGGATGGGGCTTTGAGCAACCTGGTCTAGTGGAAGGTGTCCCTGCCCATGGCAGGGGGTTGGACTAGATGATCTTTAAAGGTCTCTTCCAACCCAAACCATTCTAGGATTTTATGAATTGCTCCCAAGATGTAGGTTCAAACTTAAGGTATGGTATAATGATGTGTTAGGACAGAATAACCCATCTATGCATGCAAGCTCTTTAAATCAGAATCTAAAACAAGGCTGAGAGGTGCCTCCCCTACCTTACAGCGAGATCACCTACCTATAGTGAAAAGGGAGGGACGAAAAACATTTGTGTATTTAAAACAGGACAGACAAAAAGACCCAAACCAAAACACACCCCAAACCAGAACTACATTGCTTACATTACTTGTGGACGCATCAAGGATGGCAGAGCTGGGAATAGGTCACCCTAGCAGGTAACCGACTGCATTTTACAGCATATAATCCCAACGCATGGGATGGTGTTCCCCAAGTGCTGGTGCAAATGCTGACTGGTTCTGCAAACACACCCAAATCTATGTCTGTTAAGTCAGAGAAGTGACAGAAAGGGGCAACAGCACAACATTCAGTTGTAAGTCATGTAAAGGATGCATACATTCAGCCAAAACACACTGTATGGCATGTTTCAGTAGTTCTGAACATGGGCTGTTTTTCCCCTCTTAGCACATTCCTGCTGCCCTCAAAAGCCTCTGAATGAGGACTTCACTACCACAGCAGCTGATGAGCAATAATGACGAGTAGCAGTTAGCAATATTTATGGTGCAGAAACGCTGACCAGAAAAGTCTGAGACCCCAGGGCAGCTCCTCTGCTTTCCTTCCTGGGGCATACCAGGAACTGGCAGACAGGGATGGCATTTCACCAAATGGTGCATGGCAAAGAGAAGCTACCATGATATTCTACTAATATTAATGATAAATCAGACTCGCTGCACTCAAAGCCTTTCTTTCTGCAGATGACTTGAGTTTCACAAGAATCCTACCTTGTTGCTAACACAATGAATCAAACCTCCCCGACCTTTAACTTTCCATTGTATTAATAATCTACAGGAGTGAAACAGCAGTCACAAGGAGTTACATTTTCTCTGAAACCACAGTGAAGAATTCATTACTCAACGCAGAGGAAAGCATCAGAAAAAAAGAAAAGGTTTAGGGCACAGATTTGGTACAAACTACAGGCTGAAGTCAGATGGTACAAGCCTGATCTCCTTGAGCCTATTGCAAGCAATAAATATTTCTTCCTATTTCTAGCACAGCAGCTTGAAATGGTGCTGCGCACACACACCCTTCCCAGAGCTCAGGCATCCAACAAGGACGCCAGTTATAATCAGTTGGGACCAACCCACCCCATCATATCACAGCACATGAACAGTTACCATCTGCCACACCAAGATGAGCCCCCCAAATCCATTGCAATGGACTGGGAAGAGCTCAAGAGGTGAGGAGTGAGGGTGGCACTGAAGCACAGCTCACTAACTGTCCTCCCCAGCCGCTTGCCAAGGGTGCTCCTTTGGGCACTTCTCACCGGGACCAATCCTGTCTGACCTGTTAGTATGAGCCTCCCAACCAATGGGTCAAACCTAGTCCCCTAACCTCTGCGTAAGGAATAGATGACTAAATAACAGGGGAACTGAAATGATAATAAAGCTGGTTAGGAAAATCAGGCTCGGGTCAACCAACCAAACCCACAGCCTCTCTGCCCTGTTGCCATCAAGGCGGCACAGTGTCTGCAAAGACGCTCATCCTGGCATGGAAGATGATGGGGAAAAAAAAGCAATTTCCACCTGCAGCATGCCAAGAAACAAGGCCTTTCCCTTGGAAACGTGGTCTGCCATGCACTTCTGACATCCACGACTAGAGGTAGTGACAGGACTAATGCTTCAGTTTGTAGCAAATGCAACTCCTGACCCATATAAATAAATGAATAAATAACTAGCAAACCTCTCTGGAAGCAAACCTTCCAAGTATTCCCAAAGTGCTTTTAACACCATCACTCTTCAAACACTGGAGATCTTCCTCCAGCAATGACTCTTACCCTACAACGTACCAACCAGCCCATCTTCTTCTGGAAGAGCAGGGAAGGAGGCACTCACCCCACCACACGGGACCAGACCCCGAGGCGTTTTGCTGTGCTGCTGTGGGGCTGAACCTAACCCATTGAGAGCTGCAGGCACCTCCTGGTGTTTGCACCTTCCCACACCTCCAACCCAACCCTCAACCAGTGGGTGGTGACTCTGGTGGTCAGGTAGAGTCAGCAGATGGGGTACCGCTGCGTTCCCATCCCGCTGTACTTGTAAAGCCTGGCTGCAGGAGATGCTGAGCCCCTCCTGAGAGGGTGTCTGGGGGTCCTCAGCCCTTCCGAGGCAACTGAGCCATTGTGACAGCCAGGACTCCCAGGGACACTACTGCCAGCCAGGACTCCCAGGGACACTACTGCAATGGGCACCCTCTCCTTGAAAATAAACACAGGCTTTCTTCCAGCAGGAGAAGCCTGTGAAGGCAACCTACTGCCCTTCAGGAACCACTTCCCCATGGCCATCTCACTGCTGGCTCCCACTGTAGATTAACACCTTTCTTGCCTGCAGCCCTCTTACTTTTTTAGATTTACTGTAAATATTTACTCCCTGGAGGGCCACTATATTTATACCTAACTCAGCCAAACTAAGCCCCGGAGTAAGGTTGCTCTGGTGTGTCCCACCTCTGTATGCTAATGTAAAGGGCTCCCCCCACCCACTCTGCTGGAGTCCTACAGAGCAAAGAGGGCAAACGTTGGGTCAAGACTTCACTTCCTTCTGTCAAGTAAGTAATGAAACTGGAAGTCCTCTACAAAGCCTCAGTATTGTCTCCTTCCACCCACCACGCTGCAGATCACAGCAAAACCTCCCGAGAAGTGCAAGCCGCCATCACCACACATCAATTTTTAACTCTCAGCAAACCAGTGGCAATGCCCCATGTAAAGCCAAAGCACTGCCATGATGCAGAAAAACACACACCTGGGTGCTCACTGTTGTTAAAACCAACGTGTTTCTACATCCCTCTTCCAGTACATCAAGGCCAATGCGCCTTGGGTGTAATTCTACTGAACTCCACTACTGCAGACTGAAACGAGCACATTTATTTAATGTGGCAGCGTAAGAAAATTCTACATCCATAAATACATGAACATCTGTCGGGCTGGGCAAAGACAATGGACCTGTTGTGGATGATGCATTAACAGAAAATGAAAATTACATGTGTAAATCTCTACATCTCTAAAATTAAAAAAGAAAAAAAGCCCTTTGCCACATATTCAGACTACTACGCCAGACCAATCAGGCCAAAACGTCCCTACAAAAGCCTAATCCGGTTATTCCCAGATCTTCTGTGATGACCATCTATCACCACCTTACACCCCACATCCACGTGAGTGGGGTTCCTTTGAGCCCCAGCCTCAATATGAGTCACGAGAACTGGGGATTTGAAAGAGATTTGCAAAATAAATCAGTGGAGTGAGTAGGTAACGGGCCACGTCTCACTCTGTTGGGGAGACACGTGGGAAATGAAGGGCAGTCTGCTCAGGGCTAGTGAAAGCAGATATGTTCATGCCGTGTGCCATCAGCCTGTGGTGCACTCATTCACCAAGTATCTGCGGAAAGGGTATCAACTTATAAATATGAACAGCACCTACAGCAACCAGAGCCAGGACAGATACAAATCCACACAAATCCACACAAACCCCTGGGTAGAAATGCAGTATTTTGAGGATCCATTGGATTTTCCCAACTAGAAAGTCAACACTGAATAACACTAAACCCCCATACCTGATGTAAGACAGGGCAGAAGGAATATAACTAAGAGCAGGTTTACACCTGCAACAACTCCTCCTTCTGATGTACCAGTTTTCCCTAAAACATCATAAATTCGTCTTGCAGGCAGCTGACAGCATACACAGAGCAAACTCAAAGTTTACTCCATCATTACATTTGCCATTTATGTCACAGGTCTCCTGTAAATATCAAAAGAGCACTTGGACCTGTACTGAAGGATGCCCCTCAGCATATGCTCAACTCCCAACAAGAGACAAGGGATTTAAGCCCATGATTAAGTTAAAGCAAATGCTCCACTGAATCTTTAAGCCAAACTGTACCAGAGTTCATTCTCAGTGGATGGGGGGGTGTGTGTGGAGGGGTTTTTTAGAATTTCACTGAAATCCTCTTTAGCTGTTTTGAGTTATCCATGAAAAATGTTCCCACTTCTCAAGAATCCTTGCAGATGCTTTGATGCTTTTCAGACTACTGATGGCTCAAAAAAAGCCCCGTAAAACCTGATGATGGCTTACTCCCAAATGAAAATCGCTGCCCGAGAGGCACAGCTTGATGTTATCCTCTGAACATTTGCAGGTTCTGAAATCACACTAGACGTATATTTTCATAGCCATTAAGTGAATCTAATTGACTTTACAGGCAGCAAAAGCTTGAAAAGGCATTTTACAAATACCCCTTTTAAACAGTTTGGATTTTTAGAATATCTCTCATTAGCATCCCTTTTGTACAGTAACTTCACCCCGCCCCCTGCTCGCTTTCTCTCTTTTTTAACAAATCCCACCACTAACAATGTAATTCCAATAACGAGGACTTTACCAAGACACTCACTGCTGTTAAGCGGACAGCAGCCGGGTATCTGCCATGCTTTTATTGCTCTGTCTCTAACTAACCATCATCTAAAATTGCTTAGCACTTACAAATGGCAGGTGCTCCAAACCAGGCTATTTTCAAAACCTTCTCTTTGCAGTTCTACTATTTAGCATTATTTTAAATTGAAAGACTACAGATTTAGGTCTTCCCTGGATTCCCACTAGAAGTGTTACACAGTGTTTCTGATGCTGTTATCTAGTTCCAGGGAAGATGAACAGATTTGGCACCTCCAAAAAAAGAACAAAAAGCCCTGATCTCAGCAAATGAAATGGATTTTTTCCTGTACTCTGGCTGCAATAATGATTTTATATATCCTATTAAAACAGGAAGAATGGGGTTTATAGGAAAAATCATAGCAAAAAGATCAACAGGCCATGCCCAGATTCATCTGGGAGTGATGTGGGTCAGATGCTCTAAAGAAGGTGTAAGAACTCCTGTTGTTGGCAGTTCATTTGCCTTTAGGCAAAATGTTCTCTCCCCACCATCGGTGACACGTGGGTTTGTGCACTGACGCACTCTGTTTTCAGCTTAGCAGACACAATATCCTCGTGCTGCTGACTTCCATGTATTTTCTCATCTTTGTTATTCTGAGTATTCTACAAAAAAAAACCCAAAACCAACTTGCATTCACCATGCAAAATATCTGAACAACAAACTAAGAAGGAGAAGAATGCACTTATAGAATGAAATTAAGCAAAGGGATATAAATTTAAAAGCGTAATGGAAGGAAGGGGAAGATCAGATACAAAGATGGATGCTGGGTGTGAGACCATCGCTGTCGGGAAATGCCATAAGTGATGAATGAAGCAAGAACCAGACCAGAAAAACCCACCAGAGAATTCAACACAGGGATGGACAAGAGAGCCGAGCAGAATTCAAGGGATAAAAAATGCAAATATTGCAGTTTGACACAAGACTGGAAAAGTGGGATATAGAACTGCTGTGGCAGGGGAAGGAAGAGGGGGAAAAAATGGAAAAAAATAATTCCAGGAACCACTATTGGCTCCCAATAGTAGATGTTATTATCTGATAGCTGTTGAAATTAGAGCTGTATGCGAGGTGCACTGAGGAGCCATTCATGGCCGGACAGCTGGTCCATCACCCCCCATTTCAATTAGCAGCGTTAGCACAGAGACCAAGAGCTGCAACTGTAAAAAGCAAATAAACTTGCATCTCCGATGCCGGTTTCCAAGTCGGGATTCAAGCACATTGGCAAGAGAGAGTGGGAGCAGCTTGTATAGCAATTACTGGTGATCGAGGATAAATCTAGGCAAGTAGCTTACTTAAAAATGCAGTTTTTGTCAATTCAAAACAATTTACACGTTTGTCCTGAATTCACCAAAGATCTTCAGCTGGGAAAGAAAAGGCAGAGGAAAGCCAGGCTGGCACTAATCCTGCGCACAGCTCATCCCCCAGCGCCGCTGGCCGAGACACCTGCGCACAGCTCGTCCTCCCCGGGATCGCAGGGGATGTCCTGGCTGCCGGACTTTGGAGATGGTCCCCCTCGACACCACCTCTTCAACTACTACACTGGTATGAAATGCCTAAATACGTAATTTAAACACGGCCTGGGATTGAGGCAATCCCAGCGCTGGCTCAGTGTAGATTTAATAGTATCATGCAAAGTACAGAGGGACCTGCCTTGGAGGTAACAAACATTAACTGTATCATGGCTCTACTATAATCAGTATTTTTTAAATATATACTTGGGTCTGACCTTTGCTTCTTAAGGAAGCCTGTAACAGAACCAACAATTTTGTTTCAGGCTGAAAGTAGCATTACATTCATCACTAAACACAAATTTTTGCTTCTTCATAGTGAAAAAATAGAGAGGGAGTAGTAAATCAGCTTAATTTGGATCAAAACTATCCTCCCTTTTATTTTCTAGTTCCTGAACTGAAAAATCATTTTCTCATAAAAACCTCTGGTTTTCAGTTTTGCCACTTGGATAAACCCTAGAAGCAGCACATGAATTTTAAGTGACAAATATTACTTGCAAGGTATCATTTCAAACAGTACACGCTAACGTGTGACTAATGCATTGCATTTTTTTCTATTAGCATTTACACTGTTGCAAATCCAATTTTACATAGCAATATCTCATGTAGCCACTTAAAAATACACCTGTAATACATGTTTCCCGCTACCTATTTTGAAAAGTCTCCTTTCACTCACAGGATCCCATTTTAAAGCACAATCCCTGCTTGGCACTAAACCACGGGAGTCCCAGGTCTAAATTTTAGAATTATCCTGTAAGAAATAAAATTTTCAATTCATGAAAGAAACACTCATCAAACAGTTATAGAAGACAATAAATGATACTGTATAGGCTTTCATAAATAGTTAATTGATTGCTGGGGTCCAACAGGTCAATAGATGACTTAAGAGAATGGCTCAAAGCCATCTGTAACAGATACCACAGCTTGTACCTGGCTCTAACCAGATCACTACAAGCTAATTTTTGATGCATCCTTAATAAAAGGCATGAGGCTTCTTGGTGATTCCACTTGGCCCTTAGCAAAAAAACAAAAGAAAATTAAAAAACCAAACCAAACCTTATTATTTGGTTACAAGAAATAGATTTGTAAATAGAAACTAGGTAAGACACGCTGCTATCTTTGGATTCCCTTTAAGACTGCTTTCATTAGCCACCTGTGAGGAAAAAGAAACAATTCCTCAGCTTCCTACAAAGGGGGGGGGGGGGGGGGGATAAAAAGGAAAAAAAAAAAATCTAAAAATACAGTTTGAAGATCCCTGTTTTGCTGATGCAGAAAGCAACAACAAAGGTCCATACATCCCTCGGCTCCTCGCAGAGCCAGGTACTGTCAAAACAGTCTTAAGTTTGTCTTTTTGCTTTAGTCTGCAAGGGAATAGCATCAAACGTGATTATTTGTAACAGATCCCCAGCACTGTATTACCAAAACAAAAGCCTGTGTTCTGCAATACACCTGTAAACAACGCTGTGAGCTCCCGGAGCCCACAAGGAGCTCGTGGCCAGCCCGAGCCCTGCCAGCCATTCCCATCCCAGGTAATTAAATATAACCTGCCTGCATGAAGATTTAAGCCTACAGAAGGAATTTCAGAAATCCACTCTGAAATTTGGAGAGATTTGGAACAGTCGGTCTTCTTGTAAATCAGGCCGTTCATTTAGGCTTTTACACAAAAACTGCTTTTTCAATATATTTAGAGGTCTTAAGATAGAGAGCAATGCCTAACAATAATTTCTGAAGTATTTGGGCCCCTTGTCGTGCACACTGGGAGGAACCAACCTGACCACAGACACTCTTGGATAATCCTAAGAGGCTAAATATAATAAATATAATATAATAAAGTGCTTGGGAATAAGATTTTTCAGTTCATGTTCCTACATCCAAAATTCATCATCAAGAGGGGCTCAAAGCTTTGTACTCTTAAAACCCTTGCCACTAGTTAGATACCTGACATGGAGCCTAGATTTAGGCTATTATGAAAATCTTAACCTGAAACAGACTTTGGGGTAATTGTTTTAAATCTTGGCCATTCCTAAGAAAGCAAGAGAAAGAAGAAAAGCCTCTGAAAACCCTTTATAAGAGTAATCAATTTGCATTTAAACTTGTGGAGAAAATTCTGTAGTCCTTTTTAGGCTTATTCACTAAGACAGTAGTGAGGAACTGCACACAACCATGCTAGAAAACATCCAACACCAGAGAAAACATTTAAAAAAATTAGTCAAAGCTAGAAAAAAACTAGAACACCTGATGTTTCTGACCCCTTCACGTTCTTAAGTCCCAGTACGGCTTGTGTTTGCTAGTCTTGAGAAGTTAACTGTGCCTAAAATACTACGGATGTTCAATCTACACAACTTATTACTTCTTGTATTGAAGATTAATGAACAGCACTTGCATGTACCGGAATTTTTAAACACCAACACCTGCAGGCAGAGCTTATGTTCAGAAGCATCACATACACCCAGTCATGGCTACAACTCAAACACCAGTGCATTAACTGACTGTCATGTCCATTAGGGACTACCTTTAGAGAGAATTTTTGAACACATTGAGAAAAGAAAAAGATATATTGCTCTGCAAAATTTACTATAAAATATATTTTAGTCTAATTTTGACATGGGACCGTGCCAAAGCTCATGGATCTGAAGGGAGAGCTATTTTTGTCTTACAGATACACACATTGAAGAATGGGTTTGTGCACATGTTCCTACTTATTTATCACGGGAATAGGAGGGGGGGGAAGGCTGCAGCGGCTGCCCATGAACAAGCTTATCCCATTTGCGTGGACGACATAACCATGAATCCGCAGGCTGGTCTGCTCATCAGGCAACTTCAGTTTTCTGATGTGCCAGCCCTTGGCTGACAGCACCGCTCTTCTACTCGGCACTACCTGAAGCCCCCAAAAGTGGAAAAAAACCTTGAATAATAAAGATTTTGTGGGGCAGAAAGACCCTGCAGGCCGACCCCGAGTGGGTTGAGCAGAGCTGACCCGCGTGGCTCGGCACCACGATGGATGCTGGCTGCATCACCTCCAGATCTACCCGGCTGTCCTGGTTTTGACGACACCGACGCTTATCGGCAGAGGCGCGGGGCTGAGCTGGGACCCGGCAGAGCTGCCTTCAGCTCGCCCTCGCTGCCAGGACCGGGGAAAGCCCTCAGTCAGCTCTGGGAATGCGGGGTGGAGGTTAGGAGCTCTGGTGCGGGCTGGTGCTGGCCCTGGCAGCGCTGTGCCTTGCTCGCTGTACCCACGCTAAGCGACTGCAGGACGGGGCTTTATTCAGATGCAAAAGCCAATGCTCCTCCGCAGGGAAACGAAGCAGCCACGCGTGATGGAGTGCAAGCCATATCAGAAGAGATGGGGTTTGGGAGAGACTTTAAAGACATTTTACATGATTCAAATAAAAACAAAATATTTCAGTCCATTACTAATGCTGGACAAAGCACATCCGTAACACTTGGAAACATGAGTTGTTTTTCCTATTGCTTCCCAACAAACTCCACACTGGAAACGAGAAATGCCAAACCAGGCAGTTCCAGTGCTGCTGGACTGTAGAAACCCAAAAGCAACAATGGGAATTGCTGAGCAGCAGCACCCCTGACCACCCCCCTCGCAGGAGACCAGCCTCGGAAACACTTTCAGACATAATACTTCCCACTATAAAATACA
Source organism: Haliaeetus albicilla (assembly GCF_947461875.1). NCBI lineage: Eukaryota > Metazoa > Chordata > Aves > Accipitriformes > Accipitridae > Haliaeetus > Haliaeetus albicilla. The sequence continues at coordinate 75,927,174 of NC_091483.1, forward strand.
TTAAAGGTCTCTAATCCTAATCTTGTAGGATCTCTCTGATATGGAGATCGTGTCCCTTGAAGCACCCTCATTGAATTGCAGAGGGATGCCAGCACGTGAAATGCTCACAAGACAGACCCTCCGCCGCCCGAGGACGAGACCTGACCTCAGTTCCCGGCAGTGGTGGGGAGCACAGCCGGGAAACACCGAGGCAGAGATAAGGACACAGCCTCTCCCCTGGGTTTTCCAGCTCCGAGCCCCACGCCGGAATCCTCAATGCCCTATGTGGTGCGTGAGGAGAGGCACGCGTGAAAATCCTGATACACGACAGCTAGCTCAGGGGTTTGGCAGATACGTGAGGTCAGGGCACTGCCTAAGCCGGCAAGAAATGCTGAAGATAGGGATGCTTCAGATTCCAGCTGCCTCTCGGGCACCGAGCGTGGGGCAGGGCTCTCCGAAAACACATTCCTCCACTGGGAAGCAGCAGCCCTGATCCCTCTCCCGGCATCAGGTAACTAAGCCCTTTCTTTGCAAAGCAAGGGCTGCTCTATTCTTTCCAAACAATGTTATCATTTGGCAGCGGAGCTCCTGCTTATCTGGCAGCTTGAGCATTACCCAGAATGTGGAAGAACAGGGCTCCACCGCTGCCCCTCTGCCCGGGGGGCTCTGTGGTGGGGAGAAACCACCACCCCCCGCCCCAACCCCAGCTTGCAAAGGGTCTGGGCATGGCAGAGCAACCGCAGCTCCCAGGCTGAGGATCTCCTCCCAGGGTGGCCCCTGTATTCTCCCTACATCTCAAAACTCACTGCTGCTGACCCCGCAGCCCCCCCCGGGGCTCGGCGCCCGCTGAGCAGGGTTAGCAGGAGCCGCACGATTCACATCCAGCTGCTCACCTTCTTGCAGACACCTAGGTTCAACTCCTCTGGTGTCAGCTCTGTCCTTCTGGCATCAAACCCACAGTGAACGGGCCCAATCCAAGAGCACGGCTAAAATACTTGCCCGTTACCCAGACAAACATCTCGCTGAAAGCGAGGAACACCTCAAAAGGAACAAGCAGCAAACAGGATCTCACCTCCTCACAACCCAGCTCTGGCCCCACCTCAACCGGTGTCCTTATGGCAGAAGACTGTGATCCCAAAACCTCTGCCAAGAAGGGCAGGACATCCCTCCTTTGGGCTCAGCTGAGGAATGTGCCACCCAAGAGCGGCAGGAATTGAACCCTAATGAGCCATCCTCCTGTAGCCCCTCTTCCTTGGGGCCCTGTCCCCCAGGGAGGTTGGGGTATCAGTGCAGGCTCTTCATCCGCACCCTCACGTACGAGGGGACAAAGGGACGGGGAGGCTCTGGCTCACCCCTAGACGGAGGCAGAAGAGCAGAAGGACGCGTCCCCTCCCAGCACGAGGCAACCAGAGGCACCCCCCCGCCCAAAGAGCAAGAGCCGCGGATGCGCAGCCACTGCCGAAAACCGCAGCTCTCAGCGTGGCGTGGTTAATGTGAGCCGACACCTCCCGCAGCAACCACTTCAGCTTCATCTGCTGCATTGCGCAAGGCAGATGCCCTCAAGGCTCCACCAGGTCCTGCAGCCACAGCTCTCCAGGTTGCCCGTCCATCCCTGCTGTCTGTCTGTCTGGCCCTGCGGCACTGAGCGTTGCAACGCAGCCACCCAGCTTGTCGCCGGTGCCCAAAACCACTGCCAAAGGCCAGCACCCACCACCACCAGTCTTTGCACCACCATGACACGTACGCACACCCCCCAGCAGACCCTGCCAGGACAGCCAGCAGCAGGAGATAACACTTCAAACCACCGCAGAAAGACATAATAGATCGTCAGCCAAAGCCCCAGCTCCGCTCGTCTTGGAGAGCAGCGGTTTTGCATGGGAGGCAAGGAGTCCTGGTTTCCATCAGCTCTCCAGCGGAGACCTCAGCCTTGCCAGGATCGCTCTAACACACCAACCACTGCAAAAAATATACAACACAACCAACTGGGACAGAAGCTTGAAGAGGCATTGTAAAATTGATTAGTCGTCAAAATCATCAGACCATAAAAGAAGCTCCAGCTGTGCTCCTCTTATTTGCATAGAGAAATGCAAGAGACAGGGCTCTATTTAAAATTAATTCCTTCTTTTTTTTTTTTTTTGTTTTTTGTTTACTAGAGCCCAAGTTACTCTGGTTGACGATTAAGCCCATTATCCAACTTCTTTCTTCTCTAGCACCCCAGTGCCTTTTTTCATAGCCTATGAAGAAGAAAAAAGAAAAAAAAATAGGAAAAATCCAATAACTGCTATTTTAAAATGAAAAATGCAAGTTTACAAAGAGCTCAGGAAGGTGTTTGGACCATTCAACCTTCTGTTTTAAGACCCCAGCAGAGGACTCAACACAAACAATTCCTTTCAAATCAACAGCAATTTGAAGTCACCCCGCTGCGTATGAGCTCAAAGTTAAGCGCTGGCCCAAATGTTCTGCCAGATCCTTGGCGTAAGCGTAGGAGGGCAAGAGAAAACAAAGATTTAAATTTTGGCTAGTGCACTTCTGCAAAATCACTGTCAGCACATATTTTTCAGTTCATACAAAATCCAGTGGAGGAAATTTAAAACAATAACTAACTTGGAGGCGAGCGGTTCAGAAAAACTGCAGAAGAAAAACCATAATACGATGTAACTCATGGGACTGCTCAACACTAATCATTAAGCTGGGTGCTTACGGTATCCTATTGCAAACCGGGTCCTTTTGGTTCAGTTTTAAAACTGAACCACAGTTTTTGCGGATGCTGTGGCATAACCACCAAGAATGACCTGTTTTAATAGTTAAAATATTCCCTCTCTGTAGACGCCTGCCTTACCAGAGGCTATTTGCTGTAGATGCTCTGTACAACGGTTCCCCAGCCCTGGGTACCACAAGGAGTGGTACAAACCACAAGGAGTGGCAAACAACAGGTTTTTGTGCCTGGGTACCATGAATGCCAAGAGCAAAACCTCAGCAAACCATGACCAACATCATAATCTAAGACCTTAAGACCACGTCCCAATTCTACCTTCGCATTCATCACCCTAAGAAACAAGAATTCATAAACCCATCACAGAAATGCTCCCTTTCTCCATTCTCCATGTTGGAAAAAAAATATTCAAGCCGGTAAAGAAAGATTCTCCAAAGAAGGAGCAAGGAGTTGCCTGGTCATACTCCCAGACAAAGCCAGGCCAACCTGCAGTTACATCAGGTTGGGTTTTTTTAACTCGTCTAGACAAGCTCTGCCCATCTCCAGCCTCTCTGGGCCCCTGTTCCCGCACCCGATTACCCTCGCTGTGACCATTTCTTCTCTAACACCTCATTGAGAAAGCTCTCACTAACATCTCAGCTGGAGCAATACAGAGGACAACAAGCCCTTCCTCACTCCCACTGCAATCATTTCTGTCTGTGTGCTAATTTGTAAACTAGCCAAACAGAAGACAAACTTGGGGCTGGAAGTTGTTTTATTGTCATTTTTCTGTCCTTTGGGCAGGATGGGCAGCGCTGACGTGGCACATAGCTGTCTTTCTCTGTACATTCAGACAGATGGCTGCCGAAGCGTGCAAAACTCTGGGCTTTTCCAAGACAATTGTATTTATACTGCTATATTACAGGAAGAAATCCAGCAACTGTATTTTGGGGGGAAACAGGAGCAAAACACTAGATTCATGCCTCGTGCACAGCTCTACCAAACAGCAGCACACGGCTTCATGGCACATGGACAGGCATCACCGATGGTGCCAGTCCCGACCCGCGCACACCCTTCTCCTCCCCAGTCACCAAAGCCTCTTTGGGCTTTACCTGATTATGACTCCAGCCAACTTGCTTAACACCACTATCATCAAGAACCTTTAACAAGCACCAGCGATCCCATAAGCCTGCTTTTTGTCGCACGGCAGAAGCCTAATTACACATGATTAAATTCTGTCAAAAATTAAAGCCCACACACTTGCTGTACAATTGAAATCAGCCCTTTTAGGTACCAAATAAAAGCAATGCTAACATTTCAAAGACATGCTGGCAACACAGCTGAACCGGATTACATTACTGACCCTAAACAAATTGAGGGCATTCCTTACTCTTCCTCTGAATCCCTTTCCTTTATTTTCTATATATGCTAGTGTTGTAAATACAGGCACTTGGATCCATGCCCTGAATTGTGAACATACAAGTCCCAAGGATTAATGAGTGATGCAGCTCAAACACTTAGTAACTCCGTATTACACGTTCTTACTCTCCTGCAGTCCCCTGCTACTTTCTCCAGCATAATATGTTGTTGAACCTCACTATAGAGGTTCAGAAGTGTTTTGGTGCAAGCCCTTTTATTTTTGTGACACCACCTTTAATGAAGCTTGAGCTTTTTAAATACAAGTCACGCATCACTTAATTTTTACAGAAACAAGCACTGCACACGAAATACAACCTGTGTGCAAAATGGGAGAAGATCTGTATAAGATACGTGCTACAATGGGAAATGAAATCTAAAGCAAGCACACCTAAGATATTTAGGGATTTTCATTAGAGGAGGAGCATCATTTTAGCAAAATGTAGTATTGCACATCAGAAGTGAAGGAAAGTTTGTGGCTATGGTACTTCCAATGAGTCCTCTAAAAGTGACCAGGAAGAGGTTTTGTCACACCTGGGGAACAGCAATGATACAGCAAAAACATGGTCACATGGAAAAAAACACAGTAGGTACTCTGAGAAGATGGAACTAAGGTGGGATACTGCCACCAGCCTGCTCTCCCAGCTCACCACCAGTACTATGCGACCACCAAAAGCAAACCCCAAACCCCAAGTGACTGCCCAGCCATCCATCCCCTTGCTTTGCCCCTCAACATGGATGTATGCCTACAAAAAGGGAAATAGCACCTGACAAGTTCTAATGGGACTTTTTTTCTTTTTAAATAATCACATAAGAAATCTTTTACAGCTTAACAAGCAAATATCATTACATACTATATTTTTAATTACATGCATATATGTAACAAATGGATGAACTCATTATGTCAAACCCAGGCAGCATCCCTTTACATACCTGATCTGTGCCTCTTCCAAAACACTTGCATTAAGGAACATTCTTCTTGAATAATATGGGAAAACGGGCGCAATAACTAAAACGGGTCCCTCTACGCATTTAGGCTAAAAAGCCTCTCATGTCCCCCTCCTCCCGCCCTCAGAGCTAATACCAAGTGCAAGGAGCAAAGAAATACCGAGCTCAAGAAGTAAGGGCTGGGGTGGACCTAGCCTGCAGTAAATAACCCGCATCATCCAGCCTCAGTGTCCCCGTGCCCCTGTCCCCAGACCGGCCGTGGGACCCAGGAGCGCTGTGCTCTGGGCAGGGAGGGGGTAGACGGAGGCTGCCTTGGATGACTAGACAACTTGGGAGGGGGGAAGGAAAAAAAAAAAACCAACCCCAAAACCCCAAAACAAAACAAAACCAGAGATGGCTTTGTGCCTGGTGTGGCTAAAGAGCTGCGTTCTGGCGGCTTTTGAGCTTGCTCAGTGCTGCTGACAGGAGGAAAAGGCGCCAGCAGCAGGGAGCAGCCATGTTCCCCGAGCAGCGCTGGGGGAAGGCTCCCTCCGGGGAATTCATACTCACCTGGCGGTTTCATGTAATATTGCTCAATATCAGACATGTCCGTATGCAGCGCACAATCGAGATAGTGGAGGATAACTTTTCTACTGAAGTAGTACCTCATGCCCATCAGAAAGACGGGCAAACAGCAGGTCAGCAGGAAGGACTTGGTCACAACAAAGCATATTACTATGGAGATAAGGAAGAGAAATAAACGATACCTGTCAGAAAAGAGAATTTAGTGTTGATTTCGGAATACAAACTCATTATTCAAAAAAAAAAACAAAAAACAAGCACAGACAAAATACACATTTGCAGTACACACACAATTCACGCTCTCGAGATTATCGTGTTACGTGACGGCGCATCACGCCGAGATAACCCCCGAGAAGTTTATGGGGGTGCCTGGAGAGAGCCGGTGGGGAGGATGCCGCCACGCCACGGCAGGTCCCACCGAACACCCCCCCGGCAGAGAGGACGCCGAGGGCCAGGCACACCCCAGGCCCCTCTTGGCTTTCCCCGGTGAGGCCGAAACGTGGCCGGGGCGGAAGAGCCACGCTGCAGGCGCTCCGCTCCGCAGCCATGTGTTTGTCACTGCGGCATTACTATTTCCATCACGGGAAGCACCGACTCCCGGGGAAGACACCCTGCTCGCCTCCATGCCGGGGATGCTGCCGAAGACCTGGGGGGCTTCTGCGGACACCCCCGAGACGGCGGCTTCCCCCCCGGCGTGACCTCGGCCTCCCAGAGCCGCCGGCTGAGCCCCCCTATGCCCCAAGTTTCTGCTGGGGGTCCCCCTCCAGCCCAGGGCCCTGTCCTCCCCCCTGGCTGGGGCATGGGGGGGGTACAACCTGCCTGCAGCCCCCAAGGGCATGAGAAACCAGCCCAAAGCTTGCTAAGGGGGGGGGGCACATTTGCAAGGGGGGGGGAGGGCACACATTATTAATAATGTGACCCCCGCTTCCGTGCAATCATATACACGGGGGGGGGGGGGGGGGCATGTTATTATTTGCACAGGGGAGGGGGGCACCTTGCAGGCACTCTGGGAGGTGACCCCCCCCCTCCGGCTCGGCCCTGCTGCAGGGGGTTACCCCCCTCCCCAAACCGGGGGGGTGGGGGGGGCTCCACTGGCGGGCCCGGCTGTCTCCAGGCAACGTCGGCACGCGGCGCCCCCCCCCCCCTCCGCGCTGGGCTGCGCGGGGGCGGTGCAGTGCGCGGTGCAAGGCCCCCCCCCCCCCCCAAAAAAAAAGGCCTGGAATAACTAAAAGGACGACTCTACCCTCACCCCCGCGCAACCTACGCGGCGACACCCCCCCCCCAACTCCCCTCCCTTAAAACCCGCGCAGGGTCGCGCATCCCCCAGCAAGGCTCCCCCCCCCCCATCATCATCATCATTCCCCCCCTTCCCCTCCAAGCCCCCCTGCCCCCCGCCGCAGCGCTGCGGCTCCGCGGCCGCTCCGCACGATGCTGCGGCGTTCCCCCGGCCGCGCACACCGCAGCGCGCCCGGGGCGGCGGGTCCCCGGCTCCTCCCGCCTCTCCGACCATTTTGTGAAGACCCAGGCGGGGGGGGGGGTGTAGGGAAAAAAAAAAAAAAAAAAAAAAAGGGGAAAAAAAAAAAAAAGCCGCCACCCCCTCCCCCAAAAGGGAGCAGATACTCACCGGCCAGCAGCCCGTAGAGCAGCTGAGTGAGGGGCTGCTGCTTCAGCCCCCTGAACGCCGTGTTGGGGATCCGCTCCATGATACCCTCGTAAAATATGCGGCGCACCACCTCCTGCTCGGAGGGGTGGAATTCGCGGATATAGACATTGTCGCGTCTGGGGTCCTCTTTTGGGGAGCTGAGGGGTGGCGGGGGGGAGGAAGGGGAGCCCGCCAAAGAGGGCCACATCTGGGAGGAAGAAACAATGATCGTGTCTTTTTTGGATCCCGGGATTGATTCATGATCTTCCGCCACAATCTTGGTCTCACAAACCATCTTGGGAGACAGACAATGCATGCAAACCGGCCGCGGGGAGGGGGCGGAGGAGAAAAACGGGAGGGGAGGGGGGGGGAAGGATATATATAAAAAAAAAAAAAAAATTAAAAAAAATTAAAATGAAAAAAAAAAAAGGAAAAGGGGAGGGGGAAGGAGCGGGGCGCGGAGCAGGGACGGAGACCCGCCAGGCAGCGGCGGCGGCGGCTGCGCGGGGCGCAGAGCGGCGCGGCCGGGCGGGACGGGAGAAAGGACCTCCACTGCATTTTGGGGAAGCATTTATAGGGCGGGGGGGGCCGCGGGTCCCCGGGGTCCTAGCGCCCCCCGCATTGGCTGCGCAGGGTCGCCATGTGATCGGGGTGGGGGGAGGCGGGACGCGCCCCCCCCCCCCCCCCAATCCCCATCCCTATCCCCATCCCTATCCCTATCCCTGCACCGCCCCTTGCAAATTACTACGGCGCGTCCCTGCGCGGGGGGCGGCGGCGGGCCGGCTTCCTCCCGGGGGCTCGCACATCTCTACCCGCATCCACCGGTGCATGGGGCGGGGGGGGGACACACACGCACGTTATTTATTTATTTACAGCGAAAGCACTATACTCCCGGCAGCTTTCTGGAATAGTCGCTGCGGGTGCGCGGCGCTGCGCGGAGCGCTGCGGGAGCCTGCGGAGCAGTGGGGGACGGGGTGTGTGTGGGGGGGGACACGACGAAGAAGACCCGGGGGGGGGGGTTGTCGGCATCGGTCGCACCGCGTCCCGCTCCGTGGTGAGTCATTCACCCCGGCGGAGCGTCCCTGCGCAGCTCCGCGGGGCGCGGAGGGGGGTGCGGGAACGGGAACGCTCTGCGGGGGCGGGGGGGGTGTGCGCAGCCGCCAGCGCCTCCCGAGCCCAAATAAATCCCCCTCCCCATATATCAGCGTGTCCGTCGTCCCCCCCCCCCCCCCCCCGCCCCGGTCGGTAACTTTTCTTCCCGTGCCCACGCCGCTGCGCGGTGCGGGAGCGCGGCCGGCCCCGCCGCCTCCGTGGGGCGGAGAGAAGGGGGCGGGGGGGGGGTGCGCAGGGAGGAGGACGGGCTCCTCCTCTTCGCAGGACCCGAAAAGCTTCGGCCTCTCCCGGTTGGAACCGGCCGGCATCTGCCCGAGGCATGCGCCGTGCACGGCCGGTGCAGGGACGGGGCGGAGGCGGGAGGATGCTGGGCGGGGAGCCGGGGTGCCCCGGACCCCCCCTTCCCTCGAGGTGCATCCCCCGAGAGCTTCGTCTGTGCCTCCCCCCCCGCCAGGTGACCCCCGTGTAGCCCCCCCTGCGGGGTGCAGCTCTGCCTCCTCACAAGCTTCACCTGTGCATCCCCCCCCCCCCCCCCGGGAGGTGCATCCCCCTGGGACATGCACCCCCCTGCAAGCTTCAGCTGTGCCTCTGCCTGCAAGGTGCATCCCCCCAAAAAGTTTCATCTGTGTCTCTTCCTCCTGCAAGGTGCACCTGTGCACCCCCCTGCCAGGAGGCACCCTTGCACCCACCCACCCCTCTTTGAGTTTTATCCCTGCATCCCCCTGCGAGGTGCACCCATGCACCCCCCTACAAGCTTCATCCCTGCATCCCCCCGGGAGGTGCACCCGTCCATCAGCGAGTGCGGCTGTGTTGCTGGCACCCTGCAAGATTTGCTGCCCCGGGAGCCCCCAGGGTACGTTTTGGTCCTCGGGAAGATGCACAGTGACTGGATCTTTGCTTCAAGCTAAAGCATCACTGTGATGATTTCATTGTGGTTTCATTGCTTCACTTTTCTATTAAAAATTGTTCAGGAGTTAAGAGACATGAGAGAGGGGAGAGGGGGAAGGATTAGGTAAGGGCTTGGAAACCTTCCCACCCAGAGGAGTGGTGCCAGCACCCCGCAGGCTTGCGGTGCATCGGGTGTCCCCGCTCGGACGCTCCTCAGGCGGCTGTGGGACCCACTCGTGGTCAGACTCTACAGTGCTGCCAGCCTGCTCGGAGGGGCTGGCACGGCACGGTCTTGCTAGCAGCAGGCTCAAGTGCCCGCAGAGTTCCCATTTCTAACGAGCATCTTCTGCAACTGCAGCCAGAGCAACCCCCAGTTCCCAAAGCCTGCGACTGTCTGAACCAGAGATCAAAATGTACAATTATAAAAGATGGCACGGCGCAGGTACGACGGCGGCCTTGCTGCTCGGTGGATGCGTTAGCCAAAAGAGCAACATCTCCTGCTCGAGAGTGGAGCCTCCTTCACGGGGAGAGGCAAGACATACAGCATCCCCACCTCCCCCCGTCACGTCTTACCTCAGCAAGGATCAGTTGGACTCCTGCATTCAGGAGATACCTGGCAGCCCCAAATTCACTAATGCAAAGGCAAAGAGTCTGTGAATGGGGAGAAAAAAGAAAAAAAAAAATCAGGGCAGTGTTTGCCTTTGAATTCTGAAAGCTTCGGGCCAAAGATAGGAGGTTGCTGTTTCAAAAATATAATTAAAATAACGCTTAGTTTCCATATGCCTGGGTTAAGCAGGCATTTATTTTTGTTTGATCCTTTCTAGTCAGATGCGTTGCTTATTTATGAAATAACTACAGTAATAAAAACAACCCATTCCTTAAAAAAAAAAAAAAAAAAAACCCCACTGCAGTTATATAACAGCCAGGGGAGCTCCCAGTTCCAGTCCCAGGCTATGGACCTGAGTGTTTGCGGATGAGTTATCTTTAGAAAGGCACTAAATACTTGTTTACTATTTATGCTGCCACATTTGAGCATCTTATGTACAGTAATTAATATCCCCTATTCCCCCGAGGTGAGGGGGTACCGTCATCCTCTGCCTCCGCGAGGGAACTGAGGCACAGAGGAACGCAGTGATTTATGCACCATCATGCAGTAACTCGAAGAAGACACAGGCACCGGACCAGATTTCCCAAGTCCTCCTCACTGTCTGAATGCCAAACTTTGCCTTTCTTACTGCAAAGCCAAGATTTCAGCTTTCTCTGTAAGCAGGGGTGAAGGGGAGGCTCTGGGGGTGCCGCTGCACGGTGGGGAGGAGGGATAGGGAAGGAGCAGGCAGCCGTGACTGACCGAAGCAAATGTCAGTGCAAATCAAGGGCCTCGCTGAAATCAATTGCAAAAGCCAGTCAGGTTCGCAGACGGCAGATTTGGGCCCCTGGAATAAAAAGGATATTGTTAACAGCAGCTTGCTGGCAAGGCAACTGCTCTGCCAGGAGCTTTCAGTCTTTAAGAACGCAGTTGTCATCCCAAGTCACTGAGGATTTTGCTCTCGGGTTTACTCCCGCTCCTCCAGGACCTGAGGGTAAATCTCCCACATGCCATGACCGACTGCTGAACCTCATGGATAGAACTAATTTAATTAAGATGGACAGTTTAGAGTTTGAATGTCGTGCCAGTGCTCTCAGCAGCTCTCACTGCTCAGTTTAAAGAAGGAGCTTGTATAGATGTTTGATCCATTGGTTCATCTGGGGAAAAAAACCTCGGATAACCAGGGCAGATTGCGCAGTTCTGGGGGCTGAGGGCATTTGAGTATTTCGGTAAGAAACACATTTTGCCTTCAGCAGGTCTGCTTTAGGCTGACTTTGCTTTGCATTAGCACATCAGACCAGGAAGCCTTGGAAGTGTCATTATTTATCCTTCCCAAAACTGCAGCTCTCACCTTGGGTCGACGGGAGTCACTCCCCTTTTCAGGTTGTAGGAAGCACCCAGCAGACATACAACAGAATTACCGCTTCCCCTGCTGGGAAGCTCACACCCTGCTCTCGGTCTGAAATTTTAGGGTTTCTATCCAACCCCGGGCTGTGAATGACTTGAAATGTCTTCTTCCAACTAGATTTTGCTTTAACTCTTGAAGCAATGAGATCTGTGTGATTGCAAACGAAGCAAACGATTTGGGATGAGCAGTTACTCTTGCAGAGCATCTGTACTTAAGGAGCGGGGAACGCCAAGGCAGGCCTCCTTGACCCACTGCTCAGTATCTGCTGGGCAAGGAGAGAGGTGCTGCTGGCTCTATCTTTCTTCTGCAAAAGCTACAAGCAGCCACAATCCTTTGCTCATCAGGGGCTGTATCAGTCAACCTCAGCAATTAACTGGTTGACAGCAAAAACTACCCCAGGTTATGTTAATGCAGCGATTCCAGAACGGCTCATCCCGGCAGGATGAGGCTGTCTGGCAGGGATGGCTCCCACCCTGTCCTTTGCAATGGCTCCATCAGCAAGCAAGGAAGAAAGGTATCCAGGTTTAAAGCTCTTCTTCTCAACTACCTCCAGGTTCTCCTTCAGCCTGGACCTTGGTCATTTCAACTGTTTTTTTCATGCTTGACCAGAGACGCCTGGAGCAGGCTGAGCCCCCCCAGCACTGCCGGCTGTTCAGCCACAGCAGCCTCCTACCCTCCTGCTCTACTGGGCTGGAAAAAAAGTAAAAGCCTCTCTGTTGACTGCAGATGTGCATATGAATGTGAGGCATTTGCCTAATAAATATCTTCCTAAAGGGGGATTAATTAGCATCCCAAGATTTGCTCTCACTGCACTCCCTCTGACGGCAGCAGCTCCGCAGCAGCTTCTCTTAGGGGCACTTAGTTTCCACTGAGAGCGCGTTGCTGGCCCTTTTCCCGATGCATAGACCCCTGAGCCTAGGGATTCGCAAAACTTTTGCTCAAGAGCCGTCACCGGTAGCAGCACCCGTGCCGTGCGAGAGGTTGGCAGTAGCCGCTCACACATCCCAGTTTCCACAGTCTTGCTGTACGCCGTGACCCGTTGCAGCAGCGATTCAGGCTCCTTCCTTCTGTGGCTGTCTGGGTGCCACGAATAATAAGTCACTATAAAACCTGACGTGCCATATTATTTCCAGCTTGTAAAACTCTGTGAATTGGTAACCAAGGGCCAGAGGTGGGATCCGCTGGCAGACATAGACCTCTGCCAGGTGGACCTTGGTGTCAGAGTTGGCTGCCTTCCACTCTGGGCACAGCAAAGGGGGAAAACCAGCCTCTTCGGAGGCACGAAGGCTCCCGACCCAATGTGGACCTCTAAAATAGATCGGATGAATCATGTGCTAAAAGCAGTTGGGTTTGTCTATGAACAGTGTGCAGGGTGACTAGATTGTCCGTGGAAGTCTCCCTGGGGGATATCTGAAGATGAATCTCTTCCTACAACTTCTTTGGGTTGAAAGAATTTTGTGGGTTGTGAATAAAATACAAATGTTTCCCAAACAGTGTGCGTACCCACAGCTGGCTTTATCCTCTTCCGAACAGGGATTTTTGGCACTTGCACGTACATTTAATGTACAGTAACATCTATGGTGAAGAAACACCGCTCTAGATCACAGCAACATTAAAATCTGAGCTATGCAGCAATTATTCAGAGATTTATTTAGAGCATCTCGGTGCAACCATGAGGAATACCTTCAAAAAAGGAGAGGTTCTGTAGAGATTTAAAGCATCTTCAGTTAAGGAGTAGTGTTTCCTGACACTGGGTGTGATGGCTTCGGGAGATAGCACAGCTTTCCTCCTGATAGTATTATTGCTGCAAGCTTAGATGAAAAAAATTTGATTTTTTGGCCATATTTAACCAGAGACTTTCACTTCAATTAGCTGTAGGAGGCAGAGCTGTGCATGCAGAGCAAGGCTCCACGACCACAGGAGAGGCTGTGCGGGGGTTGTGTGGGGAGCACAGTGCTGTGAAGAAGGGACCAGGACTATGTGTGGCCTGAGAAAAGCTGAGAGCACGAGAGCTTTTACACACGTGGGAATAACACAGGTGGCGGGAGCCAGGAAATGCTCATTTCTTGGGGTTTTCAGTGCAGAACTTTGCACCTTCTTTGTAAATTAGCAACACCGCTTTGGAAAAAATACCTGCCTCCACAGTTAGTTCCTTCTCTTGCTGTAAATAACCTCCAGCCACCTGAATTTTGGCTACCTGCTTGGGTCAGCAGGGTAACGCTACTACAAAATTTGCTGTATCATGAACAACTCTGTCAATGTGTATTCATCTTTGCTCAGGAGGAAGAGAAGAACATAAGGTTAATGACTGTCCTTTCGACCAACAGCTATTTTGCTGGCATTTTTAATGGCAATTGTTTCAACTAATGATCGCCAAAGTACAGCTGTAGCCTTATGATCTTCTAAGGACACTGATGGGACTTGGACAAGCGGCATCTTATTTAACCCTCTACATGGCAGGTGCTGCAGCCTGAGAGGAGGCAGGGGGGAAGGAGTCTGAAAAGGACCCAGGGGAAGTAAAAAGAGGAAAACAGGCAGAAAATTGCAGCAGAGATATTCTGTAGCAAGGAGAGGGAAATTAGATGTCAAACCAAACACAGGTGGAAAAATATCTCAAAACGTGACTAACAAATGCCCTGGCCCAAGATGAGCTCCTCAATGATAAGGCAGGAAAAGATGTGAGAAGGTTATTTTGGGGTTTTTTGGCTACATTTGGGAGCTGGTCCTGCTGCTGAGCAAAGGAAAGTTGCATTTTCAGCTTGGCCTGCAAGGCTGCACTGTAACTGCTTGCATGGGCCAGCGAGAGCCCTGAACTCCTCCAGCAGCAATGTGCGTGTTGCCTCGGGGGAGGCAGTATATATCATCCCCTATATGGGTTGGGCTCATGTCACAGCTGATTCTACACTGGTTTTTCCAGCACTTGATCCAGGCTGGGATTTTCCTTTCCTTGCATAATGCCTTTCAGCAAGGAGCTGAGGCAAATTTTCAGGTATTTCCAGTTTTCCTGCTCAGTGATGCCTCCGGGCTCCAATGCTGCAGGGTGCAGGCCCTAGGTCCCCTTCCCTCTGCACATGGGGTGGGGGGACACTTGCTCTGGGTGCTGTAGAGACCTGGGCTCCTCCCGGCAGAGAGAGGCATCTGCCTGATCACCCCTTTGCTGTCTGGGGGGCCTCAAGCTCTTAAAATCACACTTCCCACAGCTGCCTGATGCTCACTCCTTTCCTCCACAGAGATCCAGGCACCATTGAGCCCAGCATCCTCCTTGGGACCAGCGTGGGCACAAGGAAGAGGTGTTGGGCATCATCAACTAGGGTCTGCAAAGGGGTTTTGGGGGATCCAGGGGCAGGCTCTGAGCTGGCCACAGACAGCAGCACATAGATGTGCTCCCTGCAAAGGGCACGCTGGACATCTCCTTATGAAAGATTTCACCCCTGAAGCAAACAGCTGGGGCAGGAGGACAGCCCCGCTGGAACAGGACGTGGTCACACATCATTGGTTTTCTGTGTCAGATGAAGACCTGCCTGCATAAAGAGGAGTCCCCACTTTCCTAGAGTAGACAAAGCTAGAGCAGCTTCAGCCTGGAGTCTGCTCTGAAGCCTGCTTTGGTTTTCTCTGTGTGCGCTGCTCCGATTTTGCTGGAAACATGGCAAGTGCAGTGCGTTTCTTCTTCCTAAGCCAAGAATGGTGGGGTTCACATTTTTGGGAAAGCCATCTGCATTTTCTATCACTGTCACTTGAAAAAGCCCATCATTTAATAGCTCCTTGCTCTTCCAAGCTGCAATTCTTGTGAAAAATGGCAATGATCCTCTTTTCCTGGGCCTGGCCATCCTTATCCCTATGCCATCCTTGTGCCTCCTTCCTCCCCAGCCCAGCCCTGTGTCCTTATGCACCAAGAAAACATCCTGTACCTCTGGCCCCTCTCAGCTCCTGCGGTGGGTTTGCTGCTGCCTTTCCCTCCTTCCAGAGCATGCAGCCCACCACAGCCCAGCTGAATTTTGGTTACCTTTTGCCTCACCTGAACTGAAAGCTATTTGGGTGATGTTTTGTGGATATGTAACATGACAGCAGGTTTCCGAAGGTCAGTTAATAAAAAGCCATATTAAGGTTTTGCTTGACCCCTTGCAAAGCAGACAGCGAGGTTCTGATGGCCACTGCTTGCTTTACCTCTGCTTTCTGCTCTCTCTTCATGGTGAGGTCCACCACCATCATCTGGAGCTCCGAGCCAGAGCAGGGCGGTGCATATGATAGGGTTATAGGTAGGGAGAGTCACAGGGGTATGTCCCAAGTGAGACCTTCAGCCCTAAAACATCTGAGTGGAAAAGCTTGGGATCTGAGTGCAGGTCAGACATGAAAGGGTGGTGGCAGTGCCCAGAAGCAACAAGCCTGGCAGCTGCCAAGTCCCAAAGATAGCTGCCTCAGAATGGCCAGGATCTGAAAAATGAATGATTGGTCCTTTTAGTTTTCCTTCTGTTCTGAAACTGAAAGGAGAGGTTTGACTTTCCGCTCTGACCAGGGCTACTCATGGTAGTGGGGGACGCTGTGATCCTGGGGTGCCATATTTCCTTTAAAATTGAAGTCCTAACAGCTTGTGAAGTTTAAAAGATCCAGTGGCATCTTCATGATGGTGAAGTTGCTATATTCATTGCACATTCACAAAACGCATAGTGATATCCCATGGCATCACAGCCCAGAGCAATAAGCACAGCCTGGCACCCTACAGAGGCCAGGGCAGGGAAGAAACCATCCTGCAGTCATGGCTGGATAAACTTGGGCTGAAACACAGCCAGTGCGAGCCACCCTTGAGCCACCAATGTGATCCTGCATCCTCTGTGCCGGCACTAATCTGCCACCCCCATATCAGACAGCTGCTGTGTTCTGCCCGTCTGTTTGTCGAGCTGGGAAAGTGGGTGAGCACCCTCCCAGAAAGAAAACCACTGTGCAAATACACACTCACACCATTATCCTGTGATTCGCAACTGTTTAAACTTGATTAAAAACAAAGTCAGGGCAACTGGTGCAGCAGGGGCCAGGGAAGCAATGATGGGGATGCAGGCAAGAGGTGCAGGACCGGAGCTGCAGGAGCTGGATTGTGGGGAGAGATTTGACAGCAAGTGTCTTCAGAAAGCAGGAACCTGCAACCCTGGCAAAAATGAGCCTTTTTGTAAGAACCCGAGCACCGCCCCGTCCATGATCCCAGCCAGCCAGGGAAAGGAAGGAGGTTTGCACGTCCTGAAGGTATACAGGTTCGTGCTGGTCTGGACTGAGAATGGATTCACTCCAACCTTGGGAAAGCCGCAAGAAGCTCCTTGGGAAACAGAGAGTGGGGATCTCCCGCCGGCGCAGTTTCAGCTGCAGGAGGTGCCTCCTGGGTGGAGAGGAGCCAGCCGAGCTAACGTCCGATATTCACATTTTGCTGTTGGATTTTCACCCCACCGTGGAGCCAAAGGTGGGTCAGCGCCGGGGCTGCCCTGGGATGCTCAGAGGGGAGCGGAGCAGCCCCATGGGGTCTGGAGCTGACCCGGGCAGGCGGCTGTGCTGTCCTGCCCGGGCTAGGGGAGGGCGAGCGGGGTTTATCCTGCACTGTACAGCGCTGTACAGTGAGCAGGAGAAAGCAAATGCACACAGACCTCCAGTGGCCCTCCCGAGTACTACACTGCATTGTCACTGCCACCCCAGGGATGGGGACCTTGCAAGTGGGTGAACAAGAGCTCACGTACAAAGTGAGGGGTCCTGCAGAAAAGCAAAGAGATATGGAGGAGATCCTCTTCTCCTCCCTGCTTCAGCGGCCAGTGCCTCAAGCGTAAGGTTGGCTGAGGCTGCAGGCTGTGCTTCAGGTCTCGGGGAGGAGGACAGCCGGCACGTTGTCCACGCAGCGAAGCTGTCCCGTGGCAATGCTGAGCTGCATTTCCTGGGCTCGGTCTGATTTTGGGACCCAGAGTCTGCAGCTTGCGTAGGACAGTGCTCGTAGCCACAGGTCTTTGGAAATATAGATAAACCTTCACAGTCCTAACTTGGGTCTGGGACCTGGTGTGGGCTCAGCTCGGCTGCTTACAGCCCCCACTGGGTATTGCAACACGGAGCTTGAGTGCAGGTGAGACATTCGAGGATTTCATTTCCCAAACTTGACCGTACACTTTCTTACAACAAGGGACAAACACTCAGGAATGCTCAGCAGAAAATATACTGGAGGGCCAGAAAAGGTCTGGCTTAAGGATTATTACAGTGCATTGCCAGGATAAGCATCACACACAACTCACTGCCCGCGGAAAGCAGTGTGGTAAGGAAACTCTGCACCCCCCTCCTTCCCTCCCTCTTTGAGACACACTGAGGCTTTCCTACACCATCCTCCCTCCTGGTGTTCTCATCCAGACAGGCACAAGGCTTGAACTAATCAGCTTCATGTGATCTCACCAAAACCCTTCTAACAACCGGCACTTCTTCACGCGCCTCTATTGTAAATACCTCCATAAGAAATGGTTACTCATTTACAAGGTAGTGCTCTACATGCCAGTCTGCTGCTGCTGGGGGGAAAAGAAATTTAGCAAAATAAACCCCTGGTTTTTGGTGATGATTTCCTGGGTTTAACGATGACCAGGGAATTAGGTTTGATGTTTCTTTCTTTTGTGACCCCTTTCCACTGCATGGGAAAGCTGTTTTTCCTTAGCATAGTTTCTTAGCCCCAGTCTCCCGCATTGCATGGCTTTTTCTGACTGCCCCAGTGTCCATCACCTTCCTGTCATGCCCTCTGCAGGAGGCAGAGTCATCTCAAAACTCAGGACAAATGTTTTAGAGCCTACCTCCCAAGGAGGTACCTTGCGTGGCTTCAACAAACAGGTTTTATAAGGGAAAAACCAAGAGCAGTGCTGAATGCAAAAGGGAAGATCAGACAATTTGAGTTCAAGGCTTAGCATCTAATTTCAGCATGTCCGAGTGAGGATTGAAGCCTAGTAAGAAAAACCTCCCTCCTGCTGTCCCTCATCCACCCGCCGGCGCTCCCTGGGGAATTGCTGCCGACTGCTTTGAAATTCAATTTCTGCACTAGCAGCGGCACGTTGGGCCTGGCAGTAATTGCTTTGCCAGATGACCGGCTGCTCGTCACTGCCAGTGCGCTGGGGGGCTGGATTGGCTAGGCTGTGGTGCCGGGACGGTGCCACAGCCTCATGGGGCTGCAAGAAGCCCCCTGCTTTTGGGCCAGCACCCCTCTGCGCTCAACTGTGCCTCCATGAGTGGCACACCAAGGCTCGGGGCTCAGTGCCTTGCCCAGAAACAGGTTTTTTTTGCTGAGAGTTGGAGCTGGGAGCCTTGAATCAGCAGCGCTGAGCCCACCGCCTTCCCCATCCCATCCCATTCCATCCCACATCTGCCTGGTTCCTGCTGTATCCCCCCAGCATACGCTGGGGTGCCCAACCTAGCAGGAAAGCTTTTGGGGGACCACAGGCTCCCTTGCTGATGCTCACCTGCTGCTGCTCCCTGACTACTCCGTGCTATTTCCAGCACATCTCCAGAAAATAGCTCACTCCCCCCCGACACAACTGGCTTTCCACAGCAGGGAGCGAACTCAGCAATTTACCAGAGGGATTCTGATTCTTATTTTAGACTCCTATTTTAGCCTTCTTTTTCTTTTTAAATTTGTTAAGTTAACCCCTTTTACAGCTCTGGGACCAAGGTACTGCCAGTGCAGCATCGCAGCACCCACAGGAAACTTTACTTGCTTCACAGCCCTGCTCCCTGCAAGCTGCTTTCCTCACCTTGCCCCCATGTGCCTCTTTTAATTTGGACCATAAAAGATGCTCTAAGCTAAGCAGCTGCTTTTTTTTTTTTTTTTTTTTTTTCCACCTGCAAACATCACCATCTATTCAACAGCAGCAGAGAAGGTGAAATGGCAAATCTGGGTTTTCGGCACGCCTGGTCCAGGGTGGCAGCAGTGATGTTGCTGGGCCTGGGATTGAAGACTACAGAGTCCTAAAACAAACTGAAACTGTGGGTTATATCCATTACCTTGCAATGTGCTCCATTGCCACATCCTTCATTGCAAATGGCCCTTCCCAAGATCACGTTTTGCTGTGAGATCTGCCTCGTATCTGCCATGTGCAGAAACCCAGTCACCAGAAAATCTGTGTATAACATCTGTGGGTCATCTCAGTTTCAGTGGATGGGAAGAGAGTGATATGCTGTGGTCATGTGAGTCTCTTCAGTTGCTTCAGTACATCAACATGCTGCTACAACTAACCCAGGCTACATCTGTTATTCCTGCAATGCCAGCTATACATCATCTTGACTCATTTTCTATTAGATCCAGCTGTTCTGGCTGATATGCTATTGACCTTTTCAGCTGGTTCAGCACTTGGCTACCAGGAGGTCATTGGATGCAACTTTGACACAGGCTCAATGCTTACATCTATTTTGCTGGGGTGAGGAGGGATTTCATCCACCTGTTTTGAGCAGGAGCACCTTGGAAGATCAGCTGGCCCTTGCTCACCAACACGAGGTCACTGCTGTGTCTGCAGGCTTCAGGCAGCACCAATAAATCAGTCTGGCCCTGAAGTTTCAGTAAACTGTGTAATCTGGAAAGCGCAGCTCAGTGGCTTGTGCCCTGGCTCTTGGGAACCACAGGTTCACATCACAGCAGGACCAGGTCCTGACTTCAGCGTTCTTAGGCAGGAGGAGATGCCATAGTGATACACGTGCTAAAAATACCTACTAAATATCATGTAGCAGCCCCGCTCTAGGGGAAAGCATGGCCAGGGCTTGGGGAAGGGGAGGGGACAGAAAGGCAGGGTGAGGGACTGACCAATACACATAACTGCAATAGAAGAGATGGGAAGTAAGCAGAGAATAAAATGCTGGGGTGCCACATTTCATAGAGGCTTGTTCTTGCAGGCCATGATTTCTCAAAGTAGCTTTATCTTTTAGTTTTGCCTGTCTATTTGCACATGTTCAGCCACTAAAACAGAATCTCTGGTTGAGGTGGGGCCAGAAGGTATCCAGATTTCTTTCAAGTAAGGAACAAGTATTCTCAGATTATTCCCAGTCAAAGTTAGGCTCATCTGTTGTTAAAAACCCTTGGAGATGGGGAGTCTGCAGCTGCATTCAGTAACTTAATCTCCAATTTTATTGCCTGGTGTTTAAATCTCCTTTTAGTTACTCCTCACGTGTAACCTGTGTCACTTTTGCTGGATATTATTCCAATTACCTCTTGTCCTCCCACCAGGAGCTGAGGGACAATGACTGACCACCTCCTGCTTTACAGCAACCTTTTACATGTTGGAAGACTATTATCTTATGGCCTTTTAGCCTCCTTTTGTAGACTAAACAAGGCTAATTCCTTCAACTTTAGCCACAAACTTTTTTTTTGAGCCATTTGGACTTAATTTAGAGCATAAGACTTGGCTGGTGTGCCTAGGTTAAGACTGTGAGCAAAAAACTCCCTCTCCTCATCGCTTCAGTTGTGCCAGCAAAATCATCAAAGCAGATGCAGCTACATACATTATACGGCCTTTGTTGGTGCTGCTTGTGGCTGCAGCACCACGGGGAAGCTGATTCAGTTCAGCCCTTCTGCAGGAGTTTTCTAGCCAACACTCAGCTGAAACTCAGAGGTTCATCTCTTTGTTGCAACCATGGTGGTTTGCAGGACGTTTCTGCCTCAGTTCCCAGTGGCATTGCCACTGCCTAACTTCTCCAGGAGACTTCCGAGGAGAGGACACAACCTGTGCCTTTGGATTTGAGTTTCCTTGCACTGTGGGCTGTTTCTGGTGCTGTGGATGGGGTAGGAAGTGAAGCAGAATCTGTCCTGCAAGGCTCTTGCTTTGTCTTTACTGCGTGCAAAAGCCTGTGCAATGCTCCTGGAGCAAGGCAGCCCAAGCTGGTTGTCCATCTCAACAGAGGGATGCCCAACCCATGCCTTGTGCATCCTCACCTGGATCCCTCTGTGCTACAGCAGGTCTCTGAGAGATGCCATGAGCTGTTACAGTCCTGCCTGGACACCCTCCTCCTGCATGAAAAAAGTTATGTATGTGTAGGGAGAAGATGGAAATCTGCTTTCCTCAGGTTTTCCCAACAGGTTTCCTTTTCTTTCTGTAGGTGGGCTCTTCTGTGACTGGTGTGCCATCACAGAAGGCCACCTTGGCCCTCCCCTTCTGGGGTCCTGCCCCTTCTGGGAAAGGGAGGACTAGAGAAGGAGGAGAGGCAACACAGCACCCAGACAGCACATCCATACCATGGGGAGGTTTGGTTTCCCTACGGCAGGGTCTGCACTGATGCCTTCTTGGGTCCCCAGTGCTGAGGGCAAGTTTTGCAAACCTCTCTTCTCCTTTTGATAATCCCCTGCTCATTTCAGAGGCCCCGAAGCAGGGTCCATGTCCTGCACAGGGGCCTCTCTCAATGACTTGTGGAAGGCGTAATGTTGTTTGTAGGCTGGAGGGACACACTGGGAACAGCACATTTAGCTGGTTTTGCTATCTCAGTGGGACTGATTGTGGGGAACAGCTGGTGCAGCCAGGAGCGAAGTGCGATAGCGAGATGCCAGAACAGTAAGACTAAACAGAGCGGTCCTGACTTGCCTCTCCCTTCCAGCAGATCAAACCAAAAATGACTCTGAGCAAGTCACCCAGGTGAGAGGCAAACGAGAGCCAGTGCCTTCATTTTAAAATGGCACCTGGCCCCACAGGAAAGGACCTCTTCAAAGGACCTGGGACCCTGGCTCTTTTGTGCCCAGCCCTGATGCTCATCGACAACCAGGATTTTTTACTCTATTGCTAATAATGTTCAGTTTTTCTACCAGAGGCAATCCTGGTTGTAAATTCTTGTAAAAACTGTGCTGGGTACAGGTCCTACAGCTTCCTGCGGGGACCTCCACCTCCTCATCCTGGGGGGCAGGCGGCTGTTGCAAGGAATGCTCCTGGGGCTGCTGGTGCTTCTCACCCCAAGGCGCTTTGCAAACATCTGCCTCTCCTCCTGAGCCAGACTTGGCTCACCGGATGGGGGAGAGCAAGCCATTAGCCACCGAAACCTCCTGCCAGAGCTTTGTGGCTGGGGTAATAAGTGCTGGGGCCCTGCAAGAATTTAGGAGTCTTACATTAAGTGTCTGGTTTAATCGTGGTGCTTGAGGTCAGGGGAATGATGAGATCCACCCACCAAACCTGCCTGCCTCAGCAGTGGGGAGAAGCTCTGTAGGAAGAAGGAGTATGAACACAGTCATAATCTCACTCCCCCAGTCATACTCAGGTAGAGAAGAGTCTTCTTTTTAAGCAGACGGGGACAGTGTAGTGTTGTTGCCTAAACAGAGGCGGGTGATGCCATTTCACAGCCTACCTGGTGTCCAGCTGCTCTGTACGGGCAAGAATCTGCCCCAGGCCACCTGTCACAGCCACCAGCCCCATACAGATGGTCCAGTGCCTGCAGAGGACCCCAAATGGTGCTACATGCCTCTGCATTGGCAGCTGAACGGGACCCGTGCTGGCTCTGCTTTGCAAAACCAGAAGCAGACACAGACCCTGGTGCCGGTAGGCAATGCCCGATGGGGATGCTTGCATCCGGACTGCAAGATGTCATTGCTGGGGACTCGAGCAGCTACAGTTGCTTTGACTTGTTGACTGTTAATACTACTGTTTGGGTTAAACAGCCAGTTGCACAACTGGGCTTGGGGTAGCCCTTGTTTTAAATGTACACACTACAGCCTTCCCCACAAAAGAATGTCTGGCCCCAAAGCGCATGCAGCCAGAGCTGGGCAGAGCGTGGTTTTCTTTCCCTCTGAAATTTGTTAGGGTATCAAAGAAAAAAATAATAAATCTGTCATGAGTTGCAATGAAAAGCCACAATCACAGAAGTATTTTTCAAGCTGTAAACCTGAAAGAAAAATTCCAGTGAGAGCAACTGAAATGTTTCACTTCCATGTCAAGCATGCAGCGATTGCCTGTCACAGTGCTCCAGCTGCAAAACAATACATGTTCAGCGATGTCAAGTGTGGTTCAAAAAAATACTTTTCTGAGTTGCAAAATTACTTGAAGCCAACTTTTTCCAGCAGAACACATTGTTTTTAGCTCATCTGATCAATTTTTAATTTTCCCATGAATCTTGTTAGCCCAGCAGCAATCCAATAAACTCCAAGATGTAGCTGGGCTCTGCCATTTCTACAAGCACTGGAGGAATAAATGTGGCATGTGGAGTGATTTATGCAAGTTCACTTGTGTTTCCCAGTTGTGGTTGCAGTTCCCCTGCAGCTCTGATGCTCTCCAGGAATCTCCTTGCTTCCCGCCCTACTGCTGCGCTCCCAAACAGGCTGTCTGGGTCTCCCGTCTGTGCTGCTGTCTCCCAGCCCACCCATGCTGTATCGACCTGTCACTGAGACAAGCGTGGAAAACAGAGAGCCAGGAGTGGAGTGAAGAAATGTGTATGTCAGCCCACCTGCCGACCTGGCATCATCAGGCCAGGCCACCAGCCTGCTCTGACTGTGGCAGCGAAAGGAGGAGAAATCAGAGGACACCATGGCTGGGGGAAGCGGTGGCACAGAGGAGTTTGGAGCTAGTGGCACTTGCAAGTTTATTTCATAAAGACATATTATGGAGGGAGGATTTCACCTCTGTGCATGAGGAAATATCTGGTCCGGGAATGAGGTGGAGGCGCTGGTTTTGTTATTAGGCATCCGAAAGGATCATGGGTTTCTGATGAGCTCTGAGACATGCAAAGCTTCTCCTGGGCACACGATGTGAAGTCAAGCATGAGATGAAATCAGTTCCTGGGATGAGATAATATTTAGCATTATTGAACAGGGAACAGGGGGAGAAGGCAGCGAGGGAGGCTGCGCATGGCAGTCAGGCTTTGCCTCCTGCCGAGCCCCAGAGTCATGGACAGAGTCCCAGATGGGTAGTCCCTCGGGGCAGACAGGCACAGCCATCGAGCCAAGGCAGCTGGAGAGCAGTGATCCCAACCAGATCCCTGCAAGGGGAGAAACAAAGGTATTCCAGCTGCTCCTTCAATCTCTAGTCACCATTGAGGGCATATTCAGTGACTCAAGTTATGCTGCTTGCGGGGAGTCATCACCCTTAAGAAAAAAGCCAAGTGGAGCTGAGATCCCAGCAGTACTTTTAAGTTCCTCCTGGATGCTAAGCTCTCTGGGGATGACAAATTCCCTGGACTATTTGCATGCACCGCATCTGTAAAGCACATAACACAGGAGAGGCCCACTTCTCCTCTGGGGTTTCTCTGACCACAGCAGGAACATGTAGCTCTTGCGTGGCCTCGTGGGACCTGTGGGCTCCTCTCCAACCTATCAGTAGCTGTCAGCTCTTCCACACAGCCTTCAGCCTGTGTGTGTTTCTTCCCAAGGCTCCGTGGGCAGGGGCAGCTTTGACCGAAGGTGTCTGCAAAGTTCCCCATCATTTTCTGTGTTGGCTGGGCGATCGGGTGACAGCCTCAAGGGTTAACAGCCACCGCCAGCTGTGGCTCCCGAGCAGGGACAGAGAGGGCCTGGGCACCCCGCCAGGAGGTAATGCTGTTTGAGCACTGCTGGCCAAGACTTCAAACCCCTCGGCTAATTTCGGATGTTCTGCTTGTGACACGGAGTGCTGCATTCCCATCTAGGAGAGAGCTCTTCCCTCGGACTTGGAAGGGAAGGGGCAGTTTACTACTATAACATTGTCAAGAGTGGCCTTTAATTTCAGCATATCTATCGTTCTGAAAGTCCCAGTTGAGGTGGTTTCCCTCATATGACACTTCTCCTCTAAGGAGTCCCAAGGGTGCTGTAGAACAGGCTGTCACAAAACCCTGGGGATGCAATGCGGGATGACTGCTTCCTTTCCAGACGTTTGAGAGAATAAAAAGTGTAGAATATTAAAATCAGAGAGAAAATTTTGGGCTAAGTCATGCTTACTTTCCATGCTCTGAGCAGTACAAAAGATTTCTCCACATTGGCGAAGTTGCATATAACTTTTTATCTACAGTAAAAATAGCTATATCTATATCTATAATAGATACAACCTTTTCTTTAAGCTAGTTAAAAGAGAGTTTTAGCTGGATCACACTTTGGACTGGACGTGTCAGGAGCAGAGCATCCTGCTGGGCTGCAAGGCCCAGGTGACGAAACACGATCACGCTCGTCTCCAACCGGAGATGCCATTTGTTTCAGTGGTCCCTGATTTAGAAGCTGCTGGGGAGCTGCTCAACATGAGAAGAGCCACCCAGGCCTACTTCAGTGCTCCCTTATGGAGATACTGTCTCTTCTACTGCTGTAGAAGACCAAACATGGAAACCAATCTCTCCGGGGAGGCTGGATTTCCCCATGTCTGGCCAGGGCAGTGTGAGCAGCACTGTCTCCCTGATGGGAGTAGAGACCTTTTATCAGTGAGGGGTTTCCCCAGAGGGTGGTGCTGACAGATGCCAGCAATGAGATCATGGAAGAGGGAGCAGCATCAGATGACCAGATGCCAGTCTCTCTCTGTCCTGGACGTGCGTCTAACCCAGAGCCTGTACCTTGTAACGCACTGGGTCTGTGGCCTGTTGACAACATGAGATGCATGTGGCCTGGTGACAACGCTTGGCACGGCTGAAACAGTGTCTTCTAGCCCTTGCCATCGTCTATCACCCACCTTCTCCAGTGACAGCCATTGCAAGGATCAAGGCTGCTGGATGCTATTTAGGAAGTTTGGGGCAGTGATTGCTCCCTCTCGGTTGTCAGCTATATGGTGAAGTGTTATTCCTGGCTGCCCGGTTCCCCAGGGAAAGGGATATCAGGTGGTGAGGATATCACCATCAATGCCATGCCTCTTCTGGGGAAGCTACAGGGCGATGCTTTCATTTCCCTGCTTTTGCTTTCCCTGTTAGGTAAATGTGTCACCATGCCTTACAGACTAGCCCTGCCTCAGGTCCTGTAAATGTGGTGTCAGCATTGGCTCTGGGTTTTTTATACCCAGTGCCCCCATGTCTGAAAGCACCATGTTTCCAGACAAAACTCAGAACAGACCTGCAGGATGGGGGTGAGGACTTCTTGCTGACCAAAGCCTCTCCAGATCTAGTCCTGTGGCTTTAGAGATGGAGAGTGCTTCATGCAGGGACTGAGAGGGCAGAGAGGATCCTGCCGTACAGGGGCTGCTGCTGCCTGGACACCAGTGAAGGAGGAGTGAGTGCCATTGGCACAGTGTCACCTACATGGGACTTTGTAAAACTTGGGCTTAGGGCACGTCTCTTCCTCCACAGCGGTTAAAAAGGCCTCAGATCTATATGAATAAACCTGCTTATTTTCAGCCCAGAAAAAATGAGAAATGCCATGTACTTCCATACTGTGCTGCAGGTTTCCCTCATGGCTCAGGGGACGTGTAATTGAAGATCGGGTCTCTGCTGTGTTTAAGGGACACCAAGAAATTCTGAGCATTGCTGCTGATGATCTGAGTGGAAAAGCAGAAAGGGAACACAATCTCTGTGCTGAAGCAGCATAGCAAGCCTCTGGTACAGATAAAAATCTCCTCAGTCCCCTATTTTACCCTGACACTGTCTGCTCATTATGGCTGCAAAAGCCTGCAGGAGCACAGAGACGTGCCCTCCAGACCCTCCGTGCTGGGGTCACACAGTAGCTGATGTTACTGTCACAACCGAGGATCCCCCATGGCTTCCTGGGAGCCTCCATCCGACTGCTCCGACGCTACAGCACAGATGTTCCCGTGTGCAGAGGATATGTCAGGATTTCTGGACATCTGCTTGCCTGGTAAGAGTGGCTGCCTCAGTCGGGCTGCCTGACATCTGTAAATTATGGACAAATGTGCTACAAACTACAAATACCACCATGGCAGAGACAGAGAGCACATCCCCAGAAACGCAGAGAGCTGGCTGCCCTTCCCTCGTTGGTGACGTTTTGTGAACATGTAGCAAGTGCTTTCTGTCATTAGCTCTAATACATCTCCCTTACAAATCCACCTCAGCTTAACAGACCCACTACAGAAAGTGGGAGTTTTTCCTTTAGTTTATAAATGCAGTTGGGATGTGAGCTGCATGGGTTCACAAGTTTGGCTCAAAGGTTGGCATCAAGACTTATACACAGCTGTGAAGGGCAGGGAGCAGAGAGGATGGGGAAAGAAACCAAGAATGGGGAAAAAGACATGTTTGTTTTTAAAAGAGGAGTAGAAAGCCAGAAAAAGAAAATTAAGAAATGGGGAAAAACTAATGAGGGAAGAGGAAAGAGCAGGGTTTGAAAGAGGGAGATATACAAAAGCAGGGGATGCATTTATTGTGCAGCACGTGCTTCCCTACGCCAGTCTAACGTTCAGGCAGTTCCCTTAGTCTTTGTAGACAGAGGGCTGGTATCCCTCTAACTACAAACCATGTATGTGCAAATAAAACCCACAGCAAACTGAATTACCCTGAGAAAAAACACAGGAGATTAAATTACAAAGTAATTGTGTTGAGATGCTTTCAGGGGAATGAAAGTTTTGGCAGAAGACAGTTTCTCCAGAGATGATGGCCCTGTCAAACACTCCCCTTCCCCTTCTCCATGAACCAACCTCATCCCTGCTCTGCTGAAAAGGCTGGGCTCTTTATTTCAGCCAGTTGGAGGTTTCCATCACTGGGCAGGTCTCCAAAGGACTGTGGGACCTTCTTCTGACCATGCAAAATGGCATTTGCCTGCTGCATTCAGTATGGGAACACCACACCTGGGCTTCTTTGGATCCTCAACTTCGTAATACATTTCTACTAACATCGTCAGGAACCTCGTACACTTCTAGAAAGGGAGGCTGGTGTAGCTGGGCTTGTTTAGTCTGGCAAAAGAGAGTTAAAGAAGAAATCGAACAGATGACTACAACTGCTTGACGGACAATGATAAATGTGATGGAGCCAAACTCTTCTCAGGAGTGCAGGGCAGTGTAAGAGAGGGCAATGGCCAGTCTGCACCTTGGGAAAGACAGCAGGGAAAACAATTTCATGAGGAACATAGCACAGCACTGGAACAGGTTGTACAGAGGCTGCTCAGTCTCTGTCTTTGGAGGTTTTCAAAATTTGGCTAGCAAAGCCACATCTACCCTAGTCTAGAGTTGGCAGCAGTCTGGCTTTGAGCAGGAGGCTGGGCAAGAGGTCTCCAGAGGTCCCTTCTGAACAGCATGTCTACAATTCTGGGGCTATTTTCACTCAGTTTCAGCATTTATGCTTGAAAGTTTGTTTGATTCAGTCTTGCTGTGCCAAGTGCCCAGAATGATGCTGCTTGCTCTTAGCAAACTGCCGCATTTTATTATTTCAGCTCCCCAAACTCTCTCACTACGATTATTTTCCTTTTAAAAAGACATCCTTAGATTGTAGCAGGTGGGACTTCTGGCACATTATTGAATCTGATCCACCTTCAGCATGTTACTAGAAAACATTTTTAATTGTCAAAACTATCCAATTTGTGTATTCTGGAGAGAGCTAAGAGCACAAGTTGGATCTGAGATTGAGTATTACGCAGTTGGGCTTTTGGGTGGAGTATTTTATTTTAATTTAAGGGTTGTTTTCCTTTTGTTAATAAAATATTCAGCCTTTAATGCCACATAGTCAAACAACAGTTGGAGAGCCGAATGACTGGTGGTTCCAATTCTGCAAGAGCATTAGGAAACCCATAACATTTATCAAGTGCTGAAAGCTAACACATGATGTGTTAAATCTGTGATTTAAAATGAGCTTGATATATAATCCCTGAGACACCAGAGCATCAAGGTTGGATAAAGTTTCTCTGTAATGCACTTAAGAAAGCTAAATTAAAACAGTTGAGGTGAGTGAGTTTAATAAAAATTATTTCATACTAAAGCAATTTACTTCTGACTCATAACAATCTTCCCCTTTTGTTAGTCCCAAAATTAAATAGAGGAAAAGCTGTGTTTTTATGGAACAGAAGAGCAGCTCAGGGTTTTTTTTTTTGGATGCTCTCAAGCTGAGCTGAGCAAAACCTGATTTACTCAGATTTAAGTCTAAGTCATATGCTTCCTGCAGGAATCCCACAGCAGTATTCTATTTTTTCAGGTGCACAAAAGATTTTTTAAATTTTTATTTTATGTGATTATTCATTCCGCTGACATTTAAGGAAATGATGTTCAGTTTCCCCATTGTGTATAAAACCTTTCCCTTTCCAGCAACTGTTACCTACTTTTTCCTTAATCCTCCACCAGGCAGGGTAGTAATGCGTTACACCAAGTTTCATACCTTGTTGGTCAATACTTTTTGGCTGCAAGAAGGTGGGATATGCAATTAAATTTCCAATCTTTCAAATTTTCTTCTTTAGATTAACACTTTTGATCCTGTTAGAAAAAGTTCAAATGGAACATAAGCAGAACAACTTGTTTTTACAACTATCAGAAAACTTCCTGGAAAAAGTCCTACAAAAGTACAGGTATTTTGTGAAATAAATAAACTGATGTATCCCCTGGTGAGAGGCAATATTTCAGAAAGACAAGGCAGCTGGAACACTAATATAACTAAATGCCAGAATTTAATGAAAAGCTGTCAAACCTCAGCAAAAGGTGAAGAAATGAGGAGGTCACTTTGTAGAGGGCACTTTCTTGTGCTCTGGCGATAACAGTTTTGCTCTTCTTCAGGGTCTCTACCTGGCATGAACAGTGATGTTGTTGATTTGAACGTCTCTCCTCCTTTTCAAATGGTTATATTATATTATCCATTGTTGTCAGGTTTGTTGTTTTGGCAACTTTTAATGGTATTTACACAACATCACTATTGCTTTGACTCTTGAACAAGAGCTTTGGGATAAAACCATTGTCCTCAGTAAGCCCTTGGCTCTCACCCAGGAAACACATTTATAGTGTTTGCTTCCTAAGGAGGCAAAATGATTAAACAAGACATTTCCAAGAACTGGCTGGTTTTCTGATCACTGCCTGAAGGGTTAAAGCTTTCTTAATGCAGCTGCCTCAGGAGAGGTAGCTGTACTTGTACAACTGTCATATATCCTGGTTGAAGGTGTTTTTTTGTAAACTGCTAACAGCTTGTTTATGAGTGGGGAATTGATTTCTTGGCGGCAGTATTTCTTCAGACTCTTCACTATGTATAACAGATCCCTCCAGAGTCTTCTGATGCCCCTGAGAATTACAGGTAGTGACTGAAATATACTATTATCTTTCTTCTTAAATTTTTTACTGCTTCTGGGAATTCTGGGATTCCTTGTGAGAGCCAGAGATTTCAGTCCACACTCTGCAATTCCTGCTCTATTCATTATATGGTGACTGTGGTACATAAAACAAAACTGTATATTTATTTATGCCTGAAGTACTTTGCATATAATTAATATATATATATTTCAGCCAGGGATAGGTAAATACAAAAATAAAAAGCCAACGGTGAAATCCCCATTGCCTGCCCAAAGGACCCAGAGAGCTCCTGTCCAGATGCACTTACAATTGTTGTATTTTCTTTACATAATAAGTAGTTGTGGAGCATGTATGACCAAGCCCCCAGGAACATGGATGAGGGATGCAAGTCCAGCAAAAAGTCCGGGCTGCAGGGGGAAAAGGAAATAGTCGTGGTTCTCACGAGCAAAGGGAGATGTACCAGGGTTCACTTACTGCCTGTACTCTCCTCTGTCTGCCAGTTTTATGGTGATAACAATATCAAGTGAAAACAGAAGTCCAGCCATGATGAGGTTAATACAAGCAAAATGCAGGTGAAAAGGAGAGCAAAAGCCAGACAAACCAGTCAGGTATGCCCTGAGAGATACTGAATTCATCCAGCTTGCTTTGAAGTAAAAGCATTGTAGATTTGAGGGTCTTCAGCACTGTTTAAGAGACATCTTGCAAGGTGAGGCTTCAAAAGGTCCGGACACAGTTGGCAGGACAACCATGCAGAAAGGGAAGCCTGTTCAGGGCTTGCTGAGGACAGGACGCTGATGTGCTCAGGCTTAGCTCATGTGGGGTTTGGGACCTTTCAACCAGGGAGCTGCTTCAGGGGAAGCAAAGGAATGACAACAGTAAATGGGACATTATCAGTGGAGAATTGACCTGGTGACAATAAAGGAGACATGCTAAAGTGGTGAAATAGGGTTCAGGAGGGGGCTCGGTATGATTATGCAAAATTGCAAAGGCTAGTCATTGCAAACAGAAGTTTCCGAGCAGAGTGAAGGGCCTGGTTTTTGCCAGCCCTGCTCAGTCACCCGCTGAGGCTGCACAATGAGAAGTGCCCTGCAGCGCCCGAGAGCTTGCTACCCTAACTCCTTGCAGTGGGATTTGGAGGGAAGGCAAAATGCCAGTAAGTGCCAACTGTTGCTAAGACTGTATTAGAGCATATGCAAGGAAACCGGAGTTGGAAGGGACCTCTGGAGGCCTCTTGCCCAACCTCATGCTGCAAGCTGTCTACTGCCGACTCTAGATTTTGGAGACAACCCACATGCCCACTTCCAGCTGTCTATCCAGCACAGCCCAGATCTCCCATTGTGCCCACGTGGTACCTACCTACATAGCCACACCATACTGCACGTAACCACATAGTCGTGGTCATCTTAAATGGCACTGGTCCCGCGTTCAAGCAACTGAATTGTGCCTGTCAGACTGGACAGACAATTGGCATGACAGGATACATGTAAGTTTGTCTCCAAGGTTGGGGGTCTGGAGCAGTCACTTCAGAGTTTGACATAAAGACCTAGAGACCAAAATAAGCCCATGACCTAAAATACGAACTTGAGTGGCCTTCCCCACTCCCTTCCAAATTGTGGTGAAGCAGCAAACTGCCAGACCACCCCCAAGAAAAGCGGGTTAATATAAACCACACATCACTCCTGCAACTGGAAGCCATTTGGCCAAGAAAACACAAAAATTATGACAGATGTGCCAACCAGCAAACTTGCCATGAGCGATAATCTTCCTCCTCTTGTGCTCTTGATTTTCAGCTTGAATCCCTTGAAAGGGTTAATGAAACTGCAGAGCAGGGAGGACTCCAGGCCCTCAAAAGGCTTTTGATAAAGTCAGGCACAAGAGGCTATTGAGAAACTTGGCAATCCAGGGGTGAAAGGTAAAGTCCTGTCATGGATTAAAAACTGGAGAAGAGATAAGGAGCAAAGAGTAGGAACAAATGGCCAATTCTTAGTGTGGAAAGAGATTAATTGTGGGTAGCTGCAAGGACAGGATTGCAGACTGGTGCTGTGTTTACTTACCGCTGGCCAGCCACAAGGTAAAATGTGCTGTTGGCTCAAAACATTCAGGATATCCAAGACTAGGAAGATTTAATAGAAACCCAAGGAAGATCTAACTTAAGAGTCCAGTAAGGCCAGGAATTAGTATCACTCAGCATGTCTTAAGAGGTATGAAGAGAGTAAAAAGGCGAGTTGGCTTGAGAGGCAAAGACTTGAGACAGGCAAATACAGGCTAAGGCTGAGAAGACAGAACAAACACTTATTAGCCCATTGTCATGGGCAGCATAATTAATGCACCAGAATTAAAAAGCTAAAAAAGTGAAAACGGGTAAAGTCCTGAGGGCACCACACGGCACTGCACTTTGATTAACTACACTACACATCATCACGAACATAACCTGATGCATACGACTGGATAGGAGCAAGGCAAGACTGAGATCTTTAAGTGAATATGAACAGCCTACACATTTGTACATAAATTACAAGAGCTCTCCATCCTCCTGTTCCCTGCTACAAGAAAAATCACTGCCTGGACTCAGAAGAGGTACTAATGCAGTTACAGTTTTCTTCTGGAAATCTCTCTCATTGGAGAAAAGTTTTGTAAAGATCATTACTTTTTCTGATATTGGATAAAAATGACATCAAATTCAATTTTACTTCCTGCACTGAGATTTAAGAACACCTGACATATATTAGCAGCTAAAATTTCATGGCTGCCCTCATATCATACCTAATAAACCTTATTGTGTCCATTCGACATGGAGCATCACTGCAGTACAGAGGCATTACTACAGTCAGTGTTAACCTTGGAGGTGAGTTACTTTACTTATATTTATTTGGTGTGGAATGACACATCCACAAGTGGCTCTCTCTTCCATCTCTTAGCAGAGGAGATCTTGGTGAATACTTGAGTCTAACTTTATCTTTTAAAAGGTCAGAGCCTTTTTGTTGAGTTCGTCCTCTAGTGATTAGTGCCAGAGACAGAAACAGTCCCCAAAACTCCCAACTCCCACTGTTATATTCAAGTGCAAGAGTCCGTAAGTGTACTTGAAGATGTCAAGTGGAGCTTGTTCTTTGGACAAATTCTTGAAATGTCTTGGCCAGGTAAGAAAATATAATCTCAAGTATAGACTCATCCTTGGCAGGATGGAAAAAGGATGTGGAAATGAATATACCCTGGTTAAACCCATCAGATGTAAAGGGAAACTAAATAGTCAGGAGTTGTTTGTTGCCATGAAAGGTGAAGGGAATTTCAACCTACATTTCATCTACAGATGATCTCTTTAGGATTCACTGTTACACAATGCTGTCTCAGGAGTACATGGTATTTCTTCTGCCCTTCCTTCAATTTTGTTCCTTCTCACTTGTGGTTCTTTTGAAAGGGTATACAGAAAGGGAATAGAGCAAAATGGACACAGCAATAAAAAACAGATTGTGTCTTTCCTACAGAGGGCTCATCTCCGGCTGCAACAAAATTGTTTGGAAAGATCATGGATTCCCTTGATGACAGCATTGCAAGTTAATTAAGTGCACAAAGTCAGGTAATTAGGTGAATGCAAAGAGGCAAAAATTAAGAGCTTCCCTGTTGTAAGAAATCTCAGACAAATTGCTTGCCTATTGGATCAGATGGATTTCCTCATGTATTAAAGTCTTCTAGCAGTTTGTATTATGCAAGCTGCAGAAATTTGATAAATAGTAATGATAATTAATCAAGTAGCATCAATATGGTGTTCTGAAGATTAATCAGTTATTGTCAGAGGAGCTGGGCTTGCTTTCTGATGCATAAATCAGGAACCTTCCTGTCATTTCTGTATCACAAGGGAATGGTGAAAATGTCCTCTGCAAATGGCTGAGACTTGCCCTGAAGTGAAGAGATGAATTACGTAGTTTGGGTAAAACTAACCACCAGATGTTCCACTTTACCATCACATCAGCAAGAGGAGTTTTTCTTAAACATGGTCTCTCTCTGCTCTCTTTGAGGTCAATTGGAAAACTATTGAATTAAAGGAGAATGAAGTTAAACCAGAACCTAAGACTGCTGATCATGTCCTCTTCCTCCCCCGCCTTCACCCACTCTCCAACATGTTCACATAATAAAGCTGAATAATTACAGCCTGGGGTCCATGTGGGCATCCTGATGAGCAAGATCAGCACACATAAAACAGGCTGGTGAACTGGATCATCCAAAGGTGCAGCCAGAAAAGTTCAAACATGAGCTGAATATGAATGGTCATCACCAGACACCAGCTGTCTCATTCCTATCAGGAATAATTCAAGTGGCAGATTTAGTAACTCACTAACTAATGAGCTCAGGGTGAGCAGTTAAAGCCTGACCTCATCCTGTCTAACTCCAGGCACTGAACTGTGGTCCCAAGTTAGGAGTCTCACTCCTTGGCTCCCTTGGTACTCAAAGGAGAAGTAGGCACTGCCTCATGGTAACTGAGTAATCAAAAGGAAACATGCCAGAAGCATCCTTTGTCCAAAGCCAGGACGAAAACCACCTAATTCGTTCATGACAGCTGACTGTCAAACCCACTCCTAAACCCTCCAGTGATGGAGACTTCATCTTCAGATGGTCTGCTCCCATTTTTAGAGAAAACAGTTGTTTTCAAACATGCAGTCTAAATCTCCCCAAGTCTGACCCAAGATTTCCTGCCCAGCAGTTGGGGGACAGATTCTTCAAGCCAGGGAGATGAAGCAGCATCTGTGGTACCACCATGCACCCAGTGCTACCACCATGCACCTGGGCCTTCAGAGCCACGGTATATAAGCATGACTGCATCTTGTTGGAGCATTTGGTCTCTCCCCCCTTCCTCTCCCAAAAACAAGTACTCCAGGTCTGGGGAGGGTGCGTGCCTCCACAACTGCAGTGTCTGGGCTGGCATGATTTATCTGGCCTTCCTTGTAGCTGGGGAGAGGGCACCCTGCTCTGGCTGGTGCCTGGGCCAGGGCAGGCAGCTGCTGAAGGCAACACCTTTGGCCATCCCAAGGATTCCCAGCACAGGGCTACCTGCCTGGACTCTGTCCAAACTTGCCATGTCATTTGCTCAGCATGGGACCAGTCAGGTTGGGTTCACTAGATGCAAACAGGTGATTTTTTTAAAAAAATATTTGCACATAAAACCCAAACTTTGCCATTTCAGATTCTTTTAGGGAGCAGCAAGAGCAGGGCTGCCACATGAGGGGCAGAGAGCAACCACAACCCAGGCAGGGACATCACTCACCAGAACAAATTTGGCAAGAGAGAGAGGGCCCATTGACAGCTCAGTGACCATTGGACATGGAAAGGTAATGAGCTCAGTCTGAGATCCTTCCAGGAATAATTATTGTTATAGTTATTACATTTCATTCAAGTAGGAAAAAAATTGTGTGCTTAGAAATTGTACGCCTGATTGGTGACAGCCAACATAGTTCACTAAGGGCAAATCATGCCTGACAAATTTGGTGGCCTTCTACGATGGGGTTACAGCATTGGTGGATAAGGGAAGAGCAACAGGTGCCATCTACCTGGACTTGTACAAAGCGTTTGACACTGTCCCACGCAACATCCTCATCTCTAGTTTAGAGAGACATGGATTTGACGAATGGACCACTCAGTGGACAAGGACGGTCACACTCAGAGTTGCGGTCAATGGCTTGATGTCTGAGTGCAGACCAGTGACAAGTGGCATTCCTGAGGGGTCGGTATTGGAACCACCACTGGTTAACATCTTTGCTGGCGACACAGACAGCAGGATTGAGTGCACCCTCAGCAAGTTTGCTGACGACACCAAGCTGTGTGGTGCAGTCAACACGCTGGAGGGAAAGGGATGCCATCCAGAGAGACCTTCACAGGCTTGAGAGGTGGGCCTGTGTGAACCTCATGAAGTTCAGCAAGGCCAAGTGCAAGGTCCTGCACATGGGTCGGGGCAATCCCAAGCACAAATACAGGCTGGGTGATAAGTGGATTGAGAGCAGCCCTGTGGAGAAGGACTTGGGGGTATTAGTGGATGAAAAAGTGAATATGAACCAGCAATGTGCGCTCACAGCCCAGAAAGCCAATCATGTCCTGGGCTGCATCAAAAGAAGCGTGACCAGAAGGTCGAGGGAGGTGATTCTGCCCCTCTACTCTGCTCTCATGAGACCCCACCTTGAGTACTGTGTTCAGCTCTGGGGCCCTCAACATAAGAAAGACGTGGACCTGGTCGAGGAGGGCCACGAAGATGATCAGGGGGCTGGAGCACCTCCTGTACAAGGACAGGCTGAGATAGGTTGTTCAGCCTGGAGAAAAGAAGGCTCCGGAGAGACCTTATAGCAGCCTTCCAGTACCTAAAACGGGCCTACAGGAAAGATGGGGAGGGACTCTTTAACAGGGAGTGTAGTGATAGGACAAGAGGTAACTGTTTTAAACTGAAAGAGGTTAGATTTAGATTAGATATGAGGAAGAAATTCTTTACTGTGAGGGTGGTGAGACACTGGAACAGGTTGCTGGAACTGGAACTGGAAGCTGTGGATGCCCCCTCCCTGGAAGCGTTCAAGGCTAGGCTGGATGGGGCTTTGAGCAACCTGGTCTAGTGGAAGGTGTCCCTGCCCATGGCAGGGGGGTTGGAACTAGATGATCTTTAAAGTCCCTTCCAACCCAACCCATTATATGATTCTATGATTCTATGAAAAGCACTTATTTACAATTCTAAAAGTCACATTTTGCTTCCAAACAACACATAGTTTCTAAAATGTCAAGTTTGACTTTTGCATATTTCTGTATTTGGCAAATAGTTTCAGATTTCTTGAAAATGCCTCTTTTGCTCTGTGTTTGCATCTCTGCCTAGTATGAGTCTCTGGCAGAGAGCACCTTATCATTCCTTAGCCAACAAAACAATTACTAGTAACGTGCAAACAGTGGTAGAAATATTGAATACCTGAATATCTTCCTTAGGCATTACATTTACTTGTTCTCCTTATGTTCTGTGTACATTTAAAAGCCAGCCTTCAGCTAAACAACTACATCCATGTTTTTTGCCATGCATGTAAGGAGGACAAGAGGCAGCAGGTACAAGTTGAAATAAGAGAGGTTCAGACCATATAAAAGGGAAAACTCTTTCATCATGAGGACAGCACAGGAACAGGTTGACCTCAAAGCTGGCCCTGCTTTGAGCAGGAGGTTGGACTACACACCTCCTGAGGTCCCTTTCAGACTGAATTATCCTTGATCCTGAGGGCATTCAACTCATCTCACAGAGACAATCCCTCCTCCACCGGCTCTGTGTGATGGGCTCACCTTGTGGAGATCAGCAGGGCTTTGGTCTCTCCAAACTCTCCAGAACCTCCTCAGTAAATGATAGCCAGAAGACCCTGGCCCTGGCACCAAAAAGTCTCCCCAGCATATTGCTGGGAATCTGCAGCTCCAATCCACCTTGGTACATCCACAGGAGAGCACTCTCAGAGCTACTGATCTTTATGACACTCCTGCTCTAAACAGATGTGTATGTCTAATATATATGGACTAGATTATGTTCTGGAGGTACCTGATTTCCTATTGAATAAGCATAAAAAGGGAAAAGACTATTTTAGGGAGAACTGGCCTCCCCTCAGAGGTCTTCTGAACTGCCAAACTCAACTGATTGCAAAGGAAAATTCAGTATTAGATGGATTGGATTTGCCCTCCCAGGCCAAGTGTCTAAAACCTCATTGAGGCAGTGCCTACATTAGGCAGTGATCAATTCTGCCATTCTAGGGGAGAGGATAATGTGAGAGACAGTGAAGTACACAAATACACAGTTGATGACCCTAGCAATATGCTGCACAGATTCACTTTGGTGCGTGAAACATCCAGGGAAATGGTTCCAATAAGAATAATGCAAAAACAATTCTGAATCTCTCTACCAACACCACAAATAGCGTTTACAGAAATCTGCCA
Source organism: Haliaeetus albicilla (assembly GCF_947461875.1). NCBI lineage: Eukaryota > Metazoa > Chordata > Aves > Accipitriformes > Accipitridae > Haliaeetus > Haliaeetus albicilla. Next base: position 75,965,385 of record NC_091483.1, read on the forward strand.
CTGCAGAAACAGGGACAAAATGAGCCTCCTATTCTTTCTCAATCGACACAATAAAGTTAGATCTCGGTAGGGCCTTTTTGCATAGTGAATGAATTAATCAGTCCAGGCACCGTATCAGACAAATGATTTCACTCCTGTGAGGAGCTGTCAGCACACTGCAATGATGAAACCAGCTAAGTATGTATGGAACTAACTGGGAAAGAAAGTGGTACCTGACCAGAATGTATTTTCCTCTCAATAATGCCTGCCTGAATTTAGCCTCTCCAGTCATGCCAAACCTCAAGAAGCCTGGAAAATACATTAGGAGGAAGAATAAGTCTGTCTGGTGCAAATTGAAATAGTCAACACTCCTTTGTGAGTGGTACCGAAACACATAGTAGCTCACCCAGTCATTGTTCACGCCACCAGACCCTCAGACTTCAGAAATGATTTCCGAAAACCTCTCCAATTATTGCACCATCTTGATTTCTCATTCTTGGCAGAATAACAGAGAATGACACAGTCACCAGACTTGCTACACAAAACATCAGCCAACAGTGGTGCAATTCTCAATAAAGGTGTAGACCATGGCATGGCAGAAGGACTCCTGTGCTTGTACTGAAGGACAGCCTTAGTATGAATGTATGGATGATGATTATCCATAATTTAATCACCCAAATGGCTTGAAAAGCCTCATGGCTTTCTGTAGCTAGTCACTTGAACCAGCTCTTTCTGAGGGGGAATTGCTCCTCTAGAATATTTTTAGAGAAAGACATTTCAAGGTACTCATTTAATATGTCTAAAGCTTGTCTCAACATGACATTTGAACAATGTATATGGATGAAAGCACCCATAATTGTAATTTTGCAAGATGAAGTTGCTTCTTTGATTTCCTAACACCATTCAGTTCTTTTTCACAGGCCCTATAGTATGACCCTGTCATTACATTTTTGTTCTTTGATTTAGTGATTCCAATTCTTAGGAACTTATCAGAAGGTTCATAGAATTTGGTGCTTATCTTAAAGATCTTGCTCTCAGGGCAACTGATTACATAAGAATGTCACATTTTATTTAAAAGAGTAAGTTTCTAGTCCTCCGGGTTACAAAGCAAATTTAAAACACAGATCTGAAATATCCTAGTGGCTTGCAGACCAGAAGATAAATTGAAAGAGTGTTTCTTTCTGTATCTCATTATTTTCAAGTCAGTCTTAAAATGGTAGACTCTTGTAAATCTTGTAAAATGGCAATTATGGGTGATTTCCTCCATAGAAATTGTTCAGTGTCACACTGAGACAAGCTTTAGAGGAGCCTGATTCATGATTTCAGAATATTTGAAATCGGCACTGCTGTATCTTGAAATCTGTAACCATGAACATTTCAGTGCTTGGGTCACGCTATTCAGATATTGTACCTTTTATGTGACAGTATGAAATCTTTAGTCTGTGTTTATATTTATACTCCTCCCAGACAGCTTCCTAAATAGTACACACAGAAACTGCATAGACAATGTAATTCCACCAGATTTAAAAAAAACCCATCATATTGATTCCCTCTTTCACTCAAAGGCATTACTGGGCATCCTAATTTGCCCTGCGTGTTCTGCACTGGTTCACAGGCATTTCTATTATTTCATGTTTTGTAGCTTTGTTGTTTTTCTCTCTGTGGAGTCCAAATCTAGTATCATATTTGTATCCATAATGATTATTCTTTAAATTTGTGGCTTTGGTTGAAGGCATCACACCATATTTACAGTGCAACATATTTTTATCCAACAACTACAAAACAGATATTAATAGAAGGCAGAGATAACTTCTTTGAAGTGGAAGGACCATATGACCTCAGTTCCTGTTTTCCTTTGCAGACCAAAACCAGTCCTTCCAAAGGCATTTGTCTAAAAGCGTTCTTTGTTGCCTGTGTGGAACTACGCTGCAAGTCCCAAAGCTTTCCCAGGGAAGTCCCACTGCTGGAAAATGCAGGTCTTTGGCAGAACGAAGCCATTTTTCAGGTCTGTGCTGGTGCTGATTCATACAGCAGCTCCTGGGGCATGCTCAGGGACAGACAAAGCTCCAATGCAAGGGAGGGCCGGGCTGGGGGCTGTGTTTCAGCCAGCCTTCGTGCCTCACGGGAGGGGAATGGAGACCAGCGGTGGCTCAGCAGTGAGAGAGGTGAAAGACAGGAGGGGAATGGCTGGGTTAGACAAGATGTGTACCTGTAAAACAGGAATACACAAACACGAGAGCTGCATCCTCAGCATCTTCATAGTGTGGTGTTCAGTCCTCCTCTACAGAGCTCAGAAGTGAGCGGCTGATGGGCAAATGACACTGTCCTGCCAAGGTGCCTTGGGTCGCCCCATTGAATGGCACGGGGCTGGGTATTCACCTCCTAAGGAAGCACAGGAATGCTGTTGAGACTGCCCACTTAATTCCACCTAAGGTGTCGCCTGAATATGATCTCAAAACCTAAACCTAGCTGTAGAAGGTGCAAAAAATGCCTAGTCCCATGTTGGGTGTCTCTGACTCTAACAGAGACCTTGGGCTGCTCCTGGAATAATAGCCCACATGAGAAAGCAGAATTGCTAGCATATGAGAAATGTCCTCGCTGTTCTTGTTTGAAATTTGATTGTTGTTTGAAGTGTACTGAATCCATAACTGTCTGAAGCCTCTCACAAACTGAAAATTCTAAGAAAATGGCACTTTAGAAACAATGCGATGCAATGCTTGAAAATAAAATGTACTGCTTGGCCCCTGAGGCTGCCTAGTGGATCTCATAGGCTTATGTTTCCAAATGCTGATGAAGATTCATTTTTAACATGCACACCAAGTCCTTTTTCAGCAATACCTGTGTGCAATCATAATTTCCTTTTTTGTAAAGGTCATAAAGAGTAGATGCAATAGAGAGTGCAATATTTTTAATGTATACACAAGTTTAAACTAAGACTTAAATAATGTTATGACAAGCACCATAGAGCGAAAAAGTGGTAAGTATTTTAAAATGAAAGTCCCAATTCATCAGGAACACTCATCAGTGGGATTATATCCATGCGTGAAGTTTGGCATTCATTTAAGTACCTTTTTGGACCGGGGCCAGGGAAGAATATTGATTTTTGATGAGTTTTCCATTAATCACACAGAAAGATTAAACGCTTGGTTTTGGGGGGAATCACGTAAGTAAACAAATTGGTTTGATTTTCTATAAAATATTGCATTGGTCCCAAAGGCCAGCTGGTTCTGATTTACTCCTGGAGTAAATGCTTAGTTGCCATTAGATGTCTGTGAGACAGGAGATGGCATTCTATAAATACTGCGTGACCATGACCACAGCAGGGTGATGCTCGTTCCTAAATTGGATCAAGCGAATGCTGATATGTGAAGTATGCTCTCTGCTCTCCTTGCCTGCCCCTTCTCCCACTACCCCTGCTCTGCTCCCTCTGATTGCATCTTACCATGCCTTATACCCCTTAATGCTTGGATATTTTTAGAAACATCATCATGCTGAAGGCATGGTGATAATCATATATGTATAGACAAAATATGTGAAACCATGTAGGTTGATAGTATGCGATCTTCTATGGACATTTATAACCTGCCTGGAAAGACTCATTAAGGAAGTGACATATGTTACTAATTAGTCTTGTTGCTAATAATAATAATCTTCTGGTTTATAGTGTTGTTTTTTTTAATCTGGAGCAGGTGAGAACTACCCTGGGTCCATGACCTGCATGGGGTTCATGAAGCAGTTTGAAGTGTGTGCTGAAAACATAAGTTGACATGTGAGTCACCTAAACATTTGGACAAATGCGCACTTTGTATATGGGTTACTTCTCTATGGGAGCAGTATGCATGCATTTAGTCATTTCTGCACATTGCTCTGAAACTTGGGAGCCATGTATGCCTGGGAAGAGTTGGGCAGCACTGTCTGGAAAGCTTCCAACACACTTTAGATATTACTCATGGGAATTATTCACCATGACACTGGAGTAATTTGGGTTGAAAAACAGCAACTAACAACTGAAACAATGTAGGACAAGTGGAAAAAATAGTTATCCAGGCAAAAATACAGGTAATATTTTAAAGTATATTATTCCTTGAGTATGTCACCACTGATGTGAGCAGTTACCTTATAATTGGGAGTGGTGTTTTCCATGGGGTAACCTAGACCTTGTTTGATATACTCTTGCACATGAACACACAAAATACCCTGGACATAGGATACCAGCTGCCACTACACCAAGCTGTGATTTTGAGTCTGCCACTAACATGTCTTAGATTTCCTCCTAAAGCCTCTCTGACTGTTCTTTAAAAAGAAAAAAAAAATTCCTTTTGCTGCTTTTTCTATCAGTTTCTGTGGCTTATAACTAGTTGTCTTCCTCATTCACTCACATACCAAAAAAAAAGGCCAAGCTCTTTGTATTTACCTTCAATCTGGAGTCAAAGTCCTGTAACCATATAACACAATGTAATTTAATGACAGATTACTTTAGTTCTAGGGCGTGACTCCCCAAAGGCTGTATTGCTTTGCTCATTACAAAAAGAGCTTAACCACTTCTTCCACCTGGCTTGAACAAATATTATATCCCTCACCTACAGTAATGCTTCACTCAACCACCACCAAAATAATAGGTTATTGTAGCCTTAACCAACCAAGCCATCTCACCTTGCTAATTGTAAGGTTCTTCTACTAGTTTCTATATTAAGTATGAAGAAGAAGAAAAAATAGGACGAATATAATTTTCTAATGAGTTAGAGAAAAACCAGAATGTCCTTGGGAGCAACTGCTCTAGGTTATATCCCTATGAAATAACAGGAAGGCTGAATAAGGAAAAGTGAGGTCATGATAGTTATTAAGGCAGGACATGGCAGCAGACAAGTCTTAGATGGGTGAAGTAAGCATGGACCATGGCTGCATGGAAGCAGGCTGGAAAATTCGGAGAAATCAGAATTGTATCTTCAGGGCTACACCTGGTTTGGCTACTTTGGTGAAGGCATTTGAACTCACTCATTTGCTGTCCATAAATCATGAGAAATCTGCCTCATGGGACTTTTCAATAGTAGTAAAAGTGTAATTTAGGCTCTGTGAATGAGAAGACGAAAGAGCCAAAGAACAAAGCCCTTGGTGGTTTGGTGCTCAGCTAATACCAACAGATGTGCGTGCTGCAGAGGAAATGTCCATGGATGTTGAGTGAGGGCCCTCCTGGTGACAGAAAAATGGAGAACTGAGCTTTGCTCCTCTATGCTGTGGTTATAGGGACAGGCTTCTAACCTTGTGGTAGATCACTCATTTCCCACCTGTGTTTTGGACTCCCTCCATAAAGACCCAGAGTACTGGATGATGAGCCTGGTGGACCCCAGCATGGTGGTTCTAACATTGCCACCCTCTGTAGACCCCCAGCTCCCAGCTCTTCACCCCACCAGAAGGAAAATGGAAATGAGGACAACAACTACTGCATAGCTACAGTTGCAACAAGCTTGTATTTTAAAACCTTGATTTCACATTGTAGGTTTGGGGTCTTAGGACAACGGAGGCTATTTATGGACAGTTTGAAGAAAACAGGTTCAGCTACCTTTTCATTTAAATGGTGGGCAAACAGAACCAGTATTCATGGAGTTTCAGGGCCTGGTTGAAGAATTCTGAGTACGTGGTTTGTAAGTACAGCTTTAGTCTGAGCACTACAAAGAACAAGCACTGTGACCTGCAAGGAACAGGTCATCGTTTGTGCTCTGAGGGACTTCAGGAAAAGGACATCAAGTACATATGGTGCACACAGAAGAAACAGCTCTGGGGCTGGAGGGACAGGGATGGGAACATCACAGGTTGGAGCTCCTGGATAACCCTATTCAAGAAGCATCACTACCTCAGACTCCACAAAGAAAGGATCAAGAAACACACGGATCAGAGCAAAAGGCTGTGTAGCAGTTTCCAGTGAGCATAAGCAAAGGAACCAGATGTTGTGCTACACAACTGGAGCCAGAGAGCTGCCTGCAGAAAGGTGGCAGCAGTGGGATTTGAAAACTCCCCCAAATTCCCAGGTCCTCAAAATGGAATACAGAGAAAATTTCCCAAGATTTTAGGGAACTTGAAAGGGTCTTAACGGAGAGGAACACCTGAAGATCTCAGAAAACATCTCTCTCCTGCAAACAATGCAAGATGGAAAAGCATTGGCAGTGAGTCAGTGGCCAGGTTAACGGTAGAAAGCCAAGGGCCGAGCTGTAGCAGTGAGTCCCTCATCCAAGGAGCAGGCTCTGCCCCACAGGAGGAGGAAGACAAGCTGTTTTCCAAGAACTGATCTGACTTCACTAACAGTTAAACTCAAATTCAAAACCAGAGGGTGAAGTGAGGAAACAGTCAGCAGTCATTTAGTACAAAATAAAAATATGGAGAATGGAATTAATCAAATTATCAAAGATACAAAGGGAAGAATTATATTGAAAAAGGATCAAGTGGCCAAAGAAGGAGAGGCAATCACATTATCAGAACTGCTGGGATCTGTTTGACAGCTCAGAAGCAAATCATTTGACAGTCAGTGATTAGCATCCTAACCAGTAAAGCAGATACCAGTTGGTATCTTCTACACACTACCCATTCATACTACAGTTATCTGTTTGTAGATAGACGGAATTCACAAGAAAAAAAGGTAGGTGGGTGGAAGCGAAAGGGTATCCTCATTCTAATATATGCTGGAGGTGTTACACTGCCAAAACTAAATGGCCTTAGAATTTCTAAAAATTATAGAAGTTAATTTCCTTACTCAAAAGTGTTCATTCTAATGCAGGAAATTTAGTATTAAACCTCATCTTGAAAGTCAAAGAAGAATTGACCACAGAATTAATTTTAGTGATGGCTTTGAAACAAATGGTCTTACTTAATTGGATTTCTTGTGTACAGGCAAAATGAAGTCCAGATGATTATTATAATGAACTGATACATACACTCAATATCTTAGAAAGGTGTTTTACAAATGGAAACAACTATGATCCAAATAACTTGTAAAGAAGCATGTGAAAATATGATTGTTAGCTCAGATTTTTTGAACATTTGTCTTAAAATAGGCAAAAAAATTGATAATCCATGCATTCATGTTCAAATATATACACACAGTTTCTATTGACAATAGAAATGAAAGATCACTTTAGAAGTTTTGAGCAAAAAATAAAACAAATCAACTCAGCATACATTAATAGGGAGGAAAACTGGCTAAACTAGCGAAGCTCAGAATTACAAGAATCATAATTAACAAAGTCAGCTTCTACCAAGGCTGCACAGGGACTGTCCCCATGCTATTATGCATTTCTACTATGCATTGGGTGGTGAGACACTGGAACAGGTTGCCCAAAGAAGCTGTGGATGCCCCATCCCTGGAAGTGTTCAAGGCCAGGTTGGATGGGGGTTTGACCAACCTGATCTATTGAAAGATGTCCCTGCCCACAGCAGTAGGATTGGAAGTAGATGATCTTTAAGGTCCCTTCCAACCCAAATCACTCTATGAGTCTATGATCCTGTCAATGGAAAAAAACAACCCAGGTCCTCACAATGTTACATGATACAAAGACTGAAAGGCAGGCTAGCAGAAGGAAGACAGAGCACTGATACTGAGCAAGCATGATTGTATTGTTAAATGAACCTGGAGGGACAAGACGCCTTTTATCATGACTGAATACAAATGCTGTATTTAGAGTCAAAGTTTGTAAGACACTCTCACAGGCCAAGACACAATTCTCTGGAAACCTACCTTGGAAAAGCACTAGCAAGCAGTAGTGGATATTTAGCTGGCCGTGGCCTATCATGACGATGCAGTGGTTAGGTAGGCTAAATGGGACTGAATGTCCGTGTTGGGTGTCAATTGCCTTGGGGTCTTCCTGTTTAGGGTCCAGAATTCAAGAAAGTGTTGATAAATTACAGCATGTATAGTTGACTCTAGCACGTGCCTGAAGGATTGGTAAACATGCCTTAGTAAAACAGCCACAAGTAAAAAGATCTATGTGGCATATGAAAAGAAGGAAGGTGACTGAGTTGTTTGATCACTGTCCAGCAGAAGTCTGACACTGAAAGAGCTCAGTGTGATGGACAAAGGTACAAGAGTCCAGCCACAGAGAGATGAGGTCAGACAACAGCGTACTAGGAGTTGGGTGTGAATTTTCTATCAGTGATGGAAACTGGCAACTGGGACAGTTTACCGAAGATGACATTGGATTTTTCTTTGCTTCTTATCTTTAAAGTCTTTAAATCAAGACTAAGATTTTTTTCAAGAAGACAGTTTTGTTGGAACAGGACTCTGGGAAGGCTTACATCCCACTCCTGGCAAGGTGTTGGACTAGAAGACTAGGTTCATAAAGTTCTGGCTGTATCAGCCACAAATTTGGAGTCTAGATTGTAATCTGACACATCTTTGTATGCCTCTGGTCTGGAAACACCTTGTTATTATTCCCTCAAATGTTCTATGCAAAGACATGTCTAAGATGGAAAATTAATTGCAAGTAAGCAGGTATTAATTATTTTTGTTGTGATTAATCTGAAACCTAGTTCCATTCTCACTGACTTCCCTAGAGTTTGAGACATGGCAAGTGACCTTGCTCCATTGAGTCAGTTGCTCAGATTTAAACTGGGAGTGCAAAATTAGTGATCAGCCTGCACTGCGCTGAGAGTGTCTGGTTGCAGTTTGTGCCATATGTGCATTCCATTTCAAGGGGGCCTGCGAGAACAATTTTGAGGACATCTGTTAGCAGCACAGTCCCACAGGAATGCTCACAAGTCGCTTGTGAAACAGCCCATTTTAATTTTGAAAATCCCCTGTTTTGTCTACGAGATAGGGGATTTTCTTTATGATTTGTCAGGGTTGACTCTGCTGAATCCAACTGCACCAGCTTTGGCGCTCCATCCATAACCCAGTCGTCAGAAGGAAATAGTCCATCTTTACTAGTCAAGATGTCCAATTTGCATTTCATTCATTCATTTTCCATTTGTGCTGCCAGGTGTTGTAAGGCCTGGTGATATCTCTAGACTCCCACACAGAATATTTTTTAAAACAGGAAGTATTTTAAATTCATCATTAAAAGGGCTTGTCCATCTCTCACAAACCCCTTCACAGCTTTACTAACCAAATATATTACAGTTTTTAGAAGAGGGTCTTGAAAGGCTCATGGAAAACTTCAGCTTCCTCATAGTTTGAAGACATTTTGAAATCGGACTATCTCAGACCTCAGTCAAAATATTTGATGATCTAAAAAAAGATCATTACCTCTCCCCACAAATCTTGCCTCAAAATAACTTTGCTATTGACAGCTCTTTAGTGCCCCCTCATGATGATTTGTGTTTGACAGCATAAGCAAGAATATGAGCTTTCAGTTAACTCAGGAGTGATGTTTGATGTGCAAACTTTTGCACTTCTGCACTGTAGGTGACCCTCTGCAATGAGATAAACACATTTAAAAATTATAGTCGTACCATTCACCTCCACCCCTGTTACAGGAACAGAGCAAAATGCTCTTGTGCAATACTGCTATTGCAAAAGAGGACTAAAAAGCCAACCGTGTAGGGTTCTGTCATGCTAAATTTTGTCAAATCCAGATTAAAGGAGATGTGCTCTTCTAATTCTCTGTACTTGGTATTATTTCCATTGCCCAAAACTGTCTAGCTTTTTGCATGAGGCTTAGAAACATAGGAGTGACATCCTAAGCCTATGGATGCTGAAAACAATACTTCTCTTGACTTCGTTAAGTTTAGGATTTTGCCAATGACTCAGCATTAAAAAAGAATGAAGGTACTTTGTAAAGTGTATACAAAGAGTGGGGAATGAATGGGGAAGGACTACTACAGCAATTGACCTGGCTTTACTCAATTTAAAAATGTATATGCCTAAGACTTGTAGATATGCTAGTGTGTGTGTGTGTGTGTGTGTGTTTGCACAAAATAAAATAAAATCTCTTCTTGAACCTACTTAATTTATACATTTGTGAGAAGTCATCTGCTGAGGGGTGGTTAGGAGACCTGACTGAAGATTTTCAGGGAAAATAACAGTATCTTACAAATATTAAGCTCCTTTTCTGGCAGGTGTCAGAGCTGATGCTGATGCGGTGCTGAGAACGCTCCCCACATGTCCATTTAAAAATACTTATCAGAAGCATTTGATAATGAAGAATCCCCTCTTTGCCTCATTTTCCTTCCTCCACTCTTCTGATATTGTCTCAACGTATTGAGCTAATATGGGGTTCCCAGCACAAGGCCACCCATTGACCGAAAAACTGTTTGAAAATTTCAAGTGCTCTTACTGCTCTACAAAGAATTTAGTAATTCTATCAATCACTGCTACGTCTTTACCAAAGGTTCTTCTAGTTCCAGTGCTAATATTAGAGAACTAATCAAACAAGCATCATGTCTCTGAATATACTGTTAGTCAGTAAAGCTGTATTTTAGACATTAAACTGGTTTTTAGCCTAAAGAACTTGGGTGGTTCCAGCATTTATTTTTTTTTTTTTGCAGTGAGAATACAAACTGACCTGTCAAAGCTCACAAATAAAGAACTTCTCAGAAACTGGCTACTTTTTCACAAAGACACAATCTTCTCTTATGGTTGCTTAATGGACCAGGAAGCTGAGATTGCCTTCTCAGGAAAAGTTTCTAGAGCAGTTTAGCTGCTAAAATAATGCATCTATAACCATGGTAAAAGTAGTAATTTGTTTCACTACTGGCACTTCTCTGTCATATTTGAATTTGCCAATATCTTTGGATGAGGAGCAGAAAACACAGAGGGAATTATAAAGTATGTCTGAATAGTAGGACACTGTAAGCACTGACAAACTTGGCTGATAATAGAAGCAGTAGCTGAAAACCATTTTTTGTGGCTGTTTCTATACTATAAGCACGATACTTTCTGGAAAAAGGCCTTTAAACTCATAATGCGGTGTAGAGGAAAGTCTCTGGAAACAAGAAATAAGAATTCTGCAAAATCCGTATAAAAAAATTGAACCTGATACACAACTCAGGATGACTTGATGGGAAAATAAGAAATCTTTAGTAAGAAGATACACGTCTTGGAGGTTTTCCAGTCCTTTTAACTTGTGAATCGTATGAGGGACTCCTTTTCCTAAACAACAGTACCTTTTATACTTGGTTCTCAAGATCTTTCACATGGAAGAAATATAAAAACCTTTAGATGAAGGACTACTGTGCTGAGCTGCTGATGGGGAATCATGGAATGTCTAGCAGGATACAGCGAGCTTGAGAAATTGTAATGCTAGCTATGCTGCACAGTAGTTTGGAAGAGGTAAGAGCTGAATCACAGCTTGATCCTGCCATCCCACTGGGCTGCAATCCTTTATGGAGTAATTGCATATATGCCAATGGGATTGCAAGAAAGGTGAATTCAGTGCGGAGGTTTTAACAGAGCAGTGGTTCTGAGAAAGGGCTGCAAAATGTATTTATTCCTAGAAAAGTGACAAAACTAATTTAAACCAGCTTCAGTTACAAAGCAAGTAAGGATTCAAAAACTGCTATGCTGGCATCTTGTCTCCGCAATACATGGGTTACATAAACCTGCAAGTAACTGCTTAGCAGCACTATTCTGTGTGGAGCATTTCAAAACCCAACTAAGCAGGGGAAAGAGCACACTCCAGCTGTCAGAGCTTCCTCACAGCCATCAGCACTTCCAACGCATCTCATGGTTCTGTCAATTCTTTAATTCCTTATTAAAAATATTAAGCATCAGTCCTGGTAAGAAAATTTTATTCTGCAGGATATGGTAAGGGAAGGTTCATGTTTATTCTTTGCCCTGTTGCAGCTGATCCTTTATTTTGCTTTTGCCTAGCCGATTTCTAGTCCGTGACAATATTCAGTCTCATATATTAGGGTATTTTTTTCCCAGATTGCCTCCTGTGAAGGACTTTGTCCCATGCCTCTTGAAAGTCCAAGAAAGTCACATCCACTCTTCTGGCAATGTATTAAAAAACTCTAGTAGATTAGAGAGACAATTTCCCCTCAGTGAATCCAGACTGAGTCGTCCCCATTCTGTCATGTTCATCCAGCTAAACTTCTGGTTTTGATTAGTTTCAACCAACGCGGCTGGCGCTGGAGAAGGGCTTGCTGGTCCCCCATCCTAGGATCAGCTCTTTCTAAAATACAGATATGACATAATGAGAGGCAGCGTATTAGCATATTTTTGTTAGCAACTCAGCTCCTCTTTTCTTAAATTCCTCCACTTCTCTTGGGATATATACCTTTCATTCCAAGCAGCTTGTGGCTCTTTAGCTTGTTCAACACCTCATGTTTTAACATCTGACTGTCTACGATTTAAGCCTGAAAAAATACATCTGGGGCCAATATTTCCCAGCATTCTCTGTGGTGCAGACTGATATTAATAAATCCTTTAGCTCTGCTGTAAAGGTCTTTGTACTTCTAAATACCCCATTGTCACCTTGGCTCTCTAAGGAGTCTTTTGGTTCCTTGGAGGTTTCCTATTTCTGATGTGGTGAAGCTCGATGTCGTTGACTATCTGCTCCTCCGAAAGCACTGTTCCACATTGTACGTGCCTTTGTCTACGTGCCTCTATCAGACTGGATTTCCATTTTCTGACCTTTGGCATTGAGGCACACTGCTCTCCCAGTTCACAGCATGCAGCTGAAATAGATACTCCTAAAATGCACAGTGCGTATGCAAAATTGGGACTCCTTAAAAGCCTGGCCATGGCAAGGTTCCACTCTAAAACGAATAAAGAAATCATTCAGATCCCTAGTCATGGCTTCTTTTGGGTGTTTAGTTACCACAAAATGAAACGTCAGTCTCTCGATGGTCACTTGCCAAGATGCCCAGTTTGAGGAAGTATGTTCTCTGGAGAAGATATTTCCTTCGAGGTGATAACACTGAGCCAACCATTCCTTTCAGAACTGATCTTGAAATAAACGGTGCATTCTTCCACAGGCTCGTATCAGTTACAGCTGACAGCGAAACACACCCAAAGAAAACAGAGCACCACTGGACTGAGCAAGCCTGATGGTACGGCTAAGCTCTGGAGGAGAGCTGGAGCCCCTACAACCCGATATTTCTCCAGAACGAGAAGGGGTATTTGCCCACCAAAAGCTCAAGATACTTACTTTGCTAAATGGAAGTGGATGCAAAGCCTCCTTGCCAGCTTGCAAATAGTCTCTGTTCTAGCTCCCTTCTTTATGGGTGCACATTTTCCTGCCTGAACCAGCAAACACTGATTTCAGCAGATGTTATGCATAATGGAGAGGATGCAAAGGGTGAGTGTTTGTTCAGATGAGCCAGCTTTTATCCCCCTAGGGTGCTGAAGGTTTTATGCAGAGCAGCTGGCCTGGCCTCCCTTGGTGGGTGAGACAATAGGTGTCTTATGCTCCTCAGTCTGTCTCTCAGATAGGAATTTATCTGCCCTATGAATGCCTTCAGAGCAGCTCTTCATAACGTGGCTCTCCCTGAGCTATCGCAACTTCAGAAGAAGGTCAGATCCATGAACCATGCACTCATGAGAGATTAGATAACATTTAATGACACTATTTACAAGGCCAAAATTATGCAGAGTTGGAAACAGAAGACCATAAGAGATGTGGAGAAAATGCCTCTGGGTGCAGTCTGGGCCAAAGGTATTGTCCTGACCCAGCTTTCCTTTTCTAATTATTAAAATTATTTGTGTTTGTATTGTTGGACCAACATATCATTTAGCTTAACACTTCCTTCAGGTTGTTGTCAACCACTGGACAGGAATTGCTAATGAAGAGCCACATCCTTGCTTGGATGGGGCAGAAACCCATCATGGGGGACAGTAACTTCAGACTGATGTCAGAAGTTGTTTATGTTCATACGCTCTCTGTGCTGGGATGATGGGCACTGGCTCAGCATTGGCTCAGGCATTTGGCTGCCCCAATACCAAGGCAGTGGTTGCCATATCCCTGCTTCAAAAACCCTCCTCAGGGGGGTAAATTGGCAGATCCTGGCCTTTTCTGACCAAGGTTTTTCCCACAGTCTAGTTATCCACAGTACTGAGATCCCACAGCCTGACCCTTAGCACCCAGGGCTGTGTACTTCTCCATAACTTCTGGATTTTTCTCAGGAAAAAAACTACTCTTGCCTTACTCTTTCCAGTCACTGTGTGCACCCATCCAACCTCCAGGAGCCAGGGGACGTGAGATGGCTGCAATTGCCATGCTGGTCACGAAGAGGACAGACCTACTGGGTCAGCCCTGTGTCAGCCTTATATTGCTCCACTTCATTTTCTGTGCCTTCAAATCCCTCGTCTTCACACTTGTCACTTGAGATAGCAGGTAAGAATGTGCACAAATGTTTTTATAAGCAAACACAGATCAGATTGAAATGTAATTGTCCAACCACTGTGACTTGCCTCTCTATTTTTCATTGCCTGTAGTTAGATGTGATTTGTGACACTCAGTTTAGATATAATCTTTTACATTGATTTAGCATGTCAGCCTCGTATTGATCCCACACTTAGGTCTTGTCATTTGTAGATGGTGCAGACTGTAAGCTTCTCTGCCTCTTTGAGGGCTGACATCCAAATCCTTAGTACACACCATCGTCCTTCCCTGGTCACGCTCTTGTAATCGTTTTCCTGGCTTATATACTGTCCCAAAACCTGATTGACTGAAAATGGGGTTCAGTTGATTTTCTGTGTTCCCAGGTTTTCTCTTCATGTGTCTTAAATGCCTTTACTGATCGCATCCCTCCAGCTTGTATTGCCATGTGAGAAAAACCTGGAAGATCAGAAAATCAGCTGAACCACATCTTAAGTCAATCTATTGGGCTCATCTAGGCAATGCTGCACTATGGCAAAATTCCTCTTTTTGTTTTGGTATCTTGTTTCAGATGATGACAAAAGTAATGACTAGTAGGTAATATTTGTTGTCACCTTGTACCATACAGCATCCTTGGAAATAATCTGGGCACACCAGCACTCCTCTGTCACAGCGTGGATGGGTTTTGAGCCTGTTATATCAGACTGGAGTATTGTAGAGATATATGCTGTGAAGAGGGCACCTTCCTGTATATAAGTCATGGCATCAGAATGAAATGAAATTAAATGAAACAGCATGTTGCTAATACCATTTGGCATTATACTGGATTTAAATAATCTTTCTGGGGAAGAGAACACATTTTTTACTTTATTTTAAGAGAACCAAGAAAGCTAACTAATTCTTTACATTTTGAGGCACCTTTCTGATTCATTGTTCTATTCAAATTGAGCTTTAAAATCTCATTATTTCTCTAGCTGCTCTGCCTGTTAAACTTTCCCTTTGCCTCTCATGGTTTTGTGCAGCAGAGTGGAGCTTACAAAACCTGATTTAATTACATTTTGGAAGGAGACCCAGATTGCAACCACAGAGCTGCCACCCTCGCATAACCCCCAGTCAACTCCCAGGCTGGGAATATCACCTTTTACATCTGCAATGTAGCTCCATGTAGGAAAATATGAAGCTGAGGCCCCTCTCTGCTGAATGTAACAGTGTACAGTCCCCTCGGTTGCTGCAATAATGATAAAGTTGTATTTTGATGCAATTAGCAGCTTGATCCTCAGAACTAACCTTCAAAGATATACAAGCTTCAACCTCCGTTGCCCAGATAATGAGTTGAAGAATAGTAACACAAAATAAACATTTACAAATCATTTCTATCTTTACCCACCAAACTCCCTGACCTGATGCTAATCTGTGGGGTGAGAGGACACAATGATGTCTTCCACTTGACAAACGCAAGTGCTTTACAGCAGGGATAGCGAATTGACTGTAACAGAGTCACCAGCAGAGATAAGCTGAGATACGATCACTATCAGACCCTTTTTTCTAAAGCAATTTGACAGTGTCAACACTTAAAAATGCTGTGGCTGAGCTCTCCAGACCCTTGGGAAGGAGGCAACCCTGAAAATATGATTTTGCATTTAGTGGCAAGCGATATCTCAGAGAGAGGTCTTCTTCTGGGAGGAGGAGGAGGGAGTTGATGCTACTAAAGAGAGACCTTAGGGCAGCAGGGGACAAAGCTAAGCCAACAGCAACCTTTATGGGTAATACACTCCCTGTCCCATCCTCCAGTGCCAGCTGGCTGCCAAGGACTTGTTTGCTGCTAGTTCCTGAGGACCACGGCCCAGTGGGATGGGGGGCAACTATGCCAGTGTCCCCTGGCCTCTCCTATGCAGGTGGCAGAAACACGATGGCACTGCAGGAGTCTGAACGGATCCGTGGAGATCAGCCTTCTAACTTTAATGGAGGAAGTCTTCCTTATCTCACTGCGCATACCTTTTGCTAACGAAAGAACTATTGATGCACGTGGAAAATGGAGAGCTGGCTCCTCCTGGCACAGGACTTCACATACTCTTTTTATCATCCTTGAATCTAGCTCAGTTTCGCTACACTCCAGAGCCTATGAATAAAGCACTTACAAATGCGACTGTGATTCAGATATCAGGCATTTAACTGCGTTTTCTAGGTCCTTTGCTCCTGTAACAGAAAGCTCACATCCTTTCCAAAAGAAACAGTCTCCTGTTCTCCTTCCAGCGTCTGCTGTTGAGTGCTCTGCTACTCAGTATATAACGGTATTTATTCACGCATCCCCTCCGCACCCTCTTCTTGGAGTGATGCCTGCCTAGCAGTGATATTTAGCAGGTGACTTATTTTTTGCAGCTTCCAGTCTCAGCCTCCCACAGTCCTGCCCAGGTGGAACAGGCCAGCATTTGGGGAATTTCATTATTTTTCTTGGGGAAAGAAAAGATTTGTAACACAAATGAAGTGTTACTGAGGGGTTTATTATTATTATTTGCAGAAAAATATGTTTATTCAGCCACAAATTCGTCTATTGACACATTAAGCATCTAGTAAATCAGACTTTGCAGTAATTTTTTTTGATAAAAGTATCCACAGAAATAGTTCAAGGCTGTTGCAAAGCTTGGCATGCTTCATATCTTCCCAAAAGGAAGACAAATATGAAATTCCAGTCTCGTCTCTGAAATACTAATTTTTCCGGCAGGTCTGCCCTGCTGACAGCGCGTCTTCTGTGTTCCTGCTCAGTCCTGCTTTCTCTGTGGCCAATGCAAAGATCTTCCCTCCCTCTCCTATTGAGAGGGATCACAGCTGACTTGTGTTTAATCCAACAACTAATTGCTTCAAAAATGAGGCTATATAAACACAGTCAATGGCAGCATGAGGCATTTATGTGTCTAAGTAATGAGCTAAGCAGCAATGCCCATGCCCCCACGCCCTCTACACTCCTCGGCATCTCCTTAGCAGGGATTGTATCAAGAGCTTGCAGACATTATATGTCAAGACATTCACAATATGCCAGGATTTTACCCCTCAGTTCATTTCCTCATAACTTCAGCCTGATCTAAACATCTGCAGCTTGTCTGAAAGTCTAACCGAGCGCTGACAGCCAGGATATGACTGGCCTTCACCCCATCTTTCCTGAACTCCTGGATGCACAAAACCCCTTCACCTCCATGCCACCGGCACCACGGCCCTACAGCCAAAGCTGGCCTGGGCTGCAAAGCTATAGTTTCGCATGACATTTTGGGAGAATAAGAGCTTCTGAGACCTTGGTTCCTCTGCCTGCTCTGCCCGGCCTCCCTGCCTGCCTTGTTTACAGTCAAGGGGAGGATGGCGATACCTCTGCCAGCCCCAGCGTGCTGTCAGCGGTGGTGTGAGCAGACGCCGCAGAACCCTTCCCACTTCCATCAGCGCTGGGTCAAACTCAGACCTGGCTGCTACAGGCAGCCTCCGCCTGTTTGCAGAACCAGCGCCCTCTTCACCTCCATTTTGTCTTGTAGAGGGCCTCCTGCTTTGCTAACCCTCTCTCAGTGCCTGCAGGAGCGTTCACGGGAGGCGCAGCGGTTTCAGTTGTTGTCCACTGCGGTTTTGCACGCAAGCAAGGGCTGGATCAGGTGCTGTGTGTCAGGGAGCGACAAAGCAAACCCCCACCTCCAGCCTGGGCAGGCTCCATGCCTGTACTGAGCACGCTGGAGCTTGGCAGCGCACAAGGAGCAGGCAGCAAAACTTCACCCAACCTCCCAGTCCTGCTGGAGCAGAAAGACCTTCTGGTGCTTGCAGATGGGCAAACAAAGTGCCAGAGAGTCTCTCCCAGGGCAAAACAAGGCCAGCTCTGAACAAGGTTCCCCTTGTTCTTATGCTTGACCTTCAGTGTTGTCATCTGCAGATACATTTAGGATTTTCTTATGTGTAAACTGCAGATATATTTAGAGCTTTTGCATGCCCCTGGGTTGTCCTGGATGAGGAGGGTGAGGGTAGCGCTGTGTGCCCGGGCGTAAGGTCAAGGGAGAAGCTCTGCAGAGTCCTGATAAAGCTTCCTTGCTCCAGCTACACGTTTCTGTCTTGGGGTAATTGCTCTGCCCACAGACCGTATTACAGACTTTGAACGCTGAGAAACCCTGCCCCCGGGGGTACAGGAGGTTTGAAAACCAGTGCTTGTGAAACGGGGCAGCAGGCAACCTCTGCTTATGCAGCACCAGCGCAGAGCCCAAAGGGCATCAACTTCCTCACCCCTGGGAGCTGCAGCATCCCACGAACACGCTCCCCTGGGAGCTGGTGCCATGGGCTGAACTGCTCCCTAGGGCTGAAATTAGTAAACCTACATTGTCCCCACGGTCATGACCCTTCTTATGTAATTTCAAGCTAAGAAGTGTTTATGCAAGAGTGCAGACCTTCACCTTAGCACAGACATATCCCTAGACATGAAAACCACGGGACTTGAACTTACAGGTCGGTCTAACCTCAATTAAGAGGGGAACAGCAAGGTGCTGCTGACATTCAGGGAGGGATTTATGTTCTGGTTTTTTGTGTACGTCTCGCACTACAAATGCTCAGGCACTGAGTGACAGTCTTTCTGCTTAATAGGGGAAACAGGGGACAATCCCACTTAATAAATGACACATATATGCATGCACACAAGTGTGGTGATTCAGAAGGGCTAATTCTTCTAGACTGAGAAAATGATAAGCAAATTATAAGCAAACAGGAGGAAAGGAAAAGACAGAAGGCTAATGGAAATCAATGATTTTTCAAGCCAAAATAATCACAGACCCACAATCAATAAAGAAGATAACATTGGCTAAAATCCCTTCCAGACTCTGTGGCAAAGTGAAGGCTCCAATTAGAAATACAAAAAGCACCATATGACAAAGAGGGAGAGGGGGAGCAGATGAGAGCTGATAAAAAATGCAAAGTCCTGAAGTCTAAAAAATTGGTAATGCATGATAAAAATACCAGGGAAAACAAGGACTTTTAAAAAATATGCCAAGAACAAAGACCTTCTACTGGACCAGAGGATAGAGATCTCACGATGCAGAAGTAGACAGCAGCAGGAAGGCAATTCCCCCAGGCCCTCTTCCCCTGCAGTCTCCAGGGGAGCTGGAAGGGAAGATATGCCAGACCACCTTCACTCCCATCAGGCTGCAACCCTGCTTAGGTGATTTTCCATCCTCTGGCCCTGCCGCACACATGGACTGTGGAGGCTTCCTTTGCTTTGGTCCCTGCTGAACTCTTCCTGCTGTTTTTCACCTGGGCCAGCAGAGAACAACAAATTTCCCTGCAGAGAGGCACGCTTGGTCCCCCCGAGGGATGGGAGCTTGCCATTTATATCCTCTACAAGAGACCTGTTCTCCTTTGAACACAGACAAGCCGAGGTCTTGATTCACTGTGTTTTTACAGCGTGGCATTTTATGTGCTAGTCTGCCAAGCCCTTTGTCTAGCAACCACATTAATACAGGCAGGGGACAATAGTTGTAAGACATAAGCAGCATTGAGACACTCATCTGCATGGCTGCCTTTACAGCGTATATCCCATCCAACCTCTCGTGAAATGCTTCTGAGCACTGTCACAGAGTCTAAGCCTGCCAAAATATGGATGGCTATTAAAGTTATTTATTTCAAATATATCTTTTGCTTCCGTTTTGCTCCCCAAGTCATAGCATTGCACAGAACGTGCCTAAATCAGCTTCTCTTCTCCATTATACGCTTTTAGTTTGACAGTGGGGTGAAGGGTTCTGTCGTTCTCCCTGCGTTAGTCCCATATCAACTGTCTGCGTGCAGAAAAAAGGCACGGCAGGGCTACGAGCAATTATGCATTTAAAAATCAAACACCCAGGCAGGTGTTTTCAAAACCTTCACCTCCTGCAGGAGGCACTGCCCACTAACAAGCTCTCAGCAGCTCTTCAAGGTTCTGCAGAGAGTGACAGGCCCATGCCTGCAAAAAACACTGCCCTGTATGAAGGATAAGGGCAGCCCCATGGGATTTCTTAGGTACAGGTTTGGTGCACAAATTATCATGATAGTGACATTCCCTGACAGCCTTCAACTGTCAGCCAAAGTCACCAGCCAGGTCTCCAGTACTCATTTGCGGCCAACGCATCTCCCTCTTCCCTGGAGGTTGAGTCCCACAACAGCACCGGTCCTGGTGGCCTCGCACCTCCTCCTGCCCAGCAGGTTCCCGGTGCCCAACCGCATGCAGGCGGCTCAGCGGGACCCTCCAGGGTGTCACACAGACATCCCGACAGCACCCCGCACCACCACCATTCACACTAACCCCCCAACCCCCACAAACATGATTTCAAAGCCTGTTGTTGGTTTTGCTGGGAGTTTGATTTAACTTCGTAGTGACACATGTTCCTTCCTGCAACACACCAAAGGACTCTTCTGTGAACAGTCAAGATCGGCACTATTTTTTTTTCTCTCTCTCTCCTGAAAGAGAGAGAAAGGGTATCAGAGACAGAGATTTCCACGCCAGATGCATTGCTTATCTGCTCTGTGTAACAGGGCATTGGATATTGGATCAGCTCCTGATAACACATGAATAGATTTCCCATCCCACACCTGAAAGGTTCTTGGGCTGACTCATCTGAGTACACACCAACTCCTGTGCTGTGAGTGCAGGTATAATATAAACAAGCTGTGGCCCAGTTTGGAAAAATATCCATCCATGTTGTCCAGGAGTGACTGCGACTGGAAATACCTTTAAATAACTAAAGTAATCCATCTTTATTCATAGGCTGCAGCAAACTGCTGTTCCAGAATGGGCTATACTTAGTGGGCACCATATTATCCTGTGAACAGGATTTATTACAATGGATATAAAAAGCAGTGAAGCTGTTCTTAAACCACCTTCCACCAAGGCATGCCTCTGCCTAAAACTATGGAAAATGCAAGATGTGGGCAGTGCATTGGAAAGCCGTGAGGAAGACAAACCAAGGAAGGCTGAATCCACGATGCCATTAATGTTTGTTGGAAGTAAATCCCAGAGAAGGCACATATCAGTCTCTTTTTCAGATGTGACAGAGAAAGCTGGAGCTATGAACAAAGCTGTGTGTGCTCTTCAGTTTCTTCCCTGCATTTTGGAAAGCAGGAACTCCTCCATTTGTCAACAGACTGAACTGTATCAGAGGGTGCCCGAATCCATCACCTGTGCCTCCTCCTGTCTGGTACACACCACAGAACTGAAACAAAGCTGTTGGCCAAAGCTTCTTGGAGAAGTAAAGCTACCCAGTTGTCTGTATGTTAAAATGAAGGGGCAGCTGCTTGTTCACCTCCTGACTGCTACTAAAGACAATACGATCCTTTTGATACCAGCTAAGCAGGTCTGGGTTCAGCCTATGACACTTGACAGGAGAGCCCTTCTACATGCAGGACCACAGGTGGCCCACCGGCATTCCTCTTAAGTCAACAAAAAGACTTCCCAGTGATTTCAAGACTTAATTCAACAAGTTGCTAGTACCCTGATGAATAAAAGGTTTCTCATACAGTCATAAAAATCTGAAAGGGTCCTTGTAGTGAAAGGTCAAGCAATATTATGAAACCTGACAAGACATCATGAGTGCTGCTTTTTTTTTTTTTTCCAGAAGTCATGTAAAGAGGGATGTTTGCACTCCACATTTGCAGGCTGCTTGCACGTTTGCTGAAGACAAACTGACGTGAGCTTATTCCATTCCAACCCCTGAGGCAGGAAAGAAATATCCAGATGCAGAGATAGGAGCTTAAACTACCTTTGCTATACATGTGCATAACAACACCCTCTGGGGTTACTTGTAGGAGATACTTCAGCAAAGCCTGGTCCAAAGGTTCTGCCCACAGCCAAGCTAATGAGGACTTTTTACGGCTCCCTACGGTGTTTGAGCAGAGAGGCAAAAAATTGTTGCAAATCCTGAGCCCAGAGCCTCTCTTCTCCACTGTCCCTCAGAGTTTGAAAAATCAGTATTTTCTGCTAATTAATAACTGCATAAATGAGTGAAGGCAGCATAAGTGAAGTATTTCACGAGGGAAAGAAGAATGAGTCAACAGCAAAGAAGTGATTTTTAATATAATCCTCTTTCATTTACAGATCCTACATCCACCCTACCGAAAGAAGCTTGAACATGATGGACTCTAACATGGAAAGCTGTCCACCACTGCTCACCACTGACGGCTGGCAAAATTCACTGCAGCATTTTCCTAGCAAGGAAAGATGCCTGACCCCACTACCAAGTCTCCCTTCGAGCCAGGTCTAGGTCAGAAGAAAGACCAAAACTGAAAACAGACCTTGTTTTTGCCCTTTTTGTAGCTTAGGTCAGGGCTTGATGGTTTTTGCTAGTTCTGTAGACATTCATAAGAACAACGCAGTGCATGTTTTACGCTAGGATCAAGTAACAAGTAAGTTAGGGTAGCTGTGGTTAAAGGTTTTGCTTACTGCTCTGATTCTCGGTTTAAAAGCACAGCAGAAACACAGGAAAACAAAACCAAATGTTTCCAGGAGCTGAACTGTGCCTGGTGGAAGAGCCATCCACTTCACGGCCTTTGCTGGGATTGCTGCATAAGTCAGCGGGAAGCACAGTGTCTTTCCCTGGGTTGCAAAGAGTCAATCAGAGACAAGAAGGCTTCTAACTTATTAATCACCATCCACTCAACTACCCTCCCGCATGATGAGATCTGTGCTAGCTCTCCCTCACATCCCACGTGTGAGGCTCACAGCAGCAGCCCCTGCCCCTGTGTGCATTAATTGCCATTTGCCAAGCCAAAAGCAGCTCCTGGAGCTAGACACCATTCAGCTTTTCATCTACTGGTCCCCGACCAGTTTACTAAAGAGGTTAGTACCTTTGCACAGGAGGGCAGTGGAGATCCACAGGCTAGTTACTGACTTGTAACTGAGGTATAAATGAAACTCAGGTATTCAAGCCCCATGCACTGCTCTCCACACCATTCAGCCCCACTCACACTGGTACAGACCAGCAGACCTTGCAGGGCACAAGCAATGCAATTGGCATCACAGCATCTCTTTTCAACCAAAACCATTAGAAACAAGATTTACCATAGATTTATTCCTTTGTCCTATCATAGATTAAAAAATAACAAATTTTATTTGCCACAGAAGGAGTGTAGAGGACAAAGATTTTTCATTTAAATGAACATTTGGAGAGTAAACACAAAATCCAATTTCCTTCCAGTTTTTCAGCTACAGAAAAAAACCCAAACCCAAACTGAGAGATACCAAGGGCTGACAAACAATGGAAGGAATTACAGCATTCCATGGTGTAAGCAGAACAAGAGGCACTGCCCACCTTGCTGATACAGAAACAACAGACCAGGACCAGGCTTGCACCCAAACTTGCACTGTACCCATGCAATAGGGACGAGGGCTTGTGCTCTGCCGTGTTTTAGGTGTTTAGAGAAGTTCCTGGGCATCCCGCACCAACCTGGACTATGGCTGCTGCGTGAATCCTATCCTCCTGGTAGGTAACTTCTGTGCACCAAAACAAAAGCATTTTCAGAGTGATTTGGCCCCACTAGTTTTCCTACCTGGCTCTATTTCTGAAGATTTTGTGGCTTTCTCTACTCCTTTCTCTATTCCTTTTTCGGTACATATGGTTAT
This sequence comes from Haliaeetus albicilla, assembly GCF_947461875.1. NCBI lineage: Eukaryota > Metazoa > Chordata > Aves > Accipitriformes > Accipitridae > Haliaeetus > Haliaeetus albicilla. The sequence goes on from NC_091483.1 coordinate 75,989,214, forward strand.
TTTTTTAAATAATCTGTTGTTTGGTGCATTATTCTGAATCGTAGCCTTCTAGATGTCACACTTCCTTTTTCTAAACCTCCTGACACTGCTTACTGCTCCTGTTTATGCCTAATGCTGTCAGATGCACAGTAATTACATCAGAAATGTGCTGGTTCCTTGAACACGTGTGGAAATCATGTCCTTCTGTGTGTGCCACTCACATAGTAATTAAAATTTTGCAGTTTTCCTCCAGCCAGATGATGGTACTAATTTCTTTCTTGGATAAAACATGTTTTTTGTTGTTGTTTTTGTAAGTGTTCCTTGCATATTAGGATCATTTTTGAATAACTGGATGAGAAGAGAAAATTGCCAAGCACCACAAAGATAGGAAAAAGCAGACAGAAAACTTGCAGAGATTAGTAGAGCTCTGGGAGGTTGCCAGAGCAAAGCTGGGAGTTTGATCACTCACAGAAGAGGTGACAAAGGTGAGCGGTGGAGGGTGAAGGTTGTTTTTCCCTCAGGGCTGCCTTCCTGTGTTGAATTTCACATGCACACATGGGATGACTGAGCCCTGGCTGCTTACTGCGCCTCTCCGAAATGCAGCAGTGTGCCAGCACGCTGCCCTGCTGCTCTGCCTGACTGCCCGCAGGGCAGACCCTGGGGCTGCGACTCCGGTTCTGCATGGCTAGAGAGCTCTACACACGGCCAGAATATGAGTAAAGGCACCTCAGAGCCATGGGTGGTAGGAGGTGAAAGTCCCTGGCCCTGTTGCATTGTAGACATCCCTAGAACCACAAAGTGGCCTGGCCTCCCCAGGTAGCCCCCAACAGGGTGACTTGGGGTGGGAATGCTTGGGGGACCCCACTGCAGGCGGTGGAAAGATTCTCGGCTTGCAAGCAATCCACACACCCTACACAGGGTGTAAACCATTATGCTAAAATGCTGCCCAGCACAAGCATTTTGCAGTAACAGAGGGAAACTACAAAGCACCTTCAGAGAAAACAACCTGGCCAGGTGGTGGCCATGGATATGCCCTGTATCAAAAAATAAGTCAGCGTGATAGTGACTTTCCCTCTTGATTCAAATTGTCTCTAACACACTGTTTACAGAGTAATGATGAAAGAAATCTTTTAAGAGACATCAGTTGACTGATAGTTGTTGGTTACCCTGCAATATCCTGAGGACCAGACCTACAAGGACTGGGGGCCAGTGCCTGGGAGTCCAGCAGCCAAGAGATGCACTGGAAGTCACAACGGTTGGCACCATCTCCTAGTGACATGCCAGGCAGTGCAAATACCAGAAACCTAGCACAACTCTTGAGAGGGAAATAATCACTGCTCTCCCTGGGTGAAGGGAGAAGCAGCAACTGTAAGTCATGTAGAGTAAATTCACCTTATCATCAATTGTCACAGGAGCGTCCCCAGGCACTGTTGAAGAAAATAGCTGGAGAGAGGCAGCTTGTGTCAAAAAGCCCAGCAAGAGCAAAAAAAATGAGCTGAGAAGGGCATGCTTGTGATGTGGTAGGCAGAAGATTGAAGGCTTTTCTCATTTGAGGTGACTAGCTTGGCTGGTGGCTCTGCAGGCCGAGTGGAAGTGCACTACAAAAGGCACTAACTGGGATGAGTCTAACTGGGATGAGTGTTTGACAAGTTTGTAACACAAGGATGCTGGTAACAAGCTAGCTGCTAATTTAATTTTTTCACTGGTGATGGGTACATGGGTTTCCTGTGTGTTTACTTGGGTTTGCATGCAGTCATAAGGAGATTTACAAGCTGTGAACATCTGCAATTTTGAATTACTTTTACAGCTACAGGAGGCTTTTCAGATTAGTGTTACCCACAACTTGGAAGATTAAGGATTTTGTGCTCAGAAACCTTCCTGGGTATTAAGAAGGGAGGTGTACAGCAAGGTGGAAGAAGTGCTCCTTTCCTGGACTGTCCTCCTCATTCCCACAGGTACAGCTCTCCATCTTGAGCAATCCCACCAACTTTGGAGGACCTTATGTCACCTTTGAAGCTGAGGGATCTCCAAAGCTCACTGAAGCACAGATGTCTCCAAAGACTTTGTACCTCATGGTCTCTTAGTGATCTGAGGACAGCCCCATCTCAAACTAAGTCCACCCACCTGCCCCTGGAGTGGGTGATGTTGATTTTGTCTGGCTGGTATAACCACAGGAGTGGATAGCATCCATGGGAAATTTCCACAGGCCTACGGCGGATGGGGACATGGCGGCTAAGTTTGCCTTAGCACAAAGTGGTAAATTTGGCCCATTTCTGGGTATCTCCTCAGGAGTGGAGAGGCGGCCCCCAAGGCTGCTATCTTGTCTTTTTATAATGGCTTTTGGTCTGGTAATATGAGTTAGCACTAAGACATTGTGCTGGGAAAATTGATAACAATATCCTCTCCTCTTTCGAGCTGCTGCTGGAATTGTTCAGTGGTTGAAATAAGTCCTTTGATTATTGTTTCCTATTGTTTGATGACACTGGTTTGATAAGGTATATTGAAGTCAGTGGAGTAAACCAATTCATACCAACTAATGAAGAGGCCTGCTATTGTTCTGGAATGATTTGCACCATGATAATTTCCAAGGCATTTGGATGCAATGTTTAATTAATTCTTGTGAGTGATTTAAACTCCAGTCAATTGCTGCTAACCTGAAATAGGGCTATTTGTATAATTTCAGTATAATCATCTTCTCCCCTGCATTAATTAACACATGACAGCATTACACTGACAGCTTCTTAACACTTTTCTAACATTTCTTCCAAATCTCTCTCTCCCACTTCCCTCTGGACAATATGTCAAAAAAAACCCCAACCCTCTTTTTGAAAGCCCTTCATTTTTTACCATTGCATTTTGCTCTGTATGCAATGATACAGGCTTATACCAAGGCCAGCTCTTCCCTGCCTTGCTGAAAGATTGATGAAGAAACAATGGGGTCTCACCAGCCTACAAATTCATCATGAGATCCAGAAGCCACAAATACTGCTAATAATGACAGGACTCAGGAGATGTGAAAAACCTAGGGCAAGGCATCCATTTGGATGAGAAATAACTGCACAGGACAATTAGGCAATTTACTTTTTTGGGTAGTATTGAAATGGTCCACGCTCTGCTGCTATAAGGACACCATGTGTTTCATTAGTCTATCAAGAGTTAATACAGCTGTAATTGCTGGAAAACATCTTTCAGTCTGTGGGTTTGTTTCTCATCATCTTTGTCTCTGCCTATATATTTCAGCAATAACTTTTTCGTGAATTATCATAAATATTACTGCACTTCCTAAACATCTCTGCAGTGGTTCATCTGAATTCCTATAGATACTTTCTCAAACATTTTTAGCAAAGGCTTCTGTCTTCTATGTGATGCAGAGACCCACCTTCAGCTCAGCAGGGAATGACAGTGAGTCCTCTTGACCTCACATTCTCCATCTCACGGCATGGGTAAGATATATCCCACCAAACCTTACATGTCCAAGTTAGATACTTACCCTGTCTATGTTCCCTCTATAGTCATTGGAGTCTCCACATGGGTAGTTATTTCACCTGATTTGTCTCCTGCTAGTTTAGATGCTTGTTACCAAAAGTTAATCTAGAATGAATCCGGTCCAGAACACGTCCACAGGTTTTACTGCTTGGTCTTTTAGTTTGCTCTCCCACATCCAATCATTAAGTCACTGCTGCAGCTTACACAAACAGCTCTCCAGAGATCACTGGGCTCATCCCCTGCCACAAAACCTGTCCTTAAAACAACTCTGTCACCACAAGAATCTCTGCAGTGTGATTTTCTAGAGGTAGATGCAGGCTTTGGGAGAGGTTATTCACAATTCACTGCTCAGAAATGTCTCACAACTGGCTGATGTGGCTTTGAAACTCAGCCATGACTGCATGCTCATGTCTGAAATGAACAGCAGCCTCCCGAGCCTGGATTGTGCAGCAGTTGTTGCTCCAACACCCCTTTGCCTCGCAGTCCTTTGGCTGGCACACGACCTTCTGAGTCACTGGCACTTGTGCTTCTTGCCCTTGCACAGTGATTATCATTTCTCAAATCATCAGTAGTCCTTCCTCTCCTGCTGCCTCTATGTCTTAAAATAGCCAGTAGAGCTCTGCACCCTGCAGAGAGGATGACTTTGCTCTTAAACTATCTCCATAGCATGCAGGTAAAGAAATACAGTAACGAGTGTCTAAATAGGAGTTCTCACAATAACCTTCTCAGGTCACTGTATTTCTTTTCGGGTTATCGTGGTGTGGAGGTAAGTGTGCTCCTCTTTGATATATATCAAGCTTTGACTAACTTGGTTAAGAACAACTATGATGCTCTGGCCTTACCATCTCCTGGCCTATGGCTTGGACTGATGCCTTCATTGAGCCCAGCTTCTGAGTCACCAGGTGTTCAGATTTTCTGTAAAAATTAAGTACCAGTTGAAATTAGTTGTTTAGCCTTGCTTAAACTTGCACAGAACACTAAGAAGGAGAGTTAAAAGATTTTATTAATTAGAAAATTTTAAGAGACCCATCTTATGCCTGGAAGTATTGAGTATAAATTGCACAAAGCAAAAAGGGTTGACTAGCTATTCCCCAAGCGTTACTTCATAGAACAGCATTTCTCTTTACCCTAACTTACCAGCATTTTTGAATGCAACACACCGTAGCATTTTGCCCCTTCTGTTGTGGTTCCTAAAATGCTAACACCTTTTAGACAAGCTGCAGGTCACTTTGCATTGCATCACACTGATGAATTAAATTCTCACCACATTATGCTCCTGCAGGCCAGCAAATGTATTTGGAGTGCTTGAAAGTTAATCAATCATCAAAAATATTTTCACAGGGCTCTACAAACAATAGTCATTAAAATATCCTCAGTATTCTGTGTAAAGAAATGGCCTATAACTGAGATCTACCCTTGTAAAGCTGTGCAGAAAAAAAAATAGACATGAGTAAAGAATGTTTCTGATAAAGGAAAAAATAACTAAGTAGATGAGTATCTGGGCAGTACAGCCTTGTTATTAAAACACAGGGCTGGGAGATGGATGTCTGCATTGTATTTCCAGCCTGCCCCAGATTTCCCATATGACTGTAGACAAATTGCTTGCGGCGTATTTTTAAAACTGGCCCACAATTTGGGGGTGACACTTTCTGAAGAATGACACTTCCTCTTGGCTCCAGAGGCACCAACGCTGCCTTTAATCTTGAAAACCGAAGGCCAAGGCTGTATTAGCTTTGCCTGTACTGCTCTGAAAGAGCAGTGTCCAGAGCAGGCTTCGGCGCGGCGTGCCCAGCCTCCTGCCCACCACAGTCCGCGTGGCCGAGTCCAGGCTGCCTGCTGACAGCCTGCCCGGGCAGCTCTGCCAGGAGGGTTTAGACATACTCCTGCTCTGTCTGGCTGGACCTGTCAAAACAGATCTGTTGGTTTTACTTCATGTTTAACTAGCCCGATCCACCTGACACTGCCGAGTGCCAAGGCTCAGAGCTCCAACACAATATGTGCCCAGCTCATACACATGCCATAGCAAGGGGTCCACCGTGGCTAGTTCGTAGGGAAAGACTGGAACAGTGGTAATCCTAAACTGAGGTCATTCTGCTATAGGCTTTGATCATATAAAGTGGTTAAAAACAAAATAACCGGTCACTGGTATTATAAACTAGACATTCAAATTTAAAGATGGTTTCCAATGTTGGTCCGTGTCTCAGTTCCTTCACTGGTACAAGGGGGTTGGTCTCACTAATAAACAACTTGCAGGCTGCGACAAAAAGCACTAATATTTGTGAAATACCCAAATACCAACGAGTTCTAGAGACATGCCCAGGAGAAAGTGAGTAGTGTTGTATTCAGAGCAGGGTTTAAAGATGGGCATTAAATAAGACACGGGACCCTTCCACTGAACAATAAGGAGAGAAGAGACTATTGACTAGCTGCTCACTAATTGAGCATCATCCTTTCTGGGTACTAAATGAGGCAGAGGACTAGAGGAAACAAAGTGTGCAATTATAGCCTGTCTTCAAAAGTATATGCATGGAGGGGCCTGAATTAATGTTGTACAAACAATATTAGTGCTGACATTACCTGGATGTTGAAGGCTAAGTTTCCAAGTACTTTTCTAACATACTTTGTTAGACAGCAGTTTCTCTCTTCTAGTCTGCTGTACTCCACAGCATTATTTGGACCAAAGCAAATGGAAACAGAACGGAGACAGCAAATGCTTCCTTCTATTCTCAAACAGCAATTCTCCTCCACTTTACACTGGTGGGAAATACAATAGCAAACACATGAGAATGGGGTCCTTTGCATCAACATTGGGAAGCCAAGAACTGGGGTCTCCCAGAATCACAGTTCATAATTTGGGTTGGGACTTGACTGTGCCTTTGTTTTCTGAGTTACACAGTAACAATGCAGAATCAATTTTCTCAAGGGATTTTCAAGGCCTCACTAACATTTGGTGACACCATTCATTAAGAACCTGGGAAGCACAGCTTTGCAGTTGGCAGCTGAACACCTGATTCTTAGTCCTCACTCAGTCATAATCACCAATGATTGACTGGTCACATTACCCCCAGTGCATGCAGCCCTGCACACACATGCCAGAATTTGAAAGGGCAGAACAAGTCATAGTGAGAGGACCTGGTTTTGCTACAAGTAGGAAAATCCCCTTTAGATGACACTCTTACATGCTGCCATTGACCACAGTCAAGGAAAAAAATCAATGCACTGGTGTCAAATATTATATATTTCAGCTCAAAAATATCCTCCAGGAAAAGCAGGAGAGAAAAGAAGTGAAAAGGCAACAACCTAAGAAAGGAGGAGATCATTCATAAGAGACGGGCAGTTCATATATCTGTAAGAATGAATAGACCCAGTCAAATGGTCCCTGTGATACAGCACAATAGTCTATTGTCTTGGTGCCTATAAATCAGACTCTCGAAGCCTGTGCTTTGAGGGCCAGATGTTCATTATTAAACACTGTCCTGTGGTCCCTCTTGCATTTCCCCACCAGCCCTGTTCTGCGCCCGCCATGCACAGGACACTGCTGCCAATACTACCTGGATAAAGCCACTGGTGGTGACTGGTCCTGGAAGGGCACTTTAGGAACCACCTGCCCGACAGTGGTTATTTCACCTCTGCACTGCATTACATTGCACTGCATTAAATTCTGATTCCCACTGATGCCCATCACGGTGCACGAAGCCTAAGCTGTGCTCACATGTGCTGCCAGGACAGAGCTCTCCTTCCCACATTTGCCTTGTGTATTGGGTTTGCATGGCAAGGTTTGGGTAGCGGGGGGGCTACAGGGGTAGCTTCTGTGAGAAGCTGCTAGAAGCTTCCCTATGTCCGACAGAGCCAATGCCAGCCGGCTCCAAGACGGACCCACTGCTGGCCAAGGCTGAGCCCATCAGCGATGGTGGTAATGACTCTGGGAGAACAGATTTAAGAAGGGGAAAAAGTTGCTGCACAACAGAAACGGCAGCCAGAGAGAGGAGTGAGGACATGTGAGAGGAACAGCCCTGCAGACCCCCAGGTCAGTGCAGAAGGAGGGGGAGGAGATGCTCCAGGTGCCGGAGCAGAGATTCCCCTGCAGCCCGTGGGGAAGACCATGGTGAGGCAGGCTGTCCCCCTGCAGCCCGGGGAGGTCCACGGGGGAGCAGATCTCCACCTGCAGCCCAGGGAGGACCCCACGCCGGAGCAGGGGGATGTGTCCGCAGGAGGCTGGACCCGGTGGGAAGCCCGCGCTGGAGCAGGCTCCTGGCAGGACCTGTGGCCCTGTGGAGAGAGGAGCCCAGGCTGGAGCAGGTTTTCTGGCAGGACTTGTGACCCTGTGGGGGACCCACGCTGGAGCAGTGTGCTCCTGAAGGACTGTCTCCCATGGGAGGGACCCACGCTGGAGCAGTTCATGAAGAACTGCAGCCCGTGGGAAGGACCCACGTTGGAGAAGTTTGTGGAGGACTGCCTCCCATGGGAGGGACCCCACGCTGGAGCAGGGGAAGAGTGAGGAGTCCTGCCCCTGAGGAGGAAGGAGCGGCAGAGACAACGTGTGATGAACTGACCCCAACCCCCATTCCCTGTCCCCCTGCACCACTGGGGGAGAAGGTAAAGAAAATCAGGGGTAAAGTTAAGCTCAGGAAGGAGGGAGGGGTGGGGGAAAGGTGTTTTAAGATTTGGGTTTATTTCTCATTATCCTGCTCTGATTTGATTGGTAAATCAAATTGGTAAATTAAACTAATTTCCCCGAGTTGCGTCTGTTTTGCTCCTGACAGTAATTGCTGAGTGATCTCCCTGTCCTTATCTTGACCCACAAGCCTTTCATTCTATTTTCTCTCCCCTGTCCAGCTGAGAAGGGGAGTGATGGAACAGCTTTGGTGGGCACCTGGTGTCCAGCCAGGGTCAACCCCCCACAACTTGACAGACAAGTCTGCACAGAGAGGAGATCTAGGTTCTTGCCTCAGTTATTAGGATCTCCTCTTCCTAGATTGCAGCAAGATCATCTTGGCTTGCAGGTTTCTCTTTAATATATTGGGAACCTAAGAAAGTTGATAGGGGAATCTCCAGCTGAGAGACCCATACTCTGATGAGTACAGGAAGGGTATGATTTTCTTTACAAAAAGGTTTATTATTTTAAAACGCTTTCCTGCTTGAATGGTGTGCAGCATCGTAAAGGCATACATGGTTTGAGATGCCACCAAATGTGCAAAATTATTTAAAGCCAGCAAGAACTTTTCCCCAAGTGTAGGCTCTGCTCCCCACTACCCGCCTGCAGTACAGCTGCAGCATATAAGGTGGGTAAAGGTAGTTTTATCTACACCTGAGCCCAGCAGGCAGAGTTTGGATCTGAACTTCCCAAAGGCCACAGTCTGCTGAAGAAAACGTAGTGCTGTTTGTGAAGCTGGGCTGCCATTCATGGACAGCTTCTAAGATTTCCCTTCCCCTGAAGGGTGTTAGGTACCATGACCCTTCCCCTTCCAGGGTGCCAAGGTTAAAAATGCCCCTAAGAATCTTTCACTGAACGAGGGTAACCTGGGATGTACAAATGGTAAATCCAAGCAGCTTTAGGCACATAGGCTATTTGTTTACCTTTGGTGTTTTACTCAGCATGGGCAATGAGCAGAGAAAAAATTCATTTCTCTTGGCTCCAAGTCAGCTGCTTCCTCTGCTGGCAGAGGGAGGTGGTGTTTGCATTACGAGACACATGTAAAGTTCTGGCTAGAAGAGCCAGGGCTTGTAACCCAGAGGAGGGCAATAACTTTTTGAATAAGTATCTGTCCCCAAAACTGGCTACCTGCCCTTAGAGAGAGTCAGTATTTTGCCAGTGCCCTCTATGGGAGAGATCTAGAGGGTGACAGGATGATACAAGTAAGTCCTCAAAAGGTCCTGCAGTCATAGCTGTATACAGGCAGTACTTTCAACTGTTCCTAACAGATGACTTTTGCTCAAAAATCCAGTGCTGCTACTCCCCAAGCAATGTGCTGCAGTATTCCTCTAGCCTTCTGTTGGAAAGCCAGGTTAGGATGTCAGACTTGCATTATGCTGTCCCCAGAGACTGGCTTTTCCTCCTCCCTTTTGCAGCTCGCTCTCTGACATAGTTCATGTTTGCTCACTGGGTTGCTGGACTTCAGTGTTTCTTGTTCAGTGATCTGTGTCTTGCATAGAAATAACTTACTCTTTTCCTCCAACCCCTTGCTGTTTCCTTCCCCCTATTATGGGGCAGCAGGGCTGGATTCTGGTGGGATCACTTGTGTGACAGAAATTGTGCCTCTGCTCCCAGACACCCTCAAGCACATTGCAGTCCTGCCAGGCTCTTACTCAATGGTGCTTTACAAAAAGGTGCACAGAGGAAAAATTAAAGCCCCAAAAGAAGTGGCATAAGCTGGTGGCAGGCATATGTCTCTCCTTGCTAAGTCCCCATAAAAAATAAAAGCCAAAATTCTCACGCAGGCAGTGCTTGGCTGAAGGTGAACATTAATAGAATGAAGTCTGGCCACGCAGAGAATCTGTGGCAGCATGTGAAAAATTGTGATTTACCAAGCAAGAGAAATAGAAAACAAATTTCATGCTGCCGATAAGGACAGGCAGAAACAAAAAGCTGTCTGGGCGCAGAGATCAGAAGCTCTGAAGACGTGATATTATTAAAGGAAGAAGCTGCGTTTGGGAGTAACTGTCTCATCTAAGAGATTAATAATGAAGAAAACATTGGTTATAATATATGGGAGGGAATACATCCATCCTCTTAATAGTAACAAGACAGATGATTTTCCCAAAATTCATGCCAGTTTTGGCTGTAACTGAGGAGGAACTGGGGATTGCTCCAGAGCATATGGACCAAGCGTGCGCTCCGATGCACATCCTCTTGTGAACATGCCACAGGCTATGATTAAGTGTCTAAAAGCATTTGCGAAGAGAAAAATGATACATGTCTGATGTGGCTGTGTCTTACTGCTTCTGCTTTGAAAACAGATTTGTGAAGTAATACCGGTGCTGTGCCACTTACCCACATGGTTTCTAATGCTTCCCACTGCCTGCACGCAATACATCACTTACATTTCCATCTTTTTGGAGTCCTCATTTACTCAAAGGAAAACATGTGGGTCTGTGGGGGTTTCCTTCCTTGTGTTCAATGGCATTTTCCATGTTACAGTATAACACCTGGATTAATTTAAAAGCACCTGCAGAGAGACCTTCCAGAGATCCCACACAGAAAGGCCTCTATACCTAGAACAAACTGGAAAGTGGCTTTCCCAAATCTGGGCCTGTTCTGGATTCATATCCCACCTGTATGTACCTGACAGCTGTCCTGCCTAGCATAGAGTCCTGGAAGCAAGAAGGAAGTAGAGCCACCACTGCAGGGCTGAGAAAGAAAATAGAGGAAAAATGACAAATCAGCCAAATGAAACAGGAAAGGAAAAAAGTGCTTTTAGCAGCAGCACCCCAGAGCAAATACCAGTTCTGAACTAAACCCCTTACTCCTCCTGGAGCTCAAAGCAGTGCTCAGAGTTCCCCTCTATATTGTACAGCTTATGCCTACCTCTAATTCTTCTTCTGATCCTGGTCTGCATATTTCCACAGTCCGCTCTGACCTAAAAACCTCTCCAGTTCCTACGGCTGGCAGTGTATTGCTACCCCTCCCCACCAAAGTTCGTGAACTGCGCTACATACGTTTCAGTCTTTTGGCATTTCCTATAGAAATTGGTCCCTTTGGGCCTGTTTTTGTTGGCGCTGGCCTCTGTGTTTCTCACCTGCTGCTGAGCGGACACACATGCTGCAGGTTTAAAAGCAGTAAAGCCCTGAGAAAGGAAGGGCTGTCCGTGCCCCCAGCTGTGCTGCCGAATGCCCTGGGCTTGAGGTGGTAACACTAGAAGGAAGCGGGAATTTGGCTGCTCAGCCTGCTGAGGTTTGCTGCAGCAAGGGGAATCCCTCGCTGCTGGCGTAACCAGCCCCATGCTCTTCCTTAGGGTTTGCTAGTCACAGGACTGGGACTGCTGATGGGTTCCAGCCCTGGTTGTGTGAGGTTTTGCAGGCGGTGGAGGGACTGGGGGAGGAGAGGCCAGTCCTGGCTGGCCCAGGACAGGGTGAGTAATTGGGAAAGGCCCATCTGCCCCAGCAGTGCGAAGTGTGGCACTTGGGAAATGTGCCCGAGTAATTTGGTATTAAATGGGGAGGTCGATCTCCTGAGCAATGTGCCAACAATGTGCCTTGTGGCAAAGCCTGCAGACTCTCCTTGGCAGTATAGCAGGGAAAAAAGCAGAAGCTAATGGTGTATCTGTCAGGAGCCAGGAAACACTGGTATGTTCATATTCAGGTAGCAAATGGCAAAAAAAATCTCTGAGGAAAGCATTTGTTCCCTGCTTTCTTGTCTTTCACCCCCCCACCAACTGCTTCTGCCTGCTTCCTAGGGGCTGAGAAGCCCACTGGATGCTGTTCAGGGGTATAAATGCCTCCTATCCTCAGAAAGTGACTTTTCACAGCTATCTTTAAACCTGCTTCTTATTAGATACAAAGCTAGAGCCATCTCCAAGCACTGGGCAAACAAGTCCCCTCCACTTCTTGAAGTCAGTGTGGCTCTAGGCAGCAGCAGGTCTCAACATCACTTTTTCAGAGCTGCCACCCTGGGACTCAGCGTGTGGCTGCATGAAGTCTGTAAGTCAGAGCGAGGGAGGAACGGGACCAAGATTTGGGTGATGTGATGGGTGATGTTATTTCCCTCCTGGCTCTGCCACTGACACAGTCTGTGATCTTGCTCATAGTACTTTGTTATTTAGCTTTTCCAGCTGACTTTTTATTCAGGAAGGTTGAGGATTGTCTCTGGCTGCATCTGTATAATCAGCAGCACACTAGGACCTTGTTAGAGAGCCAGGACTCTTGCTGCATGTTTACCCCTACAATAGTGTAGAAAAATTGGATCTCCAGGGATTGGCACATGCAAACATGAGCTGTATATGTGCAAATAAACACACACACATAACCCACAGGCATGAAGATGGAAGGGAAACATCACTAAATAGGTGAGCACGGGTTTTTGGAAGTTCCCTCTCAGGCAATGAAAAGCTGTTGGGAGTTCCCCATCAGGCAGCCTAGAGGTTTTCTCTCTTTGAAACTACTTGCAGGGTGCTACAAGAGGAGCCACTTTGCTGGAATGAGGCATGCCAGAGGTATTTCACTTGGAAAATGAACATCCCCATTTTAGAAAGTCATTCACAACCAAGTGGTGAGGAACTTTTTGAGTGTCCTTGTGAAGGTACTTCTGCCTTCCAGCTCTGTTAATAATGTTGGTGTCACACTGGTGGCAGACAAAAGGCAAATTCAGAACCTCAAAGGTCGGGCAAGAAATTTGGAAGCAAACCTGGGTGTTTTGTAAGGATACCTCTTTGTTGAACTGTATATAGAAACAGTATACACAATCTATACCATAACCCATGTGCACTGGTTGGCTGTTAGAGCACTAACACAAGCTATCTGCGCATGTGGCTTGAGACCATTTGAGAAGATGAGTATGCAAAGGAAGTACAGGTCCAAGGGCAGAGTCCTGGGGGCCCAGGGCCTCTGGGCAGAGCTCCAGGTGCTGGTACAGAGCAGTTACCTGGGCCAAATCAGGCCCTGCCATCTGCCACAGAGAGCTGCAGAGCTGAGCTGGAGGACAAGGGAAGAAGAGACCAGAAGGACTTTCTTCTGCAGGCTCTGGGGAGCTCACGTAAGCTGCAGAAACCATTTGAAGCTCATTTTTTTCTGGGATGTGTGAAAAGGAGACAGAGTGTCTTTGAGGGTCACAGGAGGAACAGGAGAAAGCATTGGAAGAAGCCCCTTGGAGTTACACTCCTGAGAAACAGCTCATCAAAGGAATGATATCTTCATTAGGGTCAGTGCCCCTTAAAAAAAGGGTCACAGCACCCACTTGTCTCAGAACAAACATTTCAGGGCAGCTGCAGACTCAGACTTGGGCTCTCTTGCAAAGATGTACCTTGCTGCTCTAACAAACATCCTTTTTAGGGGAAACTCAGTTTCTACAAATATAATGATCCTTTTTTTTTGCTGAAAGGTTAGAACAGTTCCCAAGCACAGTAAGCTCTGCCAGCAAGATCACTTGTCTGCCACCCTAGGTATGTCTGCATGAAGGCTTCTATTATTAAAAAGGAAAAGCAAAGCCCTACCAATGCTGTGATATGACCAGACATTTCTGGAGTTGATCTGTTCTGATATGGGCACAGCAGCCTTGCTCAGAGCAAGGTTACAGCCGGGTTTTGGGTGGTGTAATTGCTGTGCAAGAGGAGGCTCTGTATGAGCCAAGGGGCGAGCGGCTGCGACATCCACACATCAGGCACAGGAACTGCATCACTTGTGCTAAACTAGGTTGTCCCTGATTTCCAACCTGGGCCCAAATGCCTCCTCTTGTGTGCTTAGTCCTCTATTAGGATAAAAGTGAGAGCTGTGCCCATATGTTTCCCTGCCATATGGGATTAGCTATACTGGTATAAAACAGCTTTATACCAGGCTAATTTCCTCCATTCTGCCTTCTAAAGTAGTTAAAGCAATAGACTTCTGTGCATAGACAAGACTTGACATTCTTTTCATGCTTGGAAGGTTTTATTCACAGCTATAAAGGCCAGACATTTTATCTTTTTTTCCCTTTGTTTAATGAAAGTCTGAGTCCCAGAGAAGAATCTCAGCAGCTTCAGAACTGTGCGGTGCATGGGGACCTGAGAAACAGAAGCATTTCATGTTATGGATCAGCTAGAAATTATATGAGAGGAATCTTTTTTTCATTAAAAATGGTTTGTCTTGTCCCCACAGCTCCCAGTGGCTCGCAGTGGACTGTGCATGGCATTTTTTTTATTCATGAGCTAATACCAGAAGCTGCCTCTGAGCAAAATCTAACTTTGGGCACAGCCTCAAGGCACATTACAGCATTCTTCCACCCACTCCAGTTTTCCCAGGGTAGCCATCACTCCTGCACCCAGGTTTGGATTCAGCACTACGACAGACACAGATCTGGTTGGAATAAACCTCACTGAGGGCTAGACCCTCCGTGGCTGGGAGTGAAGTTGACCAGCTGCAGCTGGTGGGGTTGTGGTATTTTTCGCCACTGACAGTCGTTACGCCCATCAGTTTTGATCAATTCCCTCCCCTTCCCTTTTGCTTTTTGAGAATCTGCAGTGTCCACATTGGCTGCCACTGTTTTGCACTGAAACCGCGTCAGTCTGAAGGAATGAGGCAAGAAACAGTCTTTTTAATTAACTGGGCTTCAACTATATTTCTTACTTTTTGTGGCGAGAAAAATGAGTTTTCCTCTGGTGACCTTTCAGAGAGCTGGGCTGTGTGAAACCAGAGCAGACCAGAAGAGCAGGTCTGACTATGCTTGGAAGAAATAGCTGAGACCATGAGGGACATCTTGAATGGGGAGGACTGGAAGGAGCACTGCTGGAGCTGCCAGCCCAGGCGAGCACGGCAGAGAAGATGTGGCCCCTCTGTGGCAGAGGGTGGAGTTGAAATCACTAAATGATGACAAGTAGGAGCAGCCAGCAGTGGAAAGGGAAAGCCAGAGGGAGCAGCAAGAAGAAAACATCCGGCAGACTTGGCTAGGGAAGGAGCGGCCCCTGAGTGAGTGGCTCTGGGAAAGGCCAGCGGGACCAGTAGGGCATCTCTGTCCCGCAGCCTGCCCTGGGATGGGTGGTAAAGTCTGGAAAGTCTCAGTCCTCTTGAGTCAACAAAGTCAATTCATCGCTTGTCCTCCCCAGCATTGGAGCTGCTCGCAAAGAGGGGCTAGCTGTAGTAGCTATTTCTCCTTCTCTCTCCTGCCCTCCCTTTGCCACCCCCACTCCAAGAAAACAATGTTTTGGCAGGCCTGTTTGTTTGTTCAGCTGTGAAGAGGGAGGATGAGCTGGCTCCTTCCCTGTCCCACTCACCTTCCCTGCAGGGATGCAGCCAGGTCTGCGTGGGGTTGAGCGTGGAGCCCTACAGGAGGGGGCCAGCCCAGCCACAGCCCAGGGGAAGGTCACATCTCCACACTGAGGACACCTCTGAAGCTGCAACGCCTGTTTCCGAATCTTTGTTTATGTGAAGGCAGCCTGGGAGCTGGAGTGGGGAATGTGCAGGCTGAAGGCAGCCCAGGTATTTTGGATCTGTTTTGTCATTTCCAAAGGGACCTTCCCCGTTGATTACCTCCTAGTTCAGTGAGAGATTACACAGTGAACCTAGGATGCTGTGACCTGTTGAATGTATTTGCAATCTTGTGCCCTCTGAATCATGATATTTGTTTTCTAAAACAAAGTAGCATTTAGTGACAAATACAGAAGATCAGCTATTTCAGACACTGTTAAAACTTGCTCTGTGTTTATGTGTGAAGTCAATGGAGCTGTTTGTACTTGGGCCAGATTTGAATTGACCTACCAAGTCTAAATTGGCCAGCGTAACTAGAAACCTTGACAGCTCCTTAAGGAAATTTAACCACACAATGGTACTATGAAATCACAGAAGTCCATTCAAACGGGACAACCACTGAAAAGCAGCAACCGGAACAATACAGCAGTAACTAAGAAAATGTGCTGTCACAGTCTCCCATAGAGCTAGCTAGAAAAAACTTATAAAAGCCTGCTAACGTATTGGATGAAAGGAGACACAGAAGAAAGTTCAGACTACAGTGGACATGCTAAATATAGAGGGAAGAAAAGATGAGATGTTCCTAGACCAAGCTAGGCAGCTAAGCAACTAACCTACAAAGTGTCAAGCACAATTCCCCCCAAATTCCTCCAAGAACTGAAATGAACTGTTAGCATTGATACAAATCCTGAGTCACTGAGCAAAATCTCTGATAAAAAGAAGAGGTAGAAAGAGAAAATAGCCACTAGAAAATCTTCTGTATTAGTACATCAAAACCATACTATATAATGAATCGGGGAAGGAGAAAAATCCATAACACATGCAAGGGAAGAAATAATAGAGAGGAACTCTAAAATGACTTATATAAAAGCCCAGGTGAACAAATTTTCAAGTCATATAACCATGCTCCAGAAAAGACAGGGAAAGAACTATAAAAGCCCTTTTAGAAAACCAGATCAATCCATTACCTCAGGAGATTACTTAAAACAGTCTGCTTGTTTTGTTGTGGAAAGAGAAAAAAAGTTGTGAGAGATAATTGCAAATTTTCTTTATTTCTTCAGACTCTGAGGTATCTTCTTTGAATGGCAGGTTTTAGCACATTTTTTAGCGTATGCTTCCCCTCCGGAGCTCCCCTTCCTCAAAGCACTGCCTGCAGTTCACTGTTTCTCAGCATGCCATGGCACATGTAGGTTGTGTGTGAATCCACAGCTTGCCTGTTCACCCTAAGAAGTGGGGAGAGCAGGACACAAGAGGAAGGCTGACTTACCATCTTCCAAGGCTAAAATTTGGCAGTCTCAGCTACAGCACTGACAGCATCTCCTGTGCTGACTAAATGTGACACTGGCTGGAAATTTTGTTTGAAAAGATGCTGCTATAAGCAGGTTTAAGTTATTACTTGCCATGCTATTGCACAGCCCTGCAGGAAGTCTTTGCAGGCAAACGGAGCTCATTTAAGGTGGTGTGTGCATGTGCGTTGCACTACAGAGTGAGATGAAAATCCTTGCTCCAACTTGCAGCAAGTAAAGCATTACATTCCTTGAAACCAACAAAAGTTCTGCTACATCCAAACAGATATTTAAAATGCGGCGTTTTACTCAAAAGAACAGACCCAGTGAAGGTGAATTTTCAAAAGCAACATACAACGCTCTGTATTTTCTTATATATGTGATGACAACTTTGCCTTTATTTAACATTTTATGAAAAAGCCAAATTCCAGATGTACGAACACTGGCCAAACCGCAAAAGCATAAGGGAGGTCAAAGACACATCGTTAACTACATCAAATATTCCAGGCACTAGCCCCTGAATTTAATATTTCACAAATAGTTAGCAATCTATTTTACAAAGGTTCATAAAACACCTTCCCTTCTGTCCTGCTGCCAGTAGTGAATTTGTTAGCAAATTGTGTCCATTAACTCTGGTTAATGTAAATAAGGACATATATATGCCTGAAGCCAGGAAAATAATAGGATCAGAGTTATAGCTACTGCCAGCTGGTGTAGCTCTGATGGCTTTGCTTCAGCTGTGCAGTTGACATTCAGCTCACAGAATAAGACACCCACATTTAGGCATCTACAGGTGTGCATCGAAGTTTCCATTTCAGTCCATGGAGATGTAATCAGCGCTGACGGATAGCTAAATGGTGCTTTGAACTCCACTCACCATATGGAGTAGAGCTCCACTAATGTACCCCTGGGTGCCTAAATCAAGTTATCTTACATTACAGACGAATCTTCCCCCAGCTGAGGGTCTGATCTGTAGTGTGAGGAATATAAAAACTATCCTGCTAGGACAGATCTGTGCCCACTGCCCTCTCACTGGCATGGCCAGTGCCTCACCTTCAAAAGAAATGGGCATAACTCTGACACGTACGGGAAGGTGTTGTCCCTTTCTCTGGACCATGAGCTTCCATCTCCCATCCTGTTCTCTTTTTCCAGACATTCATATCAATTACTTAAACAGCCTCTCCCACCAGGTGTCACAATCTTCTGGCTCTGGAATTATTTTTTCCTCTTCTTTGCAGAGTTAATTGAATGCTGAGCGCCTGGGAAGATGCTTTTTCTAATGATGACTCCATGAGCAAGGTAAATCAGATCTTTAGTTGGAGCCAGTAAAGTATTAAACAAAAACTCCCAGTTGATTTGCCTTGTTACTTAAGACATGTTCAGTGATTACAATCATCTGCTGGGCTTATCAGTACCAAAGTGCTGTCAGAGTGACTTTCTGCCTCTCTGTTGTAACCAGAAGAGAGATCTTTTCTTCTTTCAAGGAGTTGCAGCAGTTGCTGAAGGCTTATACTGCTCTGAGTTTCATTTTTCTCACTTTGCTTATTTATCTTCTTGCCCTCAAGTGGTCTGATGCTCATTGAAGGTACCTGTTAGATTCAACCCTTTCTCTTATAGGTTATTCCACTTGTACAAGATATTTGAAGATGGGCCTTTTTCTCTAAATGAGTGGGGGTTTGTGCCACTGCTTTTTCTTTCTTTTGATGGCACAATGACAGCTTTGCTCCTAAGTGCCTGGTCTGTTCAGACTCCCTGCATGTGCAGTGGCAGTAGTGAGCAGGATTACTGCTACTTCTTATCATCATCAAAGCTCCTTTTCTAACTGTGATGAGCCTGAACTTGAATAAGCAATGGAGGGGACAGGCAAGCGAAGATAGTTACTGGTGAGATACCTGCTCTTTCAATTAAAGTCACCGTTCCTTCAAACTTCTGGGTCAGCAAGAGCAAAGAAGGGGAAGAACCTGTGTAAAGCAGCTCTGACTACTTTTAATCTCAGAGCACAGAATAGTTCTGCAGCAAAATATGTGGGGACAGATTTTGGAAAAAAAAAAGACATAAGATCCACAAATATTTCCATCTACCCTTATGACTGTAAACAGAAATCAGGTACAGATATCCAAATACTTACTGTATCCTCAGCTACAGTTGTTGCACAAACACATGTCATCTAGGGAATTATCCAGATAATTGCTCAGACTGCACAATTTCTGGAGAAAAAGATTCATAAAAGCTCCTCATGTGAAATATCTGTCAGACTGGTGGCATTATTAAGATGAAATGATTTGCATTTTAACTAAGATTTGTGAAAATGCACAAGCTGAATCTGAGACCAAAATATTTTGATTCAAGCAGAAAACAACCCCAATATTAGGTTGCAGAAGCTGGTTTTGGAATACATTTAATTGAAGGGGAAGAAAATGGGAGGAACTAGTAAACTAGTAGTACTAGTAAACAAGGAAGTCCCTGAATAAATCTTTTGAGGCATGGGGCTTTAGGCTGACAAATGTTTGACTGAAAACATAATATCTCATTTCCACTAAAGTATTCTGCATTTAAGACTTTTGGCTCATCCAAGGTCCACCGAAGCCAGCAAAAACACTTCCACCTTTTTCCATGTGTTTTAGGTCAGGAACTTTCTGAGGAAGGTGTATAACAAATCTAGTGCATTAAAAGCAACAGACACATTTCTGGCATTGCAGAAAATCTAGCTGGGAAGGGAAAACAGGCAGGAGGGTTAACAATTTTCGTCATTTTTTAGCAACAATAGCTGACTGTGTATTCATTCTTTTTCATACTTAGTAATATTGGCCCCTTGTTCCCTTCCAATGCTACAGTTTGTAGTACTCAT
Organism: Haliaeetus albicilla; assembly: GCF_947461875.1. Classification (NCBI taxonomy): domain Eukaryota; kingdom Metazoa; phylum Chordata; class Aves; order Accipitriformes; family Accipitridae; genus Haliaeetus; species Haliaeetus albicilla. The sequence goes on from NC_091483.1 coordinate 76,008,903, forward strand.
TTGTTGTCTCTTGCCTTATTTTCTGACTGTGAGCTCCTTTGGAGCAAGGACTGTCTTTCTGTTCTGTTTTTGTACAGCCCCTGATGCATGTGGCCTAAGGGTTCTCGGCCAAAATGCTACTGCAATGTAAATAACCAATCAATAAATAACGACAATATCCTTTGTAAACACTGTAAGCAAAAGTGCCAGACTTTGCACAGATTTTGGCTGGTCGAACAGTCCCTGTAGTCCTCTTCTCTGCCCTTCTGGGCTGCACAGTGCCAGAGGACTCCACGACTTTGTCCCAGCCCTTGCTAAAATGCTGGCGGGAAGTGCTGAGCCTGCCTGTCTCCTCTTAATGATGAGGGCATAGCCAAAGGCACTCAGCAGGTTTCAAAAGATACTGAGTCCCTTGCAGGATTTGGCCCTGGTACATCGCAACTGTATCATGATCAAGGATAACTCTGTTACCAAGACATGGATACTGAATTGTCCCTGTAGTAAGAAAAATAGGAAATTATAAATACCATGCCATGAAGCAGTTCATTTTGAGAGGGCTTATTCTGATAGCTTGCAGTTCTCCTGACTGCTTTGCACAGATTTTGTGGACAGTGAAAGCAACTGTCCTTCTGGCATGCTCTGGAGATAATTCATCAAAAAGTAGCAAGTTTTCCATCACTGGCTCCCTGTCCTCTTTCTGTAGGCATGCTGCCATTCTAGTTAGGTATCCTGGCATCTTGTCCTGGAGCATCCAGCAAACCTTTTCCCAAGAGCTGTCCATATGCTCCTCGCTCCTTGCTCTCAAACATACTGTTGCCTGGACAACATGTTACAGCTCTCTGCACAGGCATCAACACCCATACATATAGACAAATGAGACTGTGCTACAGAGATCACCTTCCATGGCTGTAACAGCAAAGGCCCCAAACTACTAATTAAAAATAGATTAGAACAGAAAGGAGCCAGCAGGCTTCAAGCTTCATCAGAAATGTATGAAGCAAAGACTTTGGATGACATCAGGAAGCGCTGACTAAGTGATCCAGTCCCCAGGACTCTCACTAATATGACAACCACAGTCTAGAGACGAGACTGACTGTTAGGGGTAATTAAGCTGACTCGCTGTAAAATGGCCATGAGATTAAAAATTCACTGTGAGGCTGATAATTGAAGCCCAGCAGGTCTTTGTGGAAGGCATGCCCTTGCGAAGGGATGAAATTGAGGGCTGCATTGAAGGCAAAATCCCACCTAAGAGCGACAGAAAATCCCCTTAGAAACAGTGAAAGGAGGGTGAATAAATACTCCTTGAGCTCAGTGGGCGATGCTGGGTCTCCATAGCAGAGGTGAGGACCAGACTGGCCCAGCCCACCGGTGGCACTGGCCCTCCTGCGATGAGGATTTGGACCCTGCGCTCGCAGGTGGCCCGGTGCACTGTCAGCGGAGTGCCACCAGGTGGCAGTGCGTCAAAGCAGTATGCAGGGCGCAGCGGCAGTTGTTTATTTTTATTTAACTATCCTGAGCAATAATTGATGAGATTGTATCAGGAGAAGTGGAGGGCCACCCAGCCATTGAAAGGCTCCTGGTAAAAACATGCTTATCCCTAAACCCCAGACTTAGGGCCACTGTGCACCACTGGAAGCACTTCCCAGTCCAGATTTTCTACAGTCCCAGTTAGATTTCCAAATGCAGTAGCAACTGCAGATGTTTACATCCTAGACTGGGTTTTGATTTTCTCTTTATTTAAAGAATAAAAAGCAATGAGTCAGGTTCATTTTTTATTCTAGCTCATCTCACTTTCAGATCCTCAACACAAAACAGCAGCAGGGCATTTATTTGAAAACAGGTATTTCCCTTTTCACGGTTAACTGTGGAAATCATTTGTGGTTGTGCAATCCCTTTAAATCTAAGGGGACATTGTCCTTTTAGAGGTAAGTAGCAGTGCTGAAACACTGAAAATGGTTTCCCTTATCAAAGGTGGCAATGAGGAGAGGGAAGCCATGTGCAGTGATTGCAGGCTGACAGCGTTAAGTGGGTAAAGTGCAAAGTGTGTCAAAAGAGTAGGTAGTTTAAAATGGATATTGATGCATAAACTACAAGGTGTCCTTGAACTTCAGAGCTATAGGAGGCAGTAGAAAGAGCAAAACCCTGCTCAGAAAACGCCTGGATTTAATTTTGTTTGTATTGGTATTGTACTTAACACTGGGAGCTGCAGAGACTCTGTGATACACTCTCTGGGGTGGGTAGGGAATGGGAACCCTCGTGGCTAGAGAAGAGGGATGCTCACGGGACAAAGTGCTGCACTCGCTCTTGCTCCATGTATAGCATATTTCTTTCATAACTACAGGTAAGGTACTCAGAGCTCCAGCCACACACAAGAAATTCAGGCATCTCAGTGACTTTGTGGATTTAGACTCTGAGATCTTTGTGTTTTGGTTTTCTAACTGCAAAAAGAGAAAAACAAAACACCTTGCCCACTGGAAGCAGGAAAATGTTGATGGATAACACAGGGATGGGGGCCTTACAGATACCTGCAAAGGACAGTCCACAGAGTAGATTTATCACCAGGGAGTTGATTTGTCTGTCACCAGTCAGATAAGTAAAATTGTTCTCACTCCGACAGAATCCACCTTGTGGAGAGGGTGAGTGCTAATGGGCAGACAGCTCTTTGGTTTTCTTGGATGGCACCAAAATCTCATGTTTTCCTTACTGAAAAGACCAAATTTCACTCTCTAAAAGCTGCTTGTCACCTACTACCAGGCTCGTCCACCACAGGACTCTCAGCAATGAAAATGACAAATACCCTGACACAGAGATAGAAATGCAACCAAACCCATGTATCTATTTGTTCCTGTAATCAGAACAGCTCTTTGTCTCAGGACTGTTCCAGTTCAACCATCTCTCACCACCAACTCTCCTATTGCTTCTGCAAAACAACCAGAGAACATTTTGGATGGAACTGTCGGGAATAACCATGGAAACAATCTCTCATATTTACAAGTCAGAAGCAAACTTCCTATGTAAAAGCCATGTGGGGTCAAAGGGTACTAACCTCTGCCATATGATGGGGACAGCAAGTCTTATCAAGTATGGAACACTGGAAACAAATTTTTCTCCCACACCAGGGCGTCACACCCTTGCTGAAGTCCACTCCTTCCTATGTCCTAGCAAGCTGCAAAGTAAAAATCAAACCAGCCCTGCTTAAATTTTGCACTGAAAAGCAACAGAGTTGCTTTGTCAGGGAGAGGCCCTCAGCATCAGCTAAGAAGATTCAACATCATTCACTATCTCTGTTTTCCCACGTATGCAGCAGAGCAGGAGACAGGAAAACCTCCTCGGCTACATTCCACCCATGGGAATAGAAAGTCTCAGTAGATGCATGGGTATAAACAGAGAGCTGAGTTCTAGCAATTGGCAGCACACTGCAGGGTTACACAAGTTGAGTTGTTTAAGGAAATAAAAAAGCGGGATGTACTAAAAGCCAGCCATTGTCTCTTCCTGGAGAGTCGCCCACTCTGCAGGCACTTACTGCTTGTCTCAGCTTTTAGACTGAATTTAATATTTACACAGTCCTGGAGATGGCCCTATCCGGATTTGTGTGACACACAGTATAAATATAACCCCTCCATTTCTAGAGGCACCTGGTTGTATTTCTATTTTTCTTGCCAAAACATCATCTTCTGCCTGATCTAAAGGAACTTGGCCCATCAATGCAGCCCGACATTCTTTGGAGCATCATCAGAGATTTCGAGACCTACATTAGCTGAGCAGCCGGCATGCTTCCAATCCCCCTAAATATTTTCTAAGCACTCGGCTCCCTGAGGGAAGAGATTTAAGAAGAAATTGGCATGCAGTAAAACTACTCGTATTTGTGCTGCCACTGTCAGAGAAGTGGCTGTGGCCTTTTTTTGGAAAGCTGCAGGTCTCCACTAGCATTTTGACATTTGTGCCTTTTTGTTTGTAGCTGACAGTGCCCAAAATGATGAAAAATCAATTCACCTGGTCCCCAACTGGGTGCTGGAGAGAGACAGAATCTCTGTACATTGCTATTTTACCCTTGCCTCATGGCAGTCTATGCCCTTGGGAATTGAAATCCCTGCCTGGTCCCTCCCTCCTTTTCCACAGTGTATGATAGTGCACTGCTCACCCCCACTGCAATGAAGATGAGATCTTCTGGTATCCTCCCTTCTGGTATAATAGACGGGGAATTTGGAGAAGATTCCTAAACTGAACATACATCACCAGTAAAACTGCCCAGCTTTGCAGCAGGTATCCAGGTGGGGTCCCAGAGAGACTGTGGTGAAGATCCCATGGGCGGAGGGCAAGATGACCAGAAGGACAAGTGCATCCAGGTTAAGTAGCTCCCAGATCTCGGTGGGAGAAGAGGTTGGTTCACTCCTTTTTCCTGCCTTTTCTTTTGATTTGTGCCTACCACAATGTCTGCCAAGGAAGCTGAAGCACTATTGGTGATGCTGTGGTTCAGTGTCCTGTCCAGCACAGGGCATCGCTGGGTGAAAGGTAGAAACTGCAGTGAGTCTTATGCTGGATCTGCAGTTACGCAATTTTCCTACATTTATTGCAGTGGTTGAAGCTAAGACACCACAGTGCAAACCTAGTCCAAACGGTCCAAACCATGCCCATCACTGTAGCAGTCAATTCCCCTCCCAGGGGTGCTCCTCCCAGTTCTGACAATGCCATCGTAGGACATAAAACCATAGGACTCATCTTGACCCAAGTGCTCCAGTCTCTCTGTGGGGAAGGAGGAAAGGGTTTTATCGTAGTGGTTATGAGCAGAAAGCCCAGCCCCACAGAAGTACAGGTGCTCTTCAGACAAATCACCAGTGTGGAGAAAAAAAGATGTGGATTTGGATGCTGGTATCAGTGGGAATTCTTGACACAGATATTCGAGCAGGCAAACAGAAGTAAAACAAACACAGACTGAATAATTGTGAGGCCATCTTGAAAAAGACTCCTATGACTCAACCTGATATCCTATCAGGCTGTGTTTGCTCTGAGGTTAGTAGCACAAAGACATTATCACAATAATATCATTTTAGCCTGGGAATGCCTATGAAAAGTATTTATAACTGGAAGAGAAAATCACAGCGGAAAAAACTGAGGCATGTTATTACGGTTGCAAGATAAAATGCAGAATACCTAAAAAAATAGGATTTTTACATTTCCACACAAGTTTTCTAACATCTGTACTGGTGTAAAGCAGGGATTCCTGCTGAGGAAGATGCAAATATCTCCTGCCGTACAGGTGTAACACAGAGAAGACATGGATTTTTCCCAGGCTGTGCAAAAGTGCTGCCCAAGTGCCAAGGTTAACAATCATTACAGGCTTGTACCCCACCAGAAAATGTGGCAGCCTTGTCAAGTATCTTACCTTAGCATAGGCTTTTCCTAGAGGAATTTTGCTCTAAGCACTTGGGATTGATTCTCTAATGCCTAGAGGAACAAAAGCTGACCTTCCACCTATGGGATGCAAAAACTGTGCTGAGAACTGGAGCTATTAAATGATGAGTGTTTGGGCTTGGCTCTAGGAAGGCAAATAGGTAAAGCAAATTCTTACGGCTGTTCAACTATTCCCCTCCCTGTATAGGGCATGACTGGAGAAAGAAGGACCAGATGGCTGTCTGACCACTCTATGAGGCTCTGAATTATTAAACTCTATTTCATTTTCATTTATTCAGCCTGAATCCACATTTATAAACACTCTTATATACACATTCTGTCTTTAACCTCATACTGAAGCATTATTGCTGCTACAACATGAGGTCACAGTGTCCTTCCAAGCCCAAGTGAGCTGCGGCAAGAGATTATGGGATAGGTAGTCTTCTGGAGTTGGGACAGCCCTGAGGGTGGTGCTGGACCCTTGCATGCAAGGGAGAAACCGTCAAGGGCAGCAGTGGGGCCACAAGGAGCACAAGCCACAGGGAACTCCACCCATGAGCCTGTCCATGGACCTTTCTCCACCAGAGTCTGGCCATATATTCATTTAATGAGATGACTACACTGGGGAGTTCCCAATCTGCTATCACAAAACAGGAGAAACCCCAGCATTCCCATCACTTCTGAAAGAGAACGAGGTTAAGTGAATTACCAAGGTCATTTGGCAGTCTGGGCAGTAACCCAAGCTTCCAGATCCTTATTTTCCTGCAAAATGACTGAGTTCTAATCTCTCAACATGAGTTTTAGGTTTAACACTCATTACAAGGAGGTAGAATTGCAAACAGCACTGTACTTTGTGCACTGACTGATAATAGAACCAACCAAAAAAAAAAAAATATTATGAGCAAACCTTTTTAATGAAGTGCTTGTGTAACTTGTTTTGCAAAATTGTTTTCTATGTTTCTGTGCATGTTCAAGATTTACACTGCCACAATTGGGCTGTGTTAATTTTTAACTAGCCTACACAGCACATGGGCTGATCAGACAGGCAGCTCTTGGAGGGAAGAGGACAGAAAATACAGCCATAAGGAAGGAAAAATGTGTAGGAGTTCAGTTTACAAACCAGTGAAACCAACCCATGGGCTATAAATCAAGATGAAGTTAATGTGTCTTACTTCAAGAAGGCCCCAAGCATTGAAAAAATGAAGTCTGACTGAACTAATGAGGCTGATTTGAACATAATGAAAGAGAAATTTGGTGTTGGTGTGACAGCAGAGCATCGCCAGGAGCAGTCTTTGTTAGATCTGTTTTATTGCAGACGTGCTGGTTTGATTCTTGGCATCACTGAGTGAGGAATGTTCACACTAGGAAGCTGAACCCAAATCATCTTACATTTCTGGAGCTGTCTGAAGCTGGATACTTGGAGCCACCTCTGAAGCAAAGCAGCTGCTTTTTGTTGTTGCTTTGGATTACAGGAAAGAGAGAGGCTCCATGCCGCACTGAGCCCCGTGCATGGGCATACTAGCTTGGCATTCATGGCAATTTTCAGCCATCAGCAGAAAGTGCTACCTAATATTGCATGGGCATGAGAGCTCAGTGAGGTCCTGCTGACCCTGCCTTGAGCGGTCTGTGCCTCCAGCTACACAACAGCTGGGTGCTGTTAGCTGAAACAAAAGCACAAAGCTGAGATATCTCAAATGTGTGGCTCAGTTGCAACTGGAGTGATGGTTCTGGTGCCTCATTTATTTTGTAGCTGCCTGTCAGTGCCCTGGTAAAGCTCTTGCTTGCACACATGCACCAGACTTCTGTACTGGATCTGTATATTTGGCCTCAGACCCAAGCAAAGCTGAAGCATTTAGCCCATCCTTGTGCTCCTACTTGCACCCTCCACTGTGGATGTGTATACTTTGTCACTGTTACCTTGGGCCCTGAGATTATAGCCAGCTTGCCCAGCTCCCGCAAGAGCTTACAAGCTCCCTTGTTGGCATTCTGGTTAAGATTTTATGCTTTCAAGGCGGATGGCATGTAAACACAAGTAACACTGACTGCTCAAAGATCACTTATTATTGTAGGAACAAGGAGACAAAGAGCCAGAACAGTGATCACCTGAACACCCTTCCTTGCAATGGTTCCCTGACAGCCTGAATTACTCCTTGGGCTGGGGTTGGGTGGTTCCAGGTCTTCTCTCTTCCTGCACCTCCACTGCTCCTTTGTCAGCAAACCCACTGACAGGCCCATGAACGAACAAGAACTCAGGACCAGGTGATAACACTGCTTAGTTCCCAACCTGCCTGCACTGACTACATTGCTTGGTCTGGCCTCTTTTCTGACCAAATGATACTGCCATACAAACAGAAGATTGCCAAGGTTCAGTGACTGTCAAGTTCTGACACTATGTCATCAGTCCTACATTCAAAAGAGAGCTTGTAATTCAAGATACATATATAGCAAACCCTCGGTATCAAACAGAATTTGTAAGCTGTACAGACAGATTTCCCAGATCACTACCGAGCTGTTTTATTCATGTACCACAGCTGTCAATAATGATTTGCAGTTGCTGCTAAACAGCAGACACAATGTAGGATAAGTTCTAGAATTGTGGGACAGGAGGTTGCAAGCCAATGCTCTGGGTCTTTTGCCCTGGCTTGGACAGTGTGTGCAGTGCTGAGGAGAACCTGGGGCACATGGACTTAGGTTTTCATCTCTTCCTGCCCTTACTTAGCCATGCATCACCAAATACAACCTCCAGGGACTTCTTATCTTTGCAGAGGAGTAGCATGTTTTGCCTCTTACAGGCACTCCTGCCTGCTTCTGTGCTTGTACCCTATGTTAGCTGGTCACATAGACTCGTAATACCCAGGAGCTTGCTCTAGGCTTGCTTAGCCATATCTCTGCTGCCACATGCATGTTGGAAAGCATTTCACAGCCTGTTCAGGTCCTGCTCCCAAACTCATCATAAATCCATCCTCCATCCAGAATCCTGAGACATGCTCCAGACCTACAGCCTGGGGTTATGTTCTCTTAAACATACTCTCAGTGCTCCTTTAGACACAAGAGTGAACAGCCACACCTCCAGGAGCTCAGACAAAATGTTGCTCCAAGAGTTGTCATATCAGGAGCTGCAGAATTTCAAGCACTGTGGAAAACCCAGACTTTTTTGGGGATCTTTGTGATTCAAAGCTGTTTTGATAAGCTGGGTGTCTCTGGCTGCAGTATCATTCAAGATTATTTATTTTAAGCAAATATCTGTTTTCCATTCAAAAAGGAATGCTAGTGACCCTGCACTCAGACTTTAAAATACTGTGAGCTGGAATGTTTTTCAGATCTCTAGTATCTTTACAAGTAAAGATCATTTTAAGGCTCTCCTGAACATAAAGGTTTGGCAGTCATATATGGAAGTGGGTACTGCTTCTAGGTCATCATATGTGAAATAGCAAGGTGAAGTTTATTGAAACAAATACATATACAGCATTTGTATGCTGCTGATTTTTTTCTTAATGTCTGCTTTTATATTACATTATTATTAAGTAACTACCTCTGCCAATTTCATCTCACTGTGATCCTTTATGTCACTAAGGCAGACTGATTTTCAGAATTGTATTGAATACATGGAGGAAGGGGAAGAGGTTTTATACAAAGTTCTTTGTTTCTTTTTTTCTTTCTTAGTTTTGGGGAACTTCTCGACATCAAAAATACAGTGATATTTTGCCTGCCTTCTTGGTTGAAATTATACAATCTTAAGAACTGTATAGTCACTTAAGTTTTCATTTTCAGATGAGCAGTTTTTTGAAATTACATGAATTTAGATATAACTTTGTGCTTACTGTACATCTGATGTTCCAGTCTTGAAAGGATTTTGAATTAACAGGCTCAGCTTCTTATATAGTGAAAGCTAGAACAGAAGAAAATAAATACACTTGAAGATGTTTAGCATCTGATATTCTGAGTTTTCTAAACTCCACGTGAATTAAATGGATATTTAAAGTGTAAAAATCAGATCATGAATGACTAGGGATGAGTTTGTGGCTAATACATACATTTGCTTGTGGCTGATGATAAAATTAACGTTGTTTGGATGTATTCATGAAAATATGAAAAATTTACTGTTTCTTTAAGATTTCTAATGTTTTGACATTCCATTTACGTCTTGTTCCTAACATGTCTTTGCCCCATGAGCACTACAGACAAGTAAATATGGTATAGCTATATTTACATTCCAGATGAATTTTAAAGGCGTACAAGGATGGACTTCATGATGCAGACAGAAAGTTGGGACTATGATCACTTTTCAGTTCTTCTGTCAACCACCTTTGATGAATCTCCTCACATAAGTACCAGCACTTCCACCACTGTCCATGTTTTAGGAGGAAAAACAGCAGGCGGCTCTGAAACCCAGCACAGTTTAGGGAAATGTTTCAGACTGAATCCCAGTTTCACCAGGCTGCTTAATGGCAGCCATGGGAAAAGTCTTCAAATCCAGGTGAGTGCCAAGAGAGTTAAGATATCCCCGGCACGGACACACTGGCTGGTTTAGGAGTCATAGTAAATCCTAGCCTTGGCACTCAGCTCGTCTGTCGTCTTGCACATCTGACTCATCCCACATACCTCTCACCTGGAGCTGGAAGTCACAGTGCACTTCACATTTCATCCCTCAATTCCCTGAGCCAGACAGCACCTATATGATGGCATAGCTGCTATCCCCTGTCACTCTGGGATGCTGCAAGCTTTATGCTCAGAGAGCTGCTTAATGGTGGGAATGACAAGGGCCATGTTGGTACTTAGATAACTAGTGAGAACCATCAATTGATCAACTTAACGTAATCTACCTCCAAGAAGTTACTTTGCCCAAATAGCACGTGAGGGTGGAGGGAGTCACGTTTACTGCTTCTCAAGGGAGCAGTGCTGCCCTTCCTTGTCCTTGCTGCCACCTCTTCATCTCTCACATGCATGGGGACAGTCACTTATTCTCGTGACACTGCAGAGATGGGACAATCCAGTTTTAACCCTTGCAAGCTGTACTAGTCCTGCAGGCTGCTCGTTGCTCAAGAAAGCTGCCTGACTGGACACCAACTTGCTTCAAGTAGTTTCACGGCTCCTCCGATCCAGTGCACTTCTCCTGGGGGGCTGAGATGCCAGTCTGAGGAGCCATGCAGAGAGTGGTAATGAATCAATTTGGATGATAATGAACCACTGAGCATATCTGACACTGTTAGGTAGTGAGCGGTTAAAGCCCTGAGGTAGTACAATTTTACTTGTCTCCCCTAACATCAGCAGATCTGACATGAGCAGGGAGCAAAGCCATCGAATAAGAAAATCCCATCCTGACAGCCCTTTTTCAGGGTAAAACTGCCCTTTATCTCACCCAAACAAAAGCATGTGTAATGTTTTTCACAGTCCCAGGATGAGCATAATAGTTGCTGGCAGCAGATCTACTTTCATCATTACCAAGGGCCTTGTGATTATGTGTGTTATTGGTTCCTGTTGAGATTGTTACAGTGAAAACCATTTGTGGAAAATTAAAATGAATAAAAGCTTAAAAACACGGTATCATGTTTCACTGTTGTCTCTTAAGGAGTGAAATTAAACTATCTATGTAGGGGAGAAAGTTAAGAGCTCTTGTAAACAGGAACATTTATTTGCATGGAGTGTTTACATCTAACAAATGTGCTTTATCCTTGATAATTTACCCTGTTTGGGTCCAGGAGAGCTCAGTCATCATTTAAGCATGGAATGAGGTATAAACCCTTCTAGCAAAGAAACTTGTGCTGGATTGAAGTGTGTGCACATGAGAAAAGCTTGTCTGGAAGGCTTTGGCACAGATCAGAAAAGTACCAACTGAACTAGAAAAAAAAAATCATAGAAGTGTCATTAGATGGGGATCATCTGGACCAGCTTTCCTGAGTTTGGCCTTAACCGATCAAAGGTAGTGTAAGCTGGTATGGAGATAAGTGAGATAAGGACCAGATTTGATCAGAGCAGGTCTTCAGGAGAAGATCTAGCAGATACATCCTGTATCATGGAGGTGCAATGCCACTGAAATTCATGTCAGTGATAAAAATCCACAAGGGAGCACTGAAACCAAGAAGGTGTTTACGTTTACTTCTTGTGCAGCATCAATTAGCAAATGGTCTATAGGATGAAGGGAAATTTTAGGAGGGACTTTCTCATTCCCAGTCTCAAAGGGATCAAACTAGAGGATGCCATGTAGTGACAGAGACATTATTTTTATTTCTTCTCATTTTTATATCACTGATCTCCCAGAGGAGGATGCTGGTTACATGTTCTTTTTCCTTAAGCCCTTGTATTAGCGGTTCTAACAGTGTTAAAAGGTTCTTGCTGTGCTAAGCACACACCTGAGGCAAACGCGTTTGTGAGGAGGCCTTTGTCACAGTGCCACAACACACAGTTTTATCACTTCATTTTCTCTGGCCTCCCTGGCTTGGCTCATTGGGTTACTCAGGAACGCAGAGCCTGTTCAGTGAGGGCAAGGTGGCTGAGATGGCACCTGGTAAGACTAGAGTGATGCTGACTGGCTGGGGAAAGCATCCAGAAGAGGTATTTGGGATGATTTTTGAGCTCAGCCTTTTGTTGATGGAGTTTGCCAATGGAGGGCACAGTTCAGCAGCCCAGATATGCCAGCAGGAAGTCTGAGCCCCTGCTCTGTGTGAAGGATGTGCAATGGTGAGGTTAGATACCACAGGGCTATCTAGTCTATGCCTAGCCTCTCCAGAAAGAGTTTAGCTGCCAGCTTGTTCAGTAACATTTGTCAACTTTGCTTATGCTTCATAAGGTTTGCAACGCTCATTGTGCCTTCTTTTGCTCTATAGCTTATTCCTCTCCTCACATCCTGATACTGGAGAGAATTTCCATTTTATCTGCATTGTTGGGAAGTTAGCAGTTTTGGTATGTGGTGACTGACACGTCTGTTTATTTAGGCATGTGCTGATAAAAGACATCATGGACATAACTCTAATGAGATACAAGGCCAACTACATGAGAGGGGCCATTTTCTAGTAAATCCAGCCCCCATTTGTGCCTATAGTTCACAGAGCTCCCACAGGGCAGTCTCAAGACAGAAGTTATCAGTAGATATAAGAAGGCTTCTCTACAAATTTCATTGCAGTTAAGCAAGCAGGAGTAAATGAGTATTTTGTAATACAAAACCCAGTTAATATCTAGGAGAGAGACCTCCAGCAGGAAAAGGCAGAACAATGTGAAGAATGGTGCAACATCTGCTTTACTCTACCAGAACTGCCAACAGTGGCCAAAAGGAAGAAAAAGCAAGAAGAAAAGCAAAAAAAAGCATGGTCAAGAAGTCAGGTTAAAGAGAGATGACTCTACAGAACTATAAATGACAAGAAGGCAGCATAAATACACACCATTAACATCTACTTTCTAGAGCAGGCAGGGTGGTGCAGGCCTCCGCATGAAATACTAATGGTAACTGTGAGAGCTGTTGTTAAGCCCTTGTACTCTGTTCCTGACTGTGTGCTGAATGCTGCTGCAGGTGTTTAGACAGGGGGCAATTGGTCTATACAGGGTTTTGCACCAGAGCGATTTTTGTATTAGTACTGAAAAACATAAGTCTTGACTACCAGCTGAAATTGGGCATCCTCCTCCTGCAGACTACTGCATATGTTAGGATAGCTATTAACCCAAATGGCTTCCAAGTGAAACAGAGCCGGCGTTAGAAAAAAGGAATGTGAGTTTCAATCAACTGATTGGAAAGTGAGGCACAAAGAAATTACTGGGGTTCCCAAAACTGCTCTGGAAGCTGAGTTGGCTTCTGATGAGCCTTGAAGCTGTATCTGTGAGCCTTACCTTAGTGAAGAACATCACGTGGTAGTCCCCAATGAATTATGGTGACGATTTTAATGCAGAGAGAAAATCTTTGTTTCCTAACAATTGCTACAGAAAGAATTGCAGGGGGGCCTTTTTGTCTCTGTTACTCTTATGCAAGAACTCCACTTCAACTCTAATTTTTCCTTGAATAGATTTTGTGAGGCTGTAGGCTGACCCAAAAGCCCTCAGCAAGCAGAAGAAAAATGCTAGTGCCAACAGCTCTGTGATAGCCTGCGGCAGCTCAGCAGTGCACTGAGCAGCCAGAGCATCTGAATGCCAGTTTGGGAGCCCACTGCTGCTCATTGCCACCGTCTAATTGGCAGAAAACTCTGTAATTGCTGCAAGTCAACAACACTAAGAGTTCAACAAAGAAATCAAACGGGGGGGCAAATTAAAGGACTGTACATGGCAGGTACATGCTTCTAGCAAGAGACAAAGGCTATGCATCTCTCAGCAAGTGAACTATAAAGCAAGTTCCTAACACATGTGCATAACTTCCAGCATGCATATGTACTGAGCTCAGTGAAAATACTGACAAGCCGGGAGTTCAGCATGTATTTAACTCATGGCATGCAAAGGAAGCTTTACATAGTTACATTAGGAAGTGAGAAATATTTGCCTTCTTGTGTAACAAATTTATGAGACATGCTTAGGCCTGTGAGGTCAGGCATAGCTCCTCACTGCTCAAAATAAAGCAGTTTCCAGCTCTGCTGTATTCCCATTTGGAAGGACCAGAAGGTTTCTAACTAACCTCATCTAAACCTTGAGAAAAACCTCTCAGTGAAGTGCACAAGGAACATCCAAGGTTTCCTTCTTTTGATTCACATAACCCATCTAAATGGCTTTCTGCCTAGGCCCTCACACATTCCCTCTGCTACATCATCTTGTCTCCCACTTCTCTGCAGACTCACAGAAGAGCAGCCAAAACATGAGAGCAGAGTGATTTCAAAGAAGTAGTGCCAGCCTGCCCTGTAAATAATGCATAGAGATCTTTCGTGGTGGTGAATTTTGCTTCTGAATTGTCAACAGTGTTATCTTTCCTATTCCTGCCTTCTGCTGCAGCCTTCCTGTAACACTCCTAGAATTAAAGTTATGTAAACAGCAGATTTGAAGTGTGGGTTTTTTTCTACGGGTTCAGCAACCCACTGAATGGCTCCTACTACTCACTCAGTTCACAGATGAGCAGATCTCCTTTTCCAGGGAACAGGCAGCTGTGGAGCTGGTGCTCAAAGACAGCAGTATAGAAGAGGCTTTGAATTATATCAGTGCTGCAGTGCTCAGTGAGAAAGGACATTAAATACAGTTTTTGTAAGTGAACAGGACTGCATCCAAGAAAAGCCTGACCTTGACCATCCATTTTTCCACTTCAGGGGGGAAAAACCCCAAAGGCTTCAAATACTGGCAAGTCAGAAGTAGAAATTCAAAGATCAAATCAGACATTTCCCTATAAGCCAAAATTTAATTACCTCCAATTGCTGACTTAGACATTGCACACTATACCAGTACAGTGGGGTGTGAATAATTGGCTGAGATACATGTTTGTGCAGTTCTCTTCTTTAAAACAAATAAAAAAGTGTAAGATTTGTAAATTTAAGAGCTACTGGCCCATTAATTTGTTTGCTTTTCTCACAGAGAGCCTGCTGAAAGTGTCATTCCAGCCAGGAAAAAATGTGATTATTTCAGGAGCTCAAAAGTGGGGCTGAATATTGCACTTCCATGTCTGAAAGGTCCCCAGAGTGAAAGAAATAAACAGCTCATCATAAAGTCTGAATTGTGGCTCAGCGCATTTATAATTGTATCAAGTGTGCTAATGGCCCTGAAGCAGAGACTAAGTGCATGAGAAAGCACCCATGCCTTCTGCAGAAAAACATAAACAGATACTAAAAGCAAAGGAGATAATAGGATTAAAAATAATGCCCTGCAAATCTCCACCAGCTGAGTGATTATTTATATAAAGATGCTTACCAGATCCAAAAGCACCCAGAGGAGTACTTACTGTCACCTCCTCCTATCCACCAGTTTGGTCTTGCTGGCTCTCTGAGGCTGAGCACAGAGGCAATCCAATGCACCTGGCTTCTCAAAACTCCACAGAGGTCACTGTTGACCAAAGGGATCCACTTTTTGCTCTTCCCACCCCCTTGTTCTGGCCACCCCTGCCTCAGAGGAACTGACATACTGAGGTCTGAACTGAGCCTTGCAGTTGTGCCTTATGGGTCTGTAAGGCCTCATATTTTTGGATTCTGTTGTCATAAAAGTAGTTCAATTCTCAGACAGCAACAGATGGAGCAATTCTTAACTGATGTGTGTTTTCTGCAACGGTAATAAACAGTAAGGAAGCATTATAACAACCCAGCCTACTAGCATGTAAAATGCTGTCCCTCCCCACCATCAACAGGGACAAGTCCCTCTCCTAAAACTGTAGAAGCTGGTCCCTTCTCTTTCTCAGGTTGCTGCAAAGCAACAGGTCAGGGGTAGAGATGCTCTGGATTGCTGAGCTCCTCCTTTTCCTTTCTTCTGCTTTTGTAGGGATAGTGTTGGCCATGGAGGGGGCAGGATGGAGAGTCCAGAGTAGCACTGGCTGGCTGCTGTACCCTGGTGGCAGCCCCATGGCTCCTAGAGTGGCCCTCTGCCTCCTCGACCTCCCAGTGCTGGGAGCACTGGCAGCATGGGGACAGTGCACTGGTCATCTCTGTATCCTTTCTTTTCCACTCCCCTGCCCCTGGATTTTTATGTGTTCCAGGCTGGCGCTGCCCCCTGTGCGGTGGGTAACCTAGTTCAGCTGAAGCCTCTAAGATACCACAGTTACCTATACAAACCATGTGGCTGATAAATCATGCCTGCTTAATGTCTTGAAGGACTAGACTTCACGAGCCCCATTGCTGCTGTTCTGTTCCCCAGCAACAGCACATGTTCTTAGTAATTTCTAGCACTTTCACTGCCTCCAGGTATTTTGTCCCCTGAACACTGGGTTGCCCCATCTGTCCCAGGAACAGGTTGGCACTTGTGTTACCTGGATGCAATTGCTTGCAGCACATTGCTCCGCTGACATTTCTATTCCCCCTCAACTACATGGGATCATTAATGAGTCTGTTACTTGGATCATTAACTATTATTTATGCAAAAACTTAATTGAACATTGTCAGCTTGAAAAATTACATTCCTAGATGAAAACATAAATTGTTGCTAAAGCCGAAAACATTGACCAAGTTTTCTTTTTCAAGTTCTTGATGCACCTGCCAGTAAGCTGAGCAGACCCATGCCGCTGCCTTGCTGCACTTCCATTTGTGCTCTCCAACTCAGTCCTTACCACCACTGTTAGACTCTTCTTAGGAAGAAATGTCAAAACCTAATAAAACCTAATTATTACAATTGTGGAAAAGACTATTTAAGATAAGCTTCCCTTTCTAATGACTTAAACCTTCATTATCACATAGAGCTGTGCTTTCCTCAGGCATTTTCTAGCAGTGACTCTCAGCCACAAAAGAATAAAGCTCCAAAGCACTGTGACTGAAAGTGTGCCAAGCTTTATTGACAAGGAAGCACCAAGGATTTGGAGAACTATGAAACAGAAGCCTATGGAGAAAGAGATACATTATGTATAAGAACATAGTCTAGAAAATAGCCAAAGGGAAAAACTAGCTAGCCTTGAACAACTGTGACAGAGGCTTCCAGCCTCAGTGCTTACATTTCTGTTGAAATCTGATGAGGACAACTGATCAAGAAGCTGAAATCAATGAAAGACAACAATTCACAGGTTTCACACAGCAATGAGCCTCTGTAAATCAGTTACATGGATGGGAAAAGGAAAGACAGGTGAAAGATTTGGTTGCTTATTTTCTCCTAGACATTAGTAAGAATTAGGTTTTCAAACTCCCTAAGAGAGTGGCGAATTCTAACTTTATTGTTGGAAAAACTCAGAGGGAAATGTGGAACTGCATAAAGTTAACAGATGTATGGAAACAAAATAATTGTCAGCAAATGTGAAATTTCAGCCTGGTTGTCTATACATATGTGGTAGGCAAAGAGCCAGCAGGTACTGGAAAGACTTGGAGGTCCAACTGTACTCAAGACATTGACAAAACAAATCATTGCAAAACAAAAATAAACCAGTCTATGACTGACCATAATTTATACATTCACAGCCCCAAGACCTTCTCACATAGTTCAAATTCTTGGGTGACCTCACACGTGCTTTAGTTTGGAGCAATCACATATATCTATGCTTTGGCTAGAAGCTCCTAATGTTTCAGATACCTAGTCCCACTAAGGAACTTACTCCCTTACAATTATCTTAAAAGCAAGGTGAGGGTATTGATTCACAGTACACTTTAATCCATCCCAGAAGACCACTCCCAGCATCCCAAAACAGAGCCTAAAATGGTGATAGCCTAGTCATGCTTTTCCGGACAATAAAGAAAACAAACGGTTTAAATTCTAGCAAAGCTACAAATGCCAGCATTTTAACTTGCAATAATATAAAAAGCACTTGTTTTCCAAGAAAATGTATGAGCTTAACACAGCTTAAACTCCACTGTGATCTGCTTGGACCCTTTTTTCCTCATCCACGATCTTTTCAGTGCCCTAGAAGCAGACTCTTTTAAGGACACCCTAAGGAGTGCCCCTTCCACCTGTGAAATATACAGGCTGAGACAGCTGTTGGCTTGTTCAACTCCTCACCACAACTTTTCCAGCCTCAGTTTCCAGTACTGCATGCCAAGTCTGATGGGAGTCAGCCTGAAGCCTGCCCCTTCACACTTCCTCAGACAGTCCTGATGGATAAATCTGAGCTGCTGAGTATAGTAGCATCTGGTTATCTCTTCACTTATTAAAATTCATCTTCAAATGCTTCACCCCCAAATGTCTCCAAGTTAAAGCTCCAACCCTGCTTTTCTAAATATTTTTTTGAAAGAATTGTCCCCAAGGGATGGACTGGAGCCTTTCTGTTTCCTTTGGACTTTCCTAGCCAAAGCATTACCTTTTTCAGCAGGGCCCCAAAGATAGCTACAGGCGCCTATCAATACAAATCCCTCTGACTCACAAGCGGGGTTTCCTAAAACAGGCCTGCTGAGGTTTCAGCTCACTGCACAGAAGGGCTGAGCTACCATTTATGTTCTTCTGGCTCTTGTCCTGTGGGACACCCCATGAAAGAGGACTTACTGGAGCTGTTCTCTGGCTTTAGGTGTCCTAACTCTGCAGCGTCGTGACAGTGTAAAATGAAGTGTCCCATGACATTGCCTTTAAGTGGGAAAAAGCTGCTAGAAGCCACATTCAAATCGCCTTTCCTGTTCTTGTTAGTGCCCATATTGTGAAGTCCCTGTTCTTGAAATGCTGTTTGCAAAAATTGCATTTGGATAGTTTGCACACTACATTTCCATCTGGAGCAGATCTTTTTTTCAGCAGTTCCAAACACATGGATACATAATGGAAAAAACTGTCATGGCTTGAATAATGGCACCATCGAACAGAGAGCAAAACTCACTAAGCAATGAATCCCAAAGAGTACTGAGCCCTCGAGGTCCAATTTTGCAAAGCTGTTAAGCATGAATGTATGTTGTTTTAAGCAAGCCACTATTGTAGTAGCACCTTGCAAGATTTATTGTTCGTACTCTGAAGGCACATATCGATTCCTGGGATGTGCAGAACTGAAACAGTTGTTATAGAAAGTGTATCTAGAGTATTAGACCTGGAGCACTGTATCTTGACTCACTGTTCCATCCAGTACATCTATCCAATCTCTCTACCTTTGTTCACCAGTATCCCGTGCACAGCTATCCTGTCCTGCTTTTCAAGCAAAACTTCTTAAAGCATCTCAAAATTGAATCGATTCTAATGTCACACCTAGGTCGCTTGAGCTCCACAATCACTTCCTCAGGAAACATTTGAGAAACCATCTGTGTGTGCAAACCCAGTACTTGCTTTTGCTTTATGAGGCACAACAAAAGGCATCCAAGTCTACATCAAAATGTAATGAATGACGTGATGTGGAACCAGCCTTTGCCTGATTCACCAGACTAAATTCATCAGTAGCTGAACTCTAAGAAAGTTGATGGAGTTCTTTGACTACAGGGCTGCAAGGGTCTTTGCAGTAGCATAGGACTCTTCGTGCTCTATCATCTACTATAACAACCAAAGGCAACACATTAAAAATCTCAGCTCTCTGGAGTTTTCAGCTTTTCAGATTTAATACAATTTCTGCACTATTTCCTGCTGCAATATCCAGCCAACATGATTTAAAGTTTGAAAACTGGCACAAAATTAAGAGAACCAAAATGGATGTATTAATTTCATCTTGTGCTTTTTATAGAAGTCCCATGATTTCTCCTGCGGTGCTTGAGATTCTGGACTCCTGGATTTGGCAGTGCAAATAAATAACCTGGCAGATTCTGTGACTGACAGTGAGGTTGTAATATGGTGGTTGCCATGTAATTTAATCACCATCATGCTATTGAGATAATATAGTAGCAAGCTGCATTTTAGGTCTGCTCCTTCCTTGCAAACGAACAACACACCAGTATTATGCTGGAATCATCCCAAATTCTGCACTATAGCTGTCTCAAGATGAAGGGGCGGCTTTGAGCTTTGACTGTCAAGTACTACAAGGCCAGGGTTTTATCAAAGGCTGCTGGAAGCCAGCTCAGGCCAGGAGAATGCCCTTCGTAAGGGGCCAAACCCATGTGCCTCAGGCAAAAAGCAGCTGGGGTCTCCATTCCCACAGAATATGAAGCCTGCATATGCCTTCCTCCCATTAACACAGTGGCGTTGGCTCACAGAGCCAATGGACGTAGGCAGGGTTGTTGGTTCCTTTCTGTATCTTAAGGTATGTACGAGACTCTGCCCTCCTGCTCAGGCTTTGCATTCACTTTATGAAGGATGGGCCATGGGGCCATTCTAGTCCCCAGGCAGAGACTGCTGAGCACTTGGGGAGGCGAAATGTCCAGAAAAATGCCTGGCGACAAACATCCGCCATTTTGCCCCCCCTGCTCCCAGATGTCCTTGATGGGTCAGTGCTCCCCCAGATGTCCCTCATGGGTCAGTGCTCCCAAGTGAGTGTTTTGATGCCCAGAGGAAGAAATATAGGCTCTCACCGGTGCCAGCAACCTCATTCTCTGAGGTAGAAGGCCAGGTCCTTGGTGTAGTGACAGCAGGGCTGTCCTCTGCCCTGAGACTCTGCTCACTGGCAGCCATTTTGTCCACCCCTCTCACGGGCGCCATTCTAAGGGCGTACAGAATGGTGCTTGGTCTAGGGAGCACAAAATGGCACCATAAGTTCTGGACATCCAAATACAGCACCTTGGAAGGCTGGTTCTCTTCACTGGGTATCCCTTTTCATCTTGTGCTTTAGGAAACTTCTTGCCTTTGTGTGCAAGACCACTTTGTCAGTGGAGTTGTTTTCCACAGAGCCAGTCACTCAGGTGGAAGTGGCTGGATGCTTTCTCCAGGTTGACAGTGACTGGGAGGAGCATATGGGCGTCCAGACCGCCAACTGTTTGCCAGTCTCAGCCAGAAAAGCTCACACTTGCTAATTCCAGACTATGAATTTGATGATAAAGTTCCTGGCCTGATGTACATGAGGTATCTAGTGGCCTTCCATTGAATAAACTGCAGGTCTAAATGGCAACTCATCTTGAGGAGGCAGTACAAAAAACTTGCTCACGTCATGTACAATGAAAATTTTGAATGGACATGGTATAAATCAGACCTCATGTCAAATGGAAAGCAGCTAAATGCATTTTTCCCAAGTTTACCATATTTGTCATCCCAGCCTTTAGCTACTAGTTTGATTTTTTTTCTCCAGTGCCGCATGTTTGCACTTGTTCTTAGAGAACTGGCCAAGTTCCAATACTCATTAAATCCATTGGGGACCTTCATGTACTTCCAGGTCCATATCATCTCAACAAATGTTTAAATGAGACTAACTTAAACTTCATCACAATAAAATTGTTTCTGTTATATAACTGTATATATAGGAAACAGCTAATTATTTGCAATGAAGAAGGTTTTAAATTTTGCAACTTCTCCTTGTGGTTGTTTGGGGGGGGGGGGCTTGCACAATAATGAAGCATTCTGGAGTCCCTACAATCCATTCTTCAGAATATTTCACAAATTCAAAATCACAATTATTCAATGCATTATTGGGCATGGAGTACTTTTCTGTTGCAGGCAATATACAGCAGTCTATTTAGATAGACTAAGGTCTATCAGAAGGTCATGTTATGATGGATCTGGCAAGTCACATATTAAATCTAGTCTTTGAACAGAAATTTATAACCTTCTCCTTAGTCCTACTTTGTGAATGTTCATAGAATAATCTTGGTATTTCCTTGCTGTTGCCCATCTTGGTATTGAAACTTACTCATGTGGTTGTTTGGGGAAAGGAAATATGAGAAGCATAGTTCAGGAAGATACATTAGAAATGTGGACCAGAATATGAAGTAGTTTTTTCATTAGTTTCCAAATAGTAAAATCAGTGATTCTATAAAATTACTTAAATGTGTAACACTCACCTCTTTATTTCCTGTATAAATTATGCAAATGTTAGCTAAACAGGCAATAGTTAGACAGACACTAATTATTTGTATCTTTGACACTAGAAGCCATACAGAGCTATGGTGCCTACAGATTTCACCTTAAAACAATTGTAACTGAAGGATTTTGCTATTTTCATTTGTAAATGCCATGTTTGCTTTTAATACATCCACAAGTGAGATACAGTGGTCTGCATTCTTCTTATGAAAAGAGTATTCCTCCATTGATTAATTTGGAGGCCAGAGATGGCAAAGGAAACATGGCCTGTACCCAAAGCACCTGAGTGGCAAAGCTGTATCCAGCTCAAGAATTCCTGCTTTCCAAATTCTTCAGGCTTATACTATACTTAACTGTTACTGATGAGCTTTACATGCTTTACTGTCTGCTATACATTCAACTCCCACACACACCTGAGTTGTGAGATACAGGCACAGTTTCTTAACCAATTAAAAAGAAAAGGAATTAAACATCAGAGAAAATAACTTGTTATATATAATATCATTACTGTGTCTTTGCAAAAAAAATGTATAGATCCATAGTTTTAGCTCACCTTTTTCATTTATTTATATGGAATGAAATCTGATGTAAAGAGAATAATCCTCTTGAGAAGTGGCATTCTGTCCCCATCTATAATGTACAGACCAGTAAATGCAGCTTGGTGTATCAGCAGTTAGAAAAAACCAGATCTATTCAGTAATCGGTGCTGCAGACACCATCTATCTTTAGTACCTCAATGCTTTTAAGATGATGAAGTACCTTCTGCACCACTACAAAAAGGCTAGGCTTCTGTTTGTTATTTCATATGGTCAGTACTTAAACTACTGAAAACATTTAATCTTGAAGCCAACTCGTGATCAGCTTGAGAAACACAATTTATAGGATCAAATTTCTTTAGCCCTCAGTCCCCTGTTCTGTATTTCTAGGGATAGGGGCTTTGCTCTCACCAGGAAAACCTTTTGCAATACAGTAAGCGAACTGTAGGAAATCCAAAAGGCAGTTATTTTGGACACACACAGAGTAAACAGTAAATGAAGCACTGTGTTAGTGCGAAACAGGCCTGAGTCACCTCTTGTGGTTTCCAGTGAGTTCATGAAGAATCCCATGTGGGTATATAAGGGTAGAATTTGGGCCACAGTGTTGAGAAAACAGCTCTGGTCATGATTTCAGCATGAATGGAAACATATGGAGTTCAAAGAATGCATTCAAACAAGCCAGGCTGAACAAAAGGTCCATCATTTACTGGAGACTTTTCTTCAAAGAACTATTGCATGGAAAACATAATGGTGGATGTAGTGAACTGAAGCTTTAATAACGGACATTAATGAACATCCTCAAGAATGATGAGAATGATGAAGTGGTTTTCTAACAGCCTCCTTGTGTGTCTCATTCTTCCCCTCCGGAGTTCAGGGAAGGAAGTTAATAACTTCAACATCTTTTCAACATAACATAAGCACATGAGCTTGTCCACACTGGGTTAGACCAAAGGCCCTTCTAGTGTGGGATCCTTCTCCAGCAGTCAACAAATTATCATGAGCGTGTGGGGGGAAAATTCTTTCCTTCTTTTGCCCGTGTGGAGATGTGGAGATGCAGAGGCACTGACTGCATGTTCTGAACAGAGCCCCAAGGCCTGTTCGAGGCAGGGCCAGAGTCAGAAACTGGAAAATCATGGTGTCTTTTCAGAAGTTTACCAGACAGTCCCATCCTGCTTCATCCGTCACTGTCAGAAATTATTTATTCAAAATGATTACTAGAGCAAAAATGAGGCTAAATATTTTATACATATTATACACACATATATATATTTGCAATTGATATTAGTTTTCCACTTCTCTTGAACTTCTGCTGCCAAGAACACTCTAAGTGAGTGCTGCCTTTCTCCTTGGCTGGTAAAAGCACCTGCAAATTAGTTTCCTCTTAATTTTCAAACTGCCAAGTACCAGTTTGCAAAAGATGCTTCAGGTCTTCTGTATTTTCTTTGGGAACAAGCACAGCACAAAGCCTCCCTGAGACTTTCCATGTTCTGCACAGCTCCAGCTGAGGAGCACAGGGATTATTCACAACCACCTCTTCCACCTGCATTTCATTGCACAGCTCTCAAAGCAGGTTCTGGAAAGCTTGGAAAATTCACATGCCATTCTTGATGAGAGTGGGGAAAATAATCCCTTCTTTTGCATCAGTGAGCACATCTCTGTGCTCCCTATTTCAAATCCTGTTCCTGATACCACTGTGCTGGCTTTGTCTGTAGCACTGCCCTCATTCAAAATGATTGCAGCCCCTGCTTACCATGCACAGCATATAAATCCCTAGGAAGCTGCAGCTCTGGTTTCTCAGTCAGGAGCACTGATTTGCCAGGAACTCAGCCAGGCTGCAGAAGGCAGGTATCTTTTCCCCTCCACACTTGCTCCCCTTTTCTCTCACTCCCTGAGTCCTGGCCAGGGAAGGACTAAGCAGTTCATTGTTTTAGGCAAGGGGGTCTCTTCCCTGTCTGCCAAGAGAGGCAAGGGCAAACTTTCTGCCTTGTGCCAGTTCCAAAGAAAAAACATCCTCTATGCTTCTCTGCCTCGGGAAAGGCACAACAAACAGGCTCAGAGCCTTTCTTCTTTTAAATTACCTTTGAACCAAACTGGAATTCCTGTTAGCCTCCTTCAGCACAGCAAGTGCTTTCTCTCAGCAGGGTGAGATCTGTCTTCTGGTAGCAAACGAATGGCCAGCATCAGCTCCCTCCACAAGTCCCACTGCTACAGGAGAAGGTCTTGTCTCTGGGTACCAACCAGCCTGGGACAGGTGAAGCAGGGGGCACAGAAACCACATGGCTACTCTTAAGGGAACTGCCTACACACTTTATAACTACTGCTTAGAAAATGGGGAATGTATACTGGATGCTCAGGTCACCCAGGAGTTACCTACAGCCTAGTTCTGGGTACAAAGAAATAACTGATTTCTAAATATGAGATGTCCATCTGGAGAGAGTATTCCATGGGGCTTTCAGAGTATTCCACACAAAAATGTGGGCAAGGAACACCAGCCTATACACTAGCCATATTCAGCTAGCAATAATACTACTTAGCTTTGATGCTACCTAGCAGGAATCTTCATTACAAGCAAGATAAATTCCCATTTTTCAGAGTGAAAACCAGATACATGTCTTCAGAGAGTTGTCCTGAGACTCAGCTCAAAATTACTGACTTAGATTACACTCTGAATTACACCCAAAGGAGGCATTAGCTCAGGTATGAGAAGGTCTGGAGATGTGGAGCTCATTACCAGGATTTATCCATCACCTTGCCAACCCAGCAACAGCACCATGCTAACATGATTATACCATTTCTCTTATAGGAAGAACTTGGCTGTGCATCTTTACAGCCTACCACTTGCACTCCACCTTGTGTACAAATGCCATGTGCCCAGGGTTACCTGCAGCAGCACTGCACCAAAAGAAAAGAAGACACAGCTTGGTTTCAAAAGGTCATGAGAACTGCCTTGGCTCCGCAGCAAAACAGTGCTGGAAGTGTTGTGCGGGAAAACAGACTTTCTGCTTTAAGGCCTTCTGCAATTAAATTATTTTGTAAAATACACAGTTTCTTCTAGCAAGTGGAGACTCAAGGGGGTTCTGAATTTAAATTAACTTCATGAGCAGTAATAAATTAAAACTATGTAGATGAATTTTCATTCTTCATGCCATCCAGCAATCATAAGGAGCTTTATCACAACAACTAAGTACAGAGTACAGGATCCTTAAAAAAGCTCACAAAAATCATTGCAGTAGTTTTAATTTCGAAAAAAGAGTGAGTTCAATCTTATACTTCAGCAGATAGGAATACATTCATAAATTTAGCCCAAATACAAGATTTCTTTATTTTTTTATTCAAAATAGCATTTTTTCTCTGTGGATTTTCCACCTAATTAAAGACCAGATATTTATTAATACATAAGCACTATCATTTTTCAAATCAGTAACAAAGCACACCAAATACTATAATACATCTTGCCCTTTTATTGTATTGTATTGTAGATAAAGAGGAATACATACAGAATAATCACTGCCCTCACAACCATAAAGATGCAGTGTCACTCTGATCCCTTTGGGAGTCACAGAACATCCACTTGTCATTCATTCCACCTTTTTATTGTAACAAGCTGCATATATCAAAACTCAGCTGTGAGCAACCATTTTTCTAAATAAAACCAAACACAGCCAAAAAACCAGTGCTTGCTGACAGGACTTTGCAAGATTCTTAAGGTACCAGCAGAATAAGCATGCACAAGAGCAATTCAAAACCATAGACATGCTGCCCCCTGAAAAGGTGAGCTGTGCTGGAAAATTCACATGTTCAGTGCTGGAACTCCATCTCCTGCAAAAAGCTAACTCAAAGTCTGTGCATTACTTTGGTTCAAATCTAAGTGGGAGTAAAGTAACCTAAGGTTGGCATTTTGCAAAGGGGTTGTGTTAAACCTATTGTTTTATCTGTAAAATAAAATATAGTCTATGATAAGAACCTCTATTGCTTCCCATCAGTCAGTTACCAGTGCTACAGTGGAGTGTAATGCTACTAGAAGCAATGTGTTGCTGTGTCATGCTGCTTCTCTTTTATACAGACTAGGTCCTAATGACCTATAAAGGGTTTTTCTAGAATACTACAAAGGACAAAGCAAATTTCCTACTTGAAATGCAGGTGCAAGGAAGCTTTTCCTTTCTGAGAACCACATGCCTTTCAAACAACTTTGGCAGAGCACATGGTAATACACTCCTTTGTGTTATTGAGTATGACTGCACACAAAATAGTAAGTTGGCAGTGGGTCACAGTTCCCTATTTCCCTGTGCCTAATGTGGTAGATAAAATGGGAGAGAAGCAGTTTAGAAACATACAGATAGCTACCATCATAACTTACTGAGCAGTCTGACAGCAAAATATGCGCCACTTACAGGAAGAGAGACATATTAATAAGAATTGGTAAAATTACTTTGAAAACCACTGCTGTTGATACTGCTCCCATACTCTTGTTTGTATAAAAGTTTCTAGACTGTACATAGATGCCCTAGCTGATACACAAATCTATTAATTATACTTTGGGGATGATATTTTAAGCCCTATGAAAAATCTATTGTTATCTACAAGAACTTTCCACTGGGGCCATTTTCTGCTCTCCTCCCCAAAACAAAGGAAAAAAATGAAAACTATGAGAAAGGATTTGCTATTCTTTTTCAAAGAGTAACAAGGCGCAATCTTGTCTACTACTACTACTACACTGCCTAAATTGTTTTGCTCTCTTTTGCCTCACACTGACTGCAGCAGGAATATTAATAGTATCAGCACTGTAACCCACCTCTATGGAGTGTAAAGTCCATGCAAGAGCTATGGCCTGTTATGGAAGAACTTAAATATTTCTCAAAATACAGTTTGCAGGAGACTCCTGGGCATGTAGGCGTTTTGTAGGCTCTCTGCCAAAACTCTCTGTAGAGGCCAGTTTGAGTGGTTCAATCCAGTATGTGATTTGCTTAATGAAAGACACTTCTCCAGAAGATTTTGGCAGACGCAATCAGTTCAATTGCCAGGCAGTATTCATGTGATTACAAATGATACTGATCACATTAGGTACTTAATAAATCTCTCCAAAAAGATCACAGCTACTGTGTGGCTCTGAAGAAATTTAAATTGTGATACAGATTACTGTGTTTGCTGTGCACTGGACTATTGATACAATTGGGAATAAATACCTTCCTTGGACTGCCAAGCAGTCAGTGACAACTACTAATTTCTACATAAAGCCATGACTGCTTGTTTGTAAATGTTTAGCTATGCATCATTGCAAAGCGGCTTCCTTTTCATGTTAGGGATACATCCTACCATAAATATATTAAAGAATTCAACTCCACTGACTTTCACAGATCTATGCCAATTCACATGTGCTGAGGGCTTGGCCTGAGAGTCCAAGGACAATTTTTGGCTTGAAATAGAAGAAAAGTGAGATGCTGTCCTTGCATAAAACCCATGAGCTAGACTTTGGCACTGTTTCTTCTGTTGACATTTCAGCAGATGCAATATCACATACAGTAATGATAAAACACATCAAAGCAAAAATGATCTGAGCTGTACCTGTTCGGAAAAAAATACTTTTCCTTGCATCATGGCACAACTTGCACTCTGTATCTTCCTGTAATTTATTGAACAGCATTTTAAAAATGAATAAATGTCCATTGGCCGAATCCCAGTGCTCATTTCAGTGTATTGCATGAAAGCAATCACACAGGCCTCTCTTTTCTGCTCTCAGGAGGAGGGTTTCTGTCTGCAAAAAAACATGAAATCAAAGAACTGAATATATCAGTTTAAAAAAGTATATAATTGATTAGACCTAATCCTTCCACACAGCTGTAGCCAAGGTGCTTTGCTGAGTGAAAAATCATAGTTATTAGTGCTGGTTTTCATCCAGGAATAGTGATGAAATAAGTATATTCAGAACAAAGATGCATGGAGAGTATTTTTATAGTTAAAATGTTTCATTTTCACAGTTAACTTCTAGGGAGTAGGCTGTCAAAATTATTAAAGTGTCCTTTATAAATGCTGAGAAAAAATCCACTTTCAACAGCACTGCTCTTAATTCCTTTGCAGTGATTGATGGCTTCCTGTTGACGATGTCTTCAGTACTGTATAATTTAATTGCACCAGATAGCATGTGCTGAGGAGCCAGTTGTGCTCTCAGTTACACTGCTGTTTCTTTAGAATAACTCTGTGTTTAATCCAGCTGTCAGTCTAACCTTGTTGTCTGAAACACATAATCTTTCACGGCAGACCTAGACCTGAGTTTGTGGCTCCTATTTTAACCTGAGTTGATTTACTGACAGTTGCCTTATTATCAACTCCTTTTGGAGCCATGCCCCCAGAACTCCATCAAAAGCTTAAAAACCATCCTCTGTATACATCATTTAAAATTACTTGCTCTTGTTTTTTGGAGTGCCTTAGTGGAAAAGCATTTCCAAGCTTTTTTTCTCTGTATCCAGGGGAAAAAAAATTAACTTCAGATCCTCAA
The DNA here is from genome assembly GCF_947461875.1 of Haliaeetus albicilla. Taxonomy (NCBI): domain Eukaryota; kingdom Metazoa; phylum Chordata; class Aves; order Accipitriformes; family Accipitridae; genus Haliaeetus; species Haliaeetus albicilla. Next base: position 76,037,664 of record NC_091483.1, read on the forward strand.
AGATATTTAAGTATCATCTATTTAGTTATGATCAAATCACTTAATTTGTGGGTCCTGGTCTCACTTTTTGAGAAACAAAGGCTGACTTTCTCAAATGGCACCATCATTTCAGAAGCTGAGACTCTTGCAAGATGCAAAATAAAACTGTTAGTGCAAGCAACTCACATTAGCAAGCACAATTGTGACTGAAGAAAAAATTCTTCCTGAGCATATCTTGTGGTTTTCACCCTGTGGTCTGTGGTCCTTTACACAGTTTGTAGACTGACTGAAGAGTTTCTTGAGGGGAAATAAAAGTTACCAAGCTTAAATTCACCATGAATGGGTTTTCTGTCTGCACTGGAAAAAAAAACCATTAAAGGTTGAAAACCACTTGTTAACAAATTGTCTCAAAGCTCTGTGAAACAACAAGGTCTTCAGCCTGCTGGTGTTCCTCTGACATGATACCTCCCGAAAATTAGAAACAGCAAAGGGCTAATTAACAAAGACTCACAGTTTCCAAAGGAGTAGCTGGGCACTTCTACCTGGGGACCTGCTCTGGCTTGCTTGGCCAGCAGCACCTCTGTCCCCCAGCAGTTCCCACTCTCTACTACTCATTTCTTGTTCTCAGACTGCAAGATTTTGCAGGGAGAGGCTGTTTCAGAACTGCTTTTCCCTCCCCTCCACAGCACTCTATCCTTTTCACCTCAAACAAAAAATCCACCTTTGCATTAAAGAGTACTTGTTCACTTCCCTTGTCTGCTTTCACTTATCGGCTTAGTGCAATGGCAGGCGTTATTAAACACTGCTCCTCGCTTGTACGATGAAATCTTGGATGAGTGAATGCTCTCATTGTTGAAAGCCCAGTAGAAATCATAGAATCATCTTAACATCAAACAGCCTTACTGGGTTTCACTGTTATGCCAACAAGCTGTCACTGTACCACAAACCCTGCCTAGGCGTCACTCATGACTATTTACAGGCAGGAAGAGTAGCTCTAGGAGCATTTGACTGTAAACTGAAAGACTATGAAAGAGAAGCATCAATTACAAAAATTAATTGCGGCCCTGTTGGCATTGGCTTAGAAAGTCCCTGATAGGAACAGTCTAGCATGGGGCTTGCCCTTGTAACAACAACTTTCAAGACTCAGGAGTTGTTGAACGAAGTTACCTGTGTGTAAAACTTGAGAAACTATAGTTAGTCAGCATGAGCATGGAGCCAAGCACCAGCGGTTGAGTAGGGATACAGAGGCTGTATCTTTCAGAGAACAGAAGGCCACAGTGTGCCATTTGTAGGGCCCTGGCCACTGCATTTCACTTTAGTATCTCTGCATCATTCAATAATTTGTATTTAACTAAAGCATCTCTTCCAGAAAGGCCTTTGGAGTCTCAATCCAAAGGCTGGAAAAGATGGACAGTAACATACCCTTTCTTTACTAGTAGTATTAAACTCTAAGAGCTGTCAAAGGGTAAGCGATGTTCCAGATAACTGGTTACGTTTGTTTTGGTGATGCGCTGTTCCTATATCCCTTGTTCTGTAATACTGAGAGCTGTCTGAATCACTGCCTTGGCATCACAGGCCTGTCCAGGTCCTCACAGAGACAGAAGCTTATCTTGCAGCGCTCTAGGACCAGCTTCTCCCTTTATATTCTGCCTCACCTCTTACAAGACAGCATTGCTCTCTCATGGGTTGTATTCCCACTCCACTCTACAAATAGAATAGCCAACACAGATACATCTGAATATCCTGTAAGTGGGATTAAGGAATTGTACTGCCTCTATTGCATTCAAAAAAAATCTTCCCAGTGCAGCTTAGCCAGAAATTTAGGACCTCCTTTAACTTCCCATGTAAAGTCTGGTGACAGTATAAGAACCACCACAGCTGCAATTGCACATGGTCTTCCAGTGTCATGTGTAGGTACAAAACACTTCAGCTGAACTAATCCAAACAGGTGAAACCCCACTACGCACCAGAACAGCCCAGCACAGCTGCTGGAGGTAAAGCCCATCTATTCACAGTCTGACACTTAACAGTTACTTAGTATTACACTAGTGCATGGGAAACTTTTGCAATGTAACCCTTTTGCAATGTACTGCGCTGAGAGCTCTGCCCTAATCAGTTCGCTATTGATAGCTCAAGAAAGCTAAAGTTACTCCAGCCTTATTGTGTGGGGTCCTACATGATTGCCCAAGGTCACAAGAAACCAAAGGCAAAGCAATGTAATTGCCCTTCTGTCTTATAGTTTGAGACACATAATTGATTTACATCTCTCTGGCTGACTCTGCTGTGAATGACAATTTGAGCAGAGCATGACTCTAGAGGAACAAGGAGCTCTTCTCACCTGCCAACAGAGACAGCACTGGCCACAGGCACTGAGCGGGCACCTAAAGGAACTGGGTGATGTGGCTGTGAACTGGTTGCACTCACCACAAGTTGCTTTACTGTCATGTTTCCAGTGTGAATGGAGCTGTTAGGGAAGGAGAGGTAGGACAAGACATACATGGGGGGCCTTTATTAGAGGTGAGAGACCTCCTGCCCCTTGCAAACTTCAGGCAGCATGGGAACCGCTGTGGTAAGTCCTACCCCAGTTAGTGTTTGTGCGTATTTATGAACCTACATACATATGCATTGTTAAAATCAGGGCATTTAACACACCCTCATTTTTTGTTCATTAGCACCTCTGCAGCACAAGACCAGCATGTGAAGTTGCAAAATGCCCTGTGTGCTGTGATAACTACTGGAGAAATTTCCTTCCCCCTTTTTCATGGAGTATCGATCCAGGAGCAAGGAATATATGTGCTTCCCTTTCCCCTGCCTGCCACCTTCTTGCTCTCCAGTTCACTTTCTGCTCCTGCTCACTGAACAGTCAGCCCATAGCTCAGAAGCAGTGCTGTGAGATAAAGAGTAAATAATTTTTCTTGTTCTTCTCTCCCTTTATACATCTTCTTTCTTTCTCTATTTGATGCAGGGACTGTCTGGGGTAATTCTTCAGCCTGTTATGCAAGAAGTCTGACTAGATGATCTTTAATGAACCTCTCCAGCCTGTGAAAAATAATCTGTACTTGGTAAAATCCTATTTGCTGAAATGGAATTGAGTCAGCAGAGATGTCATGTCTGCTGTACACAGACAGGCAGACCTGGCCACTTGGAGATAAAGGCTAAGTAAAAGCATTTCTATAGAAACACATACCCGCGTGTCTAGATTATACGCCGTCTTCTTTAAATCCTGCAACGCCCTCTGCATGAACTCAAACGCATGGCAGTCAACACAGGGACGACCTGGAAAAAGGTACAGAAGAAGACATCACTGTCACAGCATGACATTTGGAGTGTGGCAGTACAGAGAGGGACTACTCAGAGACCTTGCAACGCCAGGAAAAAAAAAAATCTTACCAGGCACGCACACTTGCATATGTACAAAGTTAGCCCTGCCTGTGGACAGGGCTGCATCTATTCTTGTGCAAACGTGTAAGGACCAGCAAAAACACAAGAGCATTTTGCTGTGTATGCTTTTCTGAACATAGCCTAGGCTTGATTCTGCCTGGTGCTGTGTGCCTTCAGCCCCCAGCCCATCCCCTTAAAATGGAAAACCTCAAAACTTCTCAGACATGGGTTAATTCTCAAATGATACCCTGAGAATAGCAGTTTGCAGTGGTTCAGGAATCAGACAGGCAGGTCTGTTTTTACAGGAGCTCTTACAGAGCAGCTTGGCAAGGGACAGTGCCAGATCTGTATTTGCTTCCTTTCACCTGCTGCTGTATTTTTTCTCTGCCAGGAATGCAAAGCATCCCACTGGCTCTGCAGCTGGTGCCAGTGTGTGCACAGAGAGGGGCAGGGCAAGAAAAAGGCAGAGAAGAGGAGGAGGAAGGGACTGGACAACTAAAATGGCTCACTTGTGGACCTGGGCATTTCTGCTCTGCCAGGATTCACCTTGCACTAATCTCAGGCCCTTTCATTCAGTTACAGAGTTAATGAAGTGTGGATTTTCAGAAGAAATTGCAGATACTGGAGGAGATGCAGGGGGAACGGGGAGAGAGGGCATTTGACATTGATCACAGAGCCCCCATGTTGCGGGGGGTGCTGAAATCCTTGTCCACAGGCAGCCACGTGTGCTGCTCTGACAAAGCAAAGAGGTGCAAAGCTGCTGCTGAGATAGATAGCTGGGGAGCTGCCTGGAGCCAGGGACCTGCTGTGCGGCACTGCAGCACCCTGTGCTTGGCACCCTGCTGCCAACATGGACTTCTGAGTTGGGCCTGACGGAAGGGAGCAGCCAGAGTGCTTCTCGGTCCCCAGCAAGCCTCTTCGGGACTTTGACCTGTTTGGGAGGTGCTTCTCTCTGACCCATCCTCCTCCATCTCCTCTCCATGCAGCTGACATCTCAGGGAAACCCAGGGATCAAGCCAGGGATTTAATTCCAGGGATGTGGGGAGATGCAAAGTCCCCACCTCTGTAAGAACAGCATAACTCATGAAGTCTCTCTCTCCAGGCCTGAGAGGATTAGCGACAGGATGGTTTTGAGCACATCTTAAAGATACTCAACCCCCTCCTGTTTTCAGTATTTCAGTAATTTAATTGTTTTCACTTCAGATCATGGAGCAGAACCCTTAGAAAGAAGCTGCACCCTCAGCCTGCTGTCAGCAAATCCATCATTCACTTGGTGCCGTGGCCTGCTCCCTGTCCTTGCTGTGGTCTTCTCGGAAAGCACCTGCCCTGGCTCCACCTCAGTGAAGCGCTGCATACCCTGAAGTGCTGGTCACTAAAGTGTTCTCAAAATCAGAACTTGATAGAGAGAAAACAAACTTCAGGTTATAAATGAATGTGCTCTGGCATAAATGAATCTCCTGCTCTGGCAGTGTGGAGAAAGCATCTTTGAGGACAGCCATGAATTCCATAGTCAGTCACTGTCTGCCACCCAGGAAGCCTTCCCAGGCCTTCATGAAGGCCATGGCTGTGTGGGATCATTCACTGGTATTTATGGCAGCCAAGCCCTCCTACGTGGAGGGGAAGGTACTAGTGCTACGGCACAACCGTGCCAAGTGGTTATTTCACTTCTGCCACCTCCATGAAAGCAGGTGCCCTGGCATCAAAGCAGCTTCTGCAGGGAAGTGGTGGTGGCACTGAGGACACCTGCCTGTGCAGCTCTGTGTGTCCTGGATCAGCACGTGCGAAGCTCCTAACTTCTCTGGCACAGAGCTGGCAATACTCTTCAAAGCCGCAGTGCAGAAGCAGCCAGTTTCGCCACATAGTGGGGTATTCACTCTCTAATCTAGTTTCCTGGGCTGTCCTCCTTGGTGGAGGGTCCTTCTCCAGGCACAGCTGTCTCTGGGTCAGGTTAGCACCCCTGCCTGCTGGCAGCTAGCAGCCCTGCAGCACTGGCAGTGGGAGAGCTCGTGGGATTCCTCCAACCAGCTATATCCCGGGATGGGATGCATCATTTTGACTTACAGTGGCACAGAGAGGACTCACTGAAGCAGCACCACTGGCAGATGGGAGGACAGCTGTATCTGGGAGGAGGTGACAAATGGCTAGGGAGGTGACCGGCTATAAACTTTTCCACCCATGCAGCCCTGCAGAGCACACATCTGTTCAGCACTTTGGGGACTGAACTAGAGCAGTGCTGATCTCTCCGTCAAGCATCTTGCACTAGCACAGAGCAACTTGAATGCAAATAAAATAGGGGCAATACCCCACTACCGGGAAAGCCTATAGCCACAGCTGGACTTTTACCAGCAGAGCTGCCCAAGTCCTGACTTTAACTGGGTTTTTAAACTATTATTCCAGCCAGACTCTCGCAGTAGCCAAGAGCAGATACTTAAGGAAGATATAAGAATAAGCCTCTAGCAATGTTCTTCTAGCCTACCAAGAGGCTGGAGCATAGCCTGAGCCTGGCTGGTGTCTCTACATCTGATAAGCCCTCCATGAATTTTTCTCATGTTAATTTGCCCTGTTGCTTCCTGAATCCATGTAAACTTTTGACATCTAGAGTATCCTGTGGCAATGAGTTCCACAGCTCAGTTCTTCAGTGAGTGAACAGAACACCATTCTTGTCTCCTCTGAAGGTAACATCTGCTGCTTTCATGTCCTACCTCTAATTTTTGCAGTGGAAGAGAGAGTTATGAAATATTCACCGTCTTTGTCCCACTTACGACTTTGCTGCTTTCCATCACTCCCTGCCTCGGTGTCTCCTTTCCAGACTGAAGAACTGGGCTGGTAAGCTGGCCTATCTAGCTGGACTTAATCTCTCTTCATGCTCACAATATTTTCAGTAGGATGCCCATGGACATTTCCCCAACATAACGATGTCTAAGGGTCTGTTTTCACAAAGGCTTTAAACAAATCTAAATACGTGCTGTTGCCAATAGGAGCAATCCCACCCTGCTTTCTGTCCTTGGCTATGTGTTCCCACACCTTCCCTTGCTCACACCAGGAGTGACCATGCAGTTGCTCAGTCAGGTGGATCACTGATTTTTTTTTTCTCCAGATCAGATCCTGAATGCCCAAGTTCTGGGGCCAGAAATAGGGCAAGGACTGGAGGCCAGGTTATGGGGAGGAGAAGGGCAGGGGCAGCATAAGCTTACATCAGCTTAAAGCAATCATGAAACCAAACCTTAAGTCACATCATAGCAAAGTACAGCAGAGTGCTATTAATTCCTTGCTGACAGCTGGGAACAGAATATCATTCATAGGGGGACTTAACAGGTTTGTGGATTAACATAATGAGAATTATCAAGAGTCAGCTATAATTCTTTAAATGGGTCCTGTCAGCATGAAGACTGTATGTGTCTTTGTGTGTTTGGGGAGGAATGGGGGAGGAGAGCTTAAAATATGTTTCTTGGCTTCTTCTTGGTGAAAAACTGGAACTGAAAGCACTGTGGAAGTCTAATTTACTTTCCCTCATATGCACATGGCGTTTAGTCTTTGTATTTCATGCACCTTGGCTAATGAAAACAGACTGACCAGCTTCTGTTCTTCAAATTCCACATTTCAGCTTTCACAGTGGGTGATCCGTGCTATGAATGCAATGGGAGGTTGGGGAAATTACTTAATTTTTTTTAGTGGATTGCACTGAACTTTAAAGAAAATAATCCGCAAACATTAGTAATGCCACTCCATACTTGAACAGTCTTTTGCATATGCAAAGTGCTGTGTATAAAGTATAAGGACATGATTAATCACTGCTAATTAGCATTATTCATAAAAAGCTGGGCCTGGCTCTCTGACTGGCAGAAAGTATGCCAAGTGGAGAGCAGGTGATGGTACCCCAGCCAGATATCGGTGCCACACACAGGGCAGGATGTCTCTGTAAAGCTAAGAACTCTGACTCGCTCTCCTACTTCTCTCCTGTGACTCCTGCACCTCCCACACTTGCACAAGAGCATTGCGGCCCCTCTCCTGCTGCAGGAGGGACACATCTCCCACCACGTGGGAGAGAGGCTGTAGTGCTGTGCGGTCTGTGAGGGATTGTTCCTGCTAAAGGCATGTTCCCAGTCCCATGTCACACACCTGGGAACAGAGAAAAGCATCAAGCATCACGCTGGTCTGCCCTGCAGAAGGACACTTAGTATGGTCCATGTACATCATATATCCCTGTCAAGAACATGTGCTAGAGCCCCCCTTTTCTCGCTGGGCCGCTCAGGATCCTACAACCACCAGTTTACCTGGGCTGACAGTATGGACTTAAGTGCCAGCAACAGGGAAGGTGTGCGCCCGTGCTGCAGTAGCACTGCCCCCAAAATGGGTCAGTGCCTAGGAAGATGAACTCCTTGATGACAGTCAGTGGAGCTGACATCAAGCAGGGAAAGATCCGGGAATGTCTGTACTAGATCACATCAAAGGTCTGCCTGTCCTAGTGTCCTGTCTCCCATGAGCTACATCTCTTGTAGCACATTAAAAGTGTCTAGAAGCATTCCCAAGCTTTGAGAGTAGCTGGCATGAGACAGCTTATCTCTGGAACAGTAAACTCTGTCTTCCAGATAGGCAATTGGCCTCCTGTCATGGACAAAAGTGTTCCAGGGACCATCCTAGCGGGTTACTAGTACAGTCACATCCCCACACCAGGAACATCCATGGGCACTGGTTATAGTCGTGACCTTCATGGCCAGCAATGGATGCCTGTGAAAGAGCATAAGAACAGGGCAAGTATGAAGGGATGTGTCCCCAAAGACCCTCCCGGGCCTCAGGAATATGCTGAGGCAGCTCCTGAGCCAGAAGAACTGCTGCTGTATCTAACAGCCCTTTCTAAGACTTTTTTCCTTGAGTTTACCCAATCAGTTCTCCAATCCCATGCAAACTTTTAGCATCCACAGTGTACTAAGGGAGGAGCTCCACAGGTTTACTATCAGGAAGAGCCCTGATGGGCAAAGGAAAGTACCTGGAGCACTTAGCAGCTATGCAGCACTCTCTCGACAAGAGGCTGATTAGGAGCATCCCGAGTTCCTTGTTGCTTTAAAACTCTGTCTCTGCAGCAGCGTGACAGCGTGAACAATTTACCATTCATGATCAGCTGAGAGTCTTCCTCCTGGCTTGGCCTCAGACATAAATACCATTATGCATTCATAGCAATGCTACCAGCCTCCATTACTCCGGACAGAGCAGCATGTCTCTGCAGAAACACTGGCCACAGAAACACTGACCTGCCCTTCATTCCTCACTCTCACATGGAGGAGTAAGACAAGACAAGACATGGAATCTTCCTCAAGGGCTCTTCAGGGGACTTCAGTAGCCTGGCCAGAAGATATCAGAAAGATAACTCCTTGAGACTGGCGTCAGAGACCCTGGCCAATGGTTTTAGTCTACAGATAAAATGGGAGTTTCCACTACACAAGTGGAACAAAGAACCACTATATACTTCTTCCTCAAAATATGTTGACTTGCCTCTGCTAACACAGACACATAAAGGGCACATATAATTTATTTTTCAAGCATGATTTTCTCCTTGAGGAGACAAAATGGACTACTTGTCACAAAACTTATTAAAATTAATTAATGCCTAGAAAACAAACACACAAAAATAGAGATGAGGTCTGTTTTAGAACAGACCCAAACTTAGCATTAATTTAAAAAGAAGAGAATGGAAAAAGAAAGGAATTCAAGATGTAAGTCCTGTAGAGACAAAAACACATAGGTGTATTTGAAAACTAGTAATGGAATTATAGGAGAATAAAATGCAGTGACAAATCAGGTCTTGTATTAAATATTTTAGCAGTTATATAAAAAGATACCTGTGATACAAAGTAAGCATGACTAAGAAGTAGAGATTGGTTTGTATGCAATTACCTTCCTTTTTTTTTCTCTGAGAGGATATTTTAAGTTTCTAATGAGTGGCTACTTCCCACCTGCTGTCACCAAAACGCCCCGAGAACATTGACTCCATCCCCTAATATCTGAACTATTGCCTCATTTTGGAGCTGAGAAAGTTCAACTAGAGACTTGCTCAGAATGACAGAGGAGCTGTGATCCAAATTCAAGAGCTCCCAGCTCCATGGTGTGCTCAAGCCAGTCTGTCATATTTATTTATTTTTTAGCTTTGCAGAATAGCAGCAGGATTTCAGAAATCTATATATGCTTTACAAGTACACTGTTTGGGTCAACTTCCCCTGTGTCAATCTGTAGTAGTTACAGGAAAGTTGAACTTGAACTGTTGTTCCAACTAAATACTAAAATAAGCAAAATGTAATGCCCTAGCAGAAATAAACAGAAATTTCCTTCTAACAATATCCAGACTATCAAGGACATCATATGTATTGTGGCAAATCTGGAAACGAAACTTTCGAGAAGCAGATCTGAAAGACCTACAGTCAAAGAGCTTTAAAACCAGCTTCAGTGAAAATTACAATATGCAGTTACTATTTTTTCCTAAATAACTACTTATCCTTTGCTTGCCCGCTGTTTTTATAAGCGTTGTTTTCATGTGCTTTGCTGACACGTTACAAATTCATCATTACTCCCTCGCTAATAAGGCAATGCAGCGTTCCCCTGGAGCTTAAGGTCTGTGTGGCTGCTGTGGGTTAAGCGGAGGAAAGCAAGCGGGACGCGGTGCAGCAGGAGGGCACGAGTGCCCACGGCGGGTACGTACTTTCTGCAGGAATGACACTCCCAGAGTCCTGGCTGGCCCCCACAAGCCTCACGCTGAGCAGGCCAACCACCGAGATGAACGGGATGGCCACACGCATCACCCTCCAGACAGACGGCAACGCCATTACTCTCATCAATAATTCAAGCTATCTTCCCTGCCTGAAACGAGGAGAAATAAAGAAAATCAGCGGTTTGTTGCCAGCATGCTGCCCACAAAGAAGTGGACCGGGCGTGATAAGCACAGACCCGCATGCACACGCAAACCCACATGCACACATCACTGCAGCGACACGCCACGGGCTTGCGATGCACCCCAAGGACCAGTTTGCCAAGTACCTGATCTTTCTCTTCGCGTGTGTGCCAGACCCTTGGAGCAGCTGTAGCGAGCAGGCGAGGCTCCAGCAGCCACTCTGAGCATGCGTCCCCTCCGCATCCCCCCTTCCCTGATTAGGGTCATTGCCATGGAGATTTGCTATAGCAACACTGAAAAATTGGAGCTGCCAAGCGAAGAAGAAGATTTAAAGGGACCACAATGTGGTGGGTGGTCAGTGCTGTACTCCTCCCCTGTCTCTGCTCCTCGAAGGCCATGTCCTCTCCTTGGGGAACACCGGCTGCTGCCACCCACGCAAGAGGGTCTTCAACAATTTTTGTGTTTGTTGCTTTTATTCCCAAAGGGGCTGTGCTGAAATATGCAGCTCCCATCCCTTGCTTTATGTGTAACTCACTTAAAGTGAGATTTTGTTCCAGGAGGTTTCAAATGAGATGAAAACTCGGAAGTTTGCTTGGAAAAATAGAGATGCAGGGCCTGTTGATAGCACCCCACTCTCTGGGGAAGACTCCATTATGGCCTTCCTTGAACTCCACTGAAAACAAAGCCTTGTGGACAACAGCAACATCGGCACATGAGCCAACCAGGAATATGGATCCTGCACGGCATCACACTAGGTAACCATGATAACAGCCCAGACAAAACCTATGCACTGCAGAAGTTTAAGGATGCTTGCTTCAAGCTCCACTCTTGATCTGGGATTTTGCTAATAGGCTGTGTCCTGACAAAGCTCAAGCATGAGCCCTCCTGGATAGGGCATCTCCATAAGTAACTGGGTGAAATCAAGCATTCAGAAAGTGGAGGTAATACCTTTTGGAAAAGAGAGAGAGAGAGATGCTCTCAACACCTGGTTGCCGTAGACCATGGTTAAAGACTCATCTTGCAACATATCTGTTCAATTCATGGCTTTTTCCTTCTCTCACAGGAGGACACTACCTCCTTTCACCAGGGAGCAGGCTCCAGCCTTCCTGGTTTGTACAGAATAACTAACCTGCCAGGCTGTGGAGGTATCGGCCTTCCTGGGCTGAGACACGATTAATCCCTGGCTTTCTTCAGCCCTAGGGACTGTCACCAGCAATGTACTCTGCTTCTATTTTACTTGTTCCTGTGGCTTCCTCAGAATTACCTCTTATATCCCTCATTTCAATGCTTATGCTTTTGGACGAGGTTAGTTTAAAAGTCATCTCGAAGGACTCCAGGCTCTTGACCACTTTCTGGCAAAGTAGAATTGCCTTGTGCATGCAAGAGAGCACGTTGCAGAGCGGCAGCCCAGAGTAGTGGAAGCAATTCCTACCAGAAAGACACATTAGGCAAATTTTTAGCCCAAAGTGCAACTGAAACTCAACTTCCCTTGCACGGAAGGCCCAACTGAATGTCTCAGGTGAGTCAGGGCACACGTGTGCACCAAAACGGCTCCACTGACTCTATGAGAAGCTGAGGCTCCTAATCCAAGCTCTGAAGTTGGATGCCTGAAGTGAGGTTGTGTGAGATGGCCCAGTTTAACATTGTTTGTCTCTTCACAGGCCTCAGATGCCTGTTAAAGGAGCAGCTCCGTAAAAGCCAGGATGTAATGGAAAAACATTGTACAGTTTGACTATACACTCATCTAGGGCTGGTCACATAGTCTAGCCCTGATCTGCAGTTTTAAATAACACCAAATGGAAATTTTGGCACAAAATCCAAACCTTACACTTCCATTCACCCTGGCATATGTGTTTCTTGCGCATACCCTCATTATGGTCCCACGGCCATATCATACATGAGCTTCAAGAAAAGGACAGAAAGGAATTGCCTACAGATGCAATAAACTTCTATAAGGTGTAAAGCACTGTTTGTTCTAATATTTTTTCAAAGTATCTAAATAGAGTCTTTTCTAAAATTATAACTATTTTGTAATCTTTTTCATAATTGCTTAGTCTTTTCAGTAGGTAGGTAGAACAAGCAGTACAACTCACAGTGAGGTAAGGAAAGGAATTTGACATCTCAGGGAGGAAGGGCAACCACAGAAGTAAGCAGAGGTGTTAGCCATCTTAAACAACTGTGGAAATTATAAAAGGGGATCAGAGCAGAGAACTTGGGAAAACTTGGAATACAGAGAAGCTGAAGGTCCTGAAACATGTCATTCCCAGGATGCCAAGACTCCAAGGATGCCTGCACATGGTTTTGTGATATCTTGTTATTAGGGTCTATATATCACAGCAAAGTTTTGCATAGTTTATGTGCATCCAATAAAGCTTCTCTGTGAGAGGATGGACTGTCTTGTCTTGGTTTCTGACTGCTCAACCACCCACTATCCAGACTTAACACTGTGATAGCACCACAGAAGGAGTTTTTGCTGAATTGGACTACTGCCATCTAGACAGTACAACACCATTGAACTTGCTCCCACTTGTGGCAGTGGAGGGGATCTGCAGTAAAGCACTATCCACCGTCTAATGGAGTGGAAGGTGTTATTTCTGTGTTACAGCACACTACTAAGTTTAAAATAATGTCCTTTTTTTTCATTGCTTGGTGCCACCATAAAACAATCAGACATTGCACTTGCAGACTCAGGCCGGTTTTTGTGCTGGCCATGGTCTTTAAGAAGCATGAAAAAAGTTCCCAACTCCTCTTGCTAACAGAACCATGTGGTCCAAGATGCAGTTCTCAGTTCACAGGGAACAGAAGCCAGTCCGCATGGAAAAGTTCCAGAAATCTGTGTTGTTCTATACCTCCAGCAAAGCTGAGGAAGAGAGAAGCATGAAAGCACTTGCACGACTTGCTTTGCTATTACATTCGCTATTGCCTACCGCTGACTAAGGGATACCACTACTTAATTTACTTTGAAGGATGAGAAAATTCCAAGAGATTCATAGGAGTCCATCTGCTGTCTGAAGAATGTTGTAGTGAATCCCAGAGGGCTGTTGGAAATATTTATATTTCGTTATCTTTTTATGCAGAGAATCCATACCTAATTACCATTTGCTAACAAAAGAAGACTTTCCTCCAAAATAATCAGAAACATCCAGACGTTTATTGGGAAGATCATTAGTGAGGATAGACATCTGGTAGCTCCCTCAGAAAATCTCTTCTTGATGCCTAAGTGTTACAGGTATTGAAAGTTACATCTTTGCAGTGGAGGAAGAAAATGAATATACCTAGTTAAAATCACTAACGTTAAAGGCCTGAGTTAAATATGTGTGCATAAAAGGAAGGTGCTGGCAAAGGTTCTAATTTTAGAACTCCATTATTGTAGTCATGGGTACACATGACAAATACAGTGGTTAATCCCAGTCTAATACGAAGTGCTAAATCATTGCCTGTTAACATGGCCATAAGCCCTTTGTTGAACTCAAACAGAAGAAGAAAGCACAGAGACAGAAGAATCTGTGTCTGGTTACTATTACTTGAATAATAGAGTGGCAAGAGAATACAGGAACAACCCCAGAAAGGCCAAGAAGCAAAACCAGATGGAAATAGTGAGAAACATGAAGAATAGCAAGAAAGCATTCTTTAAACACATGGAAAGTAAGGAAGACAAAAACCAAATGAGGAGTTTGTTCTCTATTCAGCAGAAGGGGGAAGTTAATCAGGTTGATGCCTAGAAAGTGATACAGGCCTTAGCATCTATTTTATCTACTAACCAAAATAAGGTGAACTAGTGAGCAGGAGGCTAACACGACTGTCGTGGTTTAACCCCAGCCAGCAACTAAGCACCACGCAGCCGCTCACTCACTCCCCCCCCCCCATCCAGTGGGATGGGGGAGAAAATCGGGAAAAGAAGTAAAACTCGTGGGTTGAGATAAGAACGATTTAATAGAACAGAAAAGAAGAAACTAATAATGATAATGATAACACTAATAAAATGCCAACAGTAGTAATAAAAGGATTGGAATGTACAAATGATGCGCAGGGCAATTGCTCACCACCCGCCGACCGACACCCAGCCAGTCCCCGAGCGGCGAATCCCTGCCCCCCGCTTCCCAGTTCCTAAACTAGATGGGACGTCCCATGGTATGGAATACACTGTTGGCCAGTTTGGGTCAGGTGCCCTGGCTGGGCATGAGAAGCTGAAAAAATCCTTGACTCTAGTCTAAACACTACTGAGCAACAACTGAAAACATCAGTGTTATCAACATTCTTCACATACTGAACTCAAAACATAGCACTGTACCAGCTACTAGGAAGACAGTTAACTACATCCCAGCTGAAACCAGGACAACAACTAATACCAGTGAACATGTTTTAGGTAAGAACATTAAGCAGAAATTTGCTTTGCTTATGTATGCTTGTAGGTTTGTGCCAGGTCATTTTTCTGCGTTTCAGTCTGCCTAGAACTCTCTTTTTACTCACGGCTATCACTAGACCTACCTCAGGACATTTAAAGAAGAAACTAAAGCAACCACCATCAGCAATTATTGCTGAGAGCTCAGGGAAGATGTGAGTTATAGCAGCCACGGAAAAGGGTAAATGCAGTGACTATCTTTAAAAGCAGGAAGAGAAACTGGAAAATGACACACAAACCAGTTTATGATCAATCCCTGAGAATGTTTTAGAAGTAATAATCCCACCGACAGTTTGTAAGCATTTGGAAAACAAGAACTGGAATTGCAAATAAGAAGTATTTGTCAAGAATCAAGTCAAACTAGTGTAGTTTCCTTCTGTGACATGGTAACAGGTCTTGCAGGTAGGGAAAGCCAAATTTAATCAACTTCAGGAAGATTTCTGATGCTGTGTCACACAGCATTGTCAGAAGAAAAATAAGGAAACTGCTCTAAGGCCAGCAAAACTGTCTGGGTCACTGCTGAGAGTTAGCAATGGGTCACTGTCACCATGGAAAGATATCACATTGGGTCTGCAGAGACTCACTTAGTTCAAGGGTTATTCAGCATTTCATTAGTCAGCTGGATAATGAATAAGCAAAGTGGCTACTTAAGATGTAACACCAGCCTGGAGGTTATAAGCAATGCTGGGGGAGAGGGCTGGAATTCTAAATCATACAGACAAGTTGAAAAAAGGGTCTAAAAAACAGAATAAAATTTTATAAGAATGAGAACAAGGTGCTACACTTCATCAGGAATAATCAATGGCTTATATTTAGAATGAGGAACAGCAAGTTAAGTGGCACTTCTACAGTGGAGCTAGGGAGTCAAGCTGAAATCAGTCTACAATATTCTGTCAATGCCAAAAAAATGCAATTATACTGGGATACAAAAAACAGTGCAAAAGCTTAGACTGCCTTCAGCAGAAGGTCTGAACTGTAGTACTGCGTCTGGTTTGATCACTGCAATATTAGGAACTAGCAGAGACACCACCAGCAGCAGAAATAACCAGAGGTTTAAATTGCATCAAGGATGCACCACCAAAGACCCTGGAAAACTTCTTAATAATAGGGATGGCACTGGGATGCATTTGGGAATGGCATTGGGATAGCTGGCCCTGCATAAAGACAAGGGATGGATTGGGTGATTTGCTATGGATACATTTCCCTTCCTGGTTTTCGTGATTCTATGATTACAAGAATCATTTTGCTTCCCAGGCAGTGACTTCCCAGCTCTCTGTGTTGTAATTCCGGCAGAAACACAGACACCACTGGGAGAAATGCATTGCCCTTCTGCAGCATCTGAAAGTCAGACTATTTCTCCTTCCTCAGTTATCAGGGCAAAGGCAATGTTTTTCTGGTCTAAGCAAGTATGATGGCTAGAGAACATTCCCATTTTGGGATGGGTCACTGTCGTGGTTTAACCCCAGCCAGCAACTAAGCACCACGCAGCCGCTCACTCACTTCCCCCCCACCCACAGGGCTCGAGCCCACGATCCTGGGATTAAGAGTCCCATGCTCTCCCAAAACCAGGACAGTCACTGATGAAGGGATTCAGAGATATTTGGCTGGGTGCAGGGCAGCTACTAGGGCCCACAGCTTCTTAATCCTCCTTTAAATAATTATTTCACAGTCTTGCAGATGAATCGAGAGGTGAGAGGCTGGTGCACTGTAGATGTATCAGCCTATAAACAGAATAAATCGTATTGTGTTTTTTTCTGGCAGCCATCTCAGGCGCTGAGAAGGACAGAAAATTAAAGCACCCTATACTTATCTTGTCCCTCATGCCATGAGATAATGATTCACCTTTGCTCGATGGCTCAGTATCTTCTTTAAACACTAAGCCAGAGGTTTGGTGGGGAGAAAAATCTCCCTCATGAAATGACAATTTTGTTCTTGGCATCATTGCTTGACAGGTTCCCCATCTTGGAGCTTCCTGGAAAACCTTTCAAGAATCTAACCACAAGCTGAACCTTGGTCAGACTATGAGGCTTCAAGACACTGCAGCTGTCCCAACAAAGTCCACACAACACTGCAAAACAGGGATGTGGCTGCAAATAGGGAGTATGATAGAAACTTAGCACCAAGATGCCTCTTTCACCACAGTGTAAGATGTGGGAGAGCACCCAGGCTTGATCAGTTCTCCAAAAATCAACTGAAGCCAAGTGTGACAAGCATCTTTAAACACCGTCTAAAGCCTAGAATGCTTTCTGCTACACAGGAGGGGCTGCTGTCAAGCTATTGTGAAATGAAGGTCAGCTCAGGCTTTTGGTTCCAAGAAAAAGTAAGAACCACTGGCAAAATACCAGTTTCCCTAGTTTATATCTGAGGTTTGCATTGGACTGCTGGAAATCCAGCAACCGATTACTGTGCTGGATGTGGGGAAAATTTACAGGATAGGCGAGGGTTATGTACTGTTTTGCGTACTCTCAACCTGAATGCCACTGACAGTGAAGCTGAGCTATTTGCCTTGCTGCTGCCAGTCTTATCCCTGTCTAGGAGGACAGAAGCATGTAATTTTTTACTTGCAAGAGAATTCTATGTAAAAGTTCTGTTTTGGGTTTGTGTGGTGGGTTTTGGTAGTCGGGGAGAGGCTGCAGGGGTGGCTCCTGTGAGAAGCTGCTAGAAGCTTCCCCGGCTCCAAGTTGGACCCACCTCTGGCCAAGGCCGAGCTCATCAGCAACAGTGGTAGCACCTCTGGGAGAATGTATTTAAGAAGGGGAAACCTGCAGCGGAGACAGGAGCGGGATGTGAGAGAAACCCCTATGTGGACAGCAAGGTCAGTGAAGAAGGAGGGGGAAGAGGGGATGCCCCTGCAGCCCGTGGTGAGATGGCAGGCTGTCCCCCCCCAGCCCATGGAGGGGAGTGAAGGAGCAGATCTCCACCTGCAGCCCAGAAAGGAGGACCCCACACCGGAGCAGGGGGATGCCCGAAGGAGGTTGTGACCCTGTGGGAAGCCCGCACTGGAGCAGGCTCCTGGCAGGACCTGCGGATCTGTGGAGAGAGGAGCCCAGGCTGGAGCAGGTTTGGTGGCAGGACTTGTGACCCTGTAGAAAAGCCCACGCTGGAGCAGTCTGTGCCTGAAGGACTGCAGCCCGGGGAAGGGACCCGCACTGGAGCAGTTCATGAAGAACTGCAGCCTGTGGGAAGGACTCACGTTGGAGAAGTGCGTGGAGAACTGTCTCCTGTGGGAGGGACCCCACGCTGGAGCAGGGGAAGAGTGAGGAATCCTGCCCCTGAGGAGGATGAAACGGCAAAAAATAACGTGTGATGAACTGACCCCAACCCCCATTCCCTGTCCCCCTGCGCTGCTGGAGGGGAGGAGGTAGACAAAATGGGGAGTGGAGTTGAGCCGGGAAGGAGGGAGGGGTGAGGGGAAGGTGTTTTAAGATTTCGTTTTACTTCCCATTGTCCTTGTTTTGATTTGATTGGTAGTAAATTAAATTGATTTTGTTTTTTCCCCAAGTTGAGTCTTTTTTGTGCCTGTGTCCATAACTGGTGAGTGATCCCTCCCTGTCCTTGTCTTGACCCACCAGCTTTTCATTATATTTTCTCCTCCTTATCCCACCGGGGAGGGGCGAGGAGTGAGTGAGCAGCCTTGTGGTGCTTTGTGGCTAGCTGGGCTTAAACCATGACAAATCTCTTCTGAATTCATGTGTTCTGAGAGCTGTTGATGTTCAGGAAGAACCTGTTGGTTGTTTTTTTTAATTGCTGGGATTTGGGCACGTTATTCTGTGGCTACCAAAACCAGAGAAACAAAAGGCACAGGCAGTTCTTCTCTGCACAGACTGTATGTGCATACAGAAAGTGGAGGCAGGGAGCTTGTTTTATTTTAGAATAGCTATTGACTTCTAGGACATGGTTCAACCTTCCATGGGTAAAATACAGTTTAATTTTACATTGTATGTAAAACAAACCATACTTTAAATGTGCAATATACCAGCTGTCAAAATGCATTTAAACATTGTTCAGTTTCCACTTCAATGCAAGACTGAATTGTGCATTAGTTATATTCAGTGCTGTTGGCTGAAACCAGATACTTTTCACAAGCTGGATGCTTTATTACAGTGTATATATAGTCCAGGATGAATGCAAGAGCTGCTTAGGCAAGAAATCATGTGTATCAAACTTACTGCATGGATGAAGTTCTGCTCTTTAACTGGGGAAGAGAAATAACCCACAATGCCCAGAGCTTTGAAAGCCAACTTAGAGCACTAAAGATGGCCTCCAGTGAAAGCCTTGACTATAAGCGTTCACAAATGCTGGTAACTTTGATTTTGGTCCCAAAGTCTGTGTCTCTCCCCAGCCCCTATATTAAACTGAAAGGTTTCAGAATGAAACCATGGTCATCTCTTTAGGTTGTGGTTGAGAGCTGAATAGATATAACCTCACTAAACCTGGTATCACTGGTCTGTTGGGATTTATGCAAAGGAAAATGCTAAGTTTCATGAGGATCAGTGCAGAAGCCACACAAAATGACAGATTTTGTCAGTATTGTTTGCCTAAATGAACACTGGTTTGCTCAAAAGTTAGTCCAGATTTGACATTAATATGTACTTTATGTTAGCAGATCTTTCCATTAATTTGGACTAGACATAATTCTGTTATACAGAAAAGCTCCTACACTTTCTATTTTGTAGAAAAGCCCCTTGGATAAGTATCTTTATGCACATCAAAATGTCATGCAATAAATGTTCTTTGCACTTAAACTAAACAGAAGCTGTGTTTTGTCTCTACTTTCTCTAACAATCAACACAAGACCCTAACTGCTGTAATGCAACAACTGACACTTCACAGAGCAAAAAAGTCCCAGTGATGCGATTCCTTCATTTCTCTGTCGGTGGTACCTAATGGCTTTTGCATAGACAAATATTTTATGGAGTTCAGGAATAAAATAAAGGAATAGGGTAAAAAAAAAGTTCTAATCTTAAAAAAAAAAAAAAAAGAAAATAGCATCTATGCTTAGAAAACATCTAACAATTATATGTAGCTCAGGGCTGAGTCTGCCATTCTGTTTGCCTGAGCATGAACGTTAAGTGTTAAGTGCAGCTATTAATGCACACACACAGAATATTCAGATCCCCCAACCCCAAAACAAGAACTTGAACACTGGCCTCCCTTGAAACCTGCATCCTGCTTGCCCTATGGAATGGTCTAACTTGCATCACCAGTCAGCAGTCTTTCCAGTTGATTTGGACTCTCAAAGAGGGAAGCTATATAAAGAATAATGAAAGAGTTGCCAGTCCTGTTCCGTTTTCAGACTCTATTGACAAAGAGAACAAGCTATAGTTTTGCCACTTAAATGACCAGAAAAGTGCAGTATCACTTAATCTGATTTAAACTGCAAAAGGCGCTCGCAGCTAATGAAGACAAGCTGATATATTAGCAGGTTTTCAGCAGGTGCGTGGTTCAGAGCAGAAATCAAATTATGACAGCCTTGACTATCAGGAAAGAAAAGTGTAGGCAGACCAATGTAAGAAATAGAATATATGTAGATATTTGCATTTCCTTTCTCATGGCATCCATGCCTGGAACTCTTTTTCTTATGTTTTAAGCCACTTTTTAAAATTTGGGAGCTTAGAGGCCTTGCAAATACCACCTCTGCCACTCCCCATCTCTACAAAGTTTCAGACAGAACAGCAAGCCGGAGTTAGAAGGTTAAGGAGTATCTACATGGAGATCAAACTGCAAAACAATGCATAAAAACAAATACTATGCTTGAAACTAGAGCAACAGGCCAGCATATTTTACATTGTGATTTTTATTTAATTAGTTCACAAAACCTGAAGGTGTGATGGCCACCTACCAATGCCATTGACAACTTCTTTGCCCCAGACAGCTATCAGTGCAGTCACAAAGCAAGAGACAACCACATAATGTAGTACAGGGAATAAAACAGGACAAGGTGTATAGTGAGAAGGATGTGTGCACGTTCTGATGGCCCTATTAAATACACATGAAACAACAGTTTGGATTTAACAGGGACCTTTGGATTCTGAGGAGAAAAAAATGCACTTCTTGTAGGAGGCACAGCGGCAGTTTTAAGTACGATGGGAAGAGAAAGCCTGTTTGTACTAACACTTCCCATTTTTCACGTTAAAAGTGTCAGGCTTTCAGAGGGCAGAGAAAATACTGTATGTGTAGATGAAGAGGGACAAGAGGCAAAACAGTGCCAGAGCCATCAAAGACATAGGACCATGTAAGTCTGGAAGAGATTTCCCAGCTCAGCAGCATGAGCACAGCAACATACAATCACTTTAAGACATTTTTCATGTGCTCAGGTGTTTGTTACTCACATGTGCATTGCTGCAAGATTTCTTTATGGCACAGGAGAGATGATCTGCATATCCAATGGCCAGCACGAAGGGTAACTAGGACAGTGGCTTGAGCAAAAAGCCAAGACAGGAGCAGAGGAAAGGCCACAGGGCAAGGAGTGAAAGCTAGACAGGATTGGGCTTGTACACTATGTAGGCGACCCTCATATCTGGGTAGTTACATAGCTCCTTCCTGACAGTAGGCAAATGTTTTGCAGTACCATTTCTTTTCCTTCAAAAAGGAGCCTTTACTCCTCCCTTTGGTGCGGTCTCTGCAATGTACTGGGCCGCAGAAGCAGGACCACTGGCATGTTTAATGGTGCCCTGTCCTCGGCAATGGGGAAACCAAGAACTTCAAGACTTTCTAAAAGTGTGTGTTTCTAAGGGATAAAAAGGAGTGGCTCTCTGGAGTACAAGGAGCTTTGCTTTATGAATTTGGGAAGAGGCTTATTTCTACACATAAGAACAACTGCAACAGATGACACCAAAGGTCCTTCTGAGGCCAGTATCTCATCATTGGCACTGACCAATAAGAAATGTATAGGGAAAAATAAAAAAACATGTCAACTACAATGTCTTCCTACAACAGTGTTAACTTGCAACAACTTGTGGTTCAGGGTGTCTTTATATTTAACAGTTTGCAATAGGATTTTCAGGCATGGGTCTGAACAGCTGCTTTTTAAACCCATGTAAATTTTTGGCATCAGCAACATCCTGCGATGAGGACTTCCACAACTGAAACACAGAGTAGGTCAAGAGCATCATCTTCTTATTCGCTCTGATCCTGCCTCCAGCTGGTTTTGTTCAGTGCACCCCACTTCTTGTTTGGGAAGGGACAGCAAATGCTCATTTTCTGGTCACTTATAGTTTTATAAACTTCTATCATCTCCTTCAGTCATCTCTTGTCTAGACCGAAGACCCCTAGTCTGTCCATTAATTCGGATTATCCTAGCTGCTTTTGTCAGCACTTTATCTGGTTCTGCTGTATTCTTTTGCTTTATAAAAATGGTCTTGACTCTTGTCACTGTGTCATTTTAAACCTGAGTTTACATATTCAAATCCTTCAAAGAAAAAAGTTCCTGTTCACTTGCCCAGAACAGATATTCTGGTTGCTTGGTGCAATTCCGAGACCTCCCTGCCAATCTTTTTTTAGAACTGGTGGCATATTAGCTGTCTTCTGCCCTCCTGCTATTTTGGTGGTTTTGAACAAGAGGTAATACAAGAACAGTCATTCAACTAAAGGAAAATAGGTAAGGTGGGCTTTAAAGGACAATACAGCAATTTCTGCTAGGAAATTCCTGATTCTAATGGATCTTCTGCAGACTGAAAGGAATCTTTAATTTTTCAGATTCTGAGGAAGAGAATGAGAAAGTTATTCCCCTTTCCCCATCTATCCCCCTCCTGGCTGTTTTCTCGTGGGGCAACAGCTGTTACGTCCTGTGTTTCACTACCCCAATTCTGGCGATGTGAATCAGATGGTAGAGGTGTAGCAAAATCACTGAAGGAAAATACTTCCACATGGTCAGATTTTCTTTTGTTCAAGCCAGCGTCTGTGCAGACACCAAGGGAAAAATTCATCAAGATCTACATGTGTTTCCAGTTGTGCCAGAACATCTTATTACTCAACACCTGGCTAAAACAGCAGCTGACTATGGCCTGGTTCCTGTCCACACCTATAACAAGCTGATGAGATTACAGCATCCTGGTGGACAGTCCACAGATTAACTCATCTTTGGGAGCAGTTTTCACCACCTGAACTGTTCTGGGACCTCCTCCAAGTTCTGCAATGGGAATGTTGGCTTCCCAGGTAAAAAGAAGCCCTTCTCCACAATGTCTCCCCTGGACAGGGAATGAGATACCGGTGTTGCTCAGCACCATGTTCACTCACTCCATGGTAAACTGAATTGCCACTCATTGCTCCTGCAGTGCTGCCAGTTGGATCTAAAGGGACTGCTGACCTGAGGAGTATCAGCCCCACCACCCACACTTGCAGTGACTACATACTGACCCATCAGGACGGGGGGCCAGGGGTTCACCGAGAAATCCCTGGGCCTAGAGAGAGGGCAATGCCAGACTGGAAGCGGGAATGGAGGTTGCACTGGAGACGAAAGCCAAGGCAGGTCCAGAGCAAAGCAGAGGAACAAAGCCAAGCTAGAACAAGATGGGATGACCCACGTGCAGCAAAAGCCAAGAAGCTCTGAGAAGGCATTCTACTACAGCCAGGATCAGTTGAAGCCCTCCAAAGGAGGCTTTGCTTCCAGAAGTCCAGAAAATGCTCTGCCATGGATGAGTAAAGACTGTTGCCCCTTCCCACTCTCTGGGAGTGGAGCTGCAGGTGAGGCTTGCAGTCACTCTTATTTTGCCAAGCAGCCAGATATGAGCAGTGCCAGCATCAGAATCCCCTCTCCAGTTCACACTGAGCTTCTGTGCTGGCATGTGTCCTGGTCCCACACAGAAGGGCATGTTGCATTTCTCAGTGTGCAGGAATTGGTTTTCCAAGCCCTGGACAGGTTTGGCAAGCCACTGAGGCTGCCTATCATGTTCTGCTACTCCCTCAGCTGTTTGTTACCATACCTGCAGCTGCACTGGCAGAGCAGTAATTGTGTGTCCTCTCTCATCCACTTCCAGCAAAGTACCACCAGTTTAGTTAGAGAAGTAAGGCCGCAGGCAGGCACTTTCTTCCAAATTCAGCTGAAGAGATTTTGGCCTTCAGATATCCATCTCCCATCCACTCCCCAAGCCAGGTTAGCACTCCACAGTCCCACTGTTGGAGTGGTTTGAGATGGCTCTAAATCACAGCAAACAAACAGAGCATCTACTCAAACTGCTCAGCCTAATTCAGACTTGTGAGTGAACACAGTATCTTAGAATAAAGTGGCAGAGTTGAGGATAAAAATCATCTTATTTTTCAGGTACACAACCCTTTCTTCATGCCTAAAACAAAAAGAGCAATTTTCAAAGGCAACTACAATGAAAGACCAAAACGTTCAGAGTTCAGTCCATCACAGAATGGACCAAATATGTGTGACCTAGCCACTGTGTTTCACCTGAAGTAAAATAAGGAGCACTCTCATCAAGAAACTTCTTGGCACTGCACAGAGCTTTCCTTCAATGTGATGTTGAGCAGCTGCTGGTGGTAGCACGCGGTACAGCTGGAACTGGCAAGGCTGCCTAGTCATACCCTTATTCTCCTTTTTCTACTCTATCCATTTGACCTGCTAAGATAAAGCTATTTAGAGATACAGTGGGTTAAGAATGGAGTGTCCAGGGAAGGAGGGGAAGAAACTAAAGGTTTTAATTAAGGAAGACAATACTCTTACGCAGGATACCAGAAAATTCAGCACTAAGTTATAAACTGTTTTGGTCCAATACAGAACACATATAACTCCTTATGACACATACCTCATTGCAGCTGACTGAACTACAACATGCCTGAATGTGGTCACAGTGCAGACAACAAACAGAAAAGAGTTCCGTCATCTTTAATACACAGGCAAAGCCTGGAGAGACCACAATTCCCTGTCTCAATATAACTGGGTATGTTGCCACAGAGATATGTTCATATTAGAGACAAAAAACAGCTGCAGGTGTCTCTAGAGCACTGCTGGCCATATTTATCTTGTGGTTTACACTTGGCCAACTCTGATTTAAAAATCAAAGCAGGTAAATTTTTCCCCCACTCTAGTACCAAGTAACAGATTTACTGAATTGAGCCCTTACTGGCAACCCAACGGATGTGAAAAGAAGGTACTCTTTTAAAAAAAAACAGAACAGACAAATACATAAGACACAGCCCCCCAGGTTCCTCAGTACATTGGGGCATACATGCTTGCAACATGAACTTCATAAAGCTGTATTTTATACAGCTGCATTTTAAAAACCGCTGAAGAGGTGATACTCCTAGCTGGCCTCCAGGATTCAGTTCAGCAGATTTGCAGTTACACAGTCGCACAGATTTCTCTTTTCCACCTGAAGAAGCAGAGTTTCTGTCTGTAAGAGTGGGGAACAAAAGCAACATCAAAAAAACAAGTGTCAGCACTGTAAAACTAATTAGCTCCAAAAGAAAAGTCCATTTTACTTTTGTTCTAAGATTTAGAATTGGTTGTGTGAAATGAGGCTTGAGGTAAAAATCAGAGCTATTGCTTACTGCTCTGCAAAATAATTTAGCTATTGCATGATTAACTGGCATACCAACATGGCAATACTTCCTGTGACATGGAGAAATTCAGTCCAGTAGACATTCATGTTTTTCACATTAGTACATTCAGTATGTGTCTAGGTCCTGTTATTTTTGTTTAAAGTTATTTGTCTTTCTTACAATCTTACTTCAACTGCACAAACTAGAGCATAAGCTCTCAAGTTCATGAGAGGCTTAAACCCCCCCCAAATGTGTCAGAAATTTTCTTTTTACTTAAAAACAGAGTAAAAAAATTAAATTAAATTTAGAGTATTACAGCATGGACTCACTGTTGAAAGTTATACAAAGTAAGGCATAATTTAATCATAGAATCACAGAATATCTCAAGTTGGAAGGGACCCGTAAGGATCATCAAGTCCAACTCCCTGCTCCTTGCAGGACTACCTAAAACTAAACCATATGACTAAAAGCATCATCCAGATGCTCCTTGAACTCTGACAGGCTTGGTGCCGTGACCACTTCCCTGGGGAGCCTGTTCCCATGACCGACCACCCCTCTCAGTGAAGAAATTTACTTCTCTTTTAACTTCTCCTGCTTCACTGTTGTTATTGTTAATATGCTGTTGGAGCCTAAAATAGACAATAGGTGCTGAGCTGGCATACGGCCATCACAGTTCAAACATGTGATGAGATTGCTGGCTTCTTTAAGGAAAGGAGTCCCAAACTGGTGAAAGCAGAGGTCCCCCAGTTGAACTGGGGTTCATCGATATCAGGAGATCATTGCTGCCCACAGGGATTTTCTGGAGCAACGAGGGTGAATTGAGAACTTCTCAGAACTGGAGCTGGGCATGATCAGAAAGGCGTGTACCCTCTCAGCCCACCTGTGTGAGAAGAGGCTGAGGACCAGGGAAGGGACAGCAGGGCTGCATAAGGGAAATTTGGGAATCCTTCCTCTCTAGCACACACACTTTGGTTTTCCCAGCTGTTTGGAGCACTTGTGGCTTCAGCAGATGCATGATGGAGCACAGAGCTGTTTGAAATCAACATCATATCTTCATCTCAGTTTGCCTACTATGAGCTGAAGCTGTATGTGAGAATCAGTCTGATCCAAGAGAGGACTTCCTCCTCACTGTCGTGGGACACACAACCTGCGGGAAGTCCACTCACCAAATTAATCCCCACTGGTGTAACCAGCTACACAAAAAAAGGGCATTATGAAGACTACCGGCTCTAAATGCCAGTGAAATCCACCCTTAATCTGCCTGTCTTGTGATTTTCGTATGAGATGGAATTGCCATGTGATTAAAGGCTGTGTTTTAAAAGCTGTGTTATCCATTGACCCACATCAGCTAAAGGCACATAGAGCAGAGCTGGGCTGAAGCATCCTGCTTACCGCCTGCCTTCTTAGTACACGAAAAGCTATCTATTATTGGTCAGGTTTTTTTCCCAGATGATAAATCACTAGACCCAGCCCTGTGGTTCTATATTAAATCAGGTATCGCTTTTGATTGTTTCAGCTACCCTGCAAAACTGGAAAGATCCGATCAGACTTTGCTAATAACCTAAAAGACACTCAATCACCACCACCTAACCATCTCCTTGACATAATTTGGAATGGTTTGAATAAGGGAGGTTGACAGCATGGCAATAGCTTTGCAGCTAAGCCCCAGGGCTGCTTACCATCTTATATATCTTTAATAACATTTTCAAGCCTTTGTTTTCACTTTCATGGGCACATCTAATTTAATGTTCTTTGAACATTCGAAATAACCATTGACAGCTTAGAAAGGAATAAAGAACAAAATGAATGGCACTAAATACAGCTTTGCTGACTGTTTTGTGAGCTTGATCACAAAACCATTTGCACAGAGATTTGTTATTATCCCCTGGTGGGTTAAAGCATGTTTTAAAAAAAAACCCAGAAAACCAAGAAACCAAAAAACCCAAGCAAGGCAGGGTCCAGATTCTGAACCTACAAAAAAGCTGGTAAGTTCCAACTAAAAATGCAGTTCCTGAGCTCTTTAAAGTTGTAATGTAATGTCCACTAGTTAACTCTGAAAAATGAGTTGGAATTTTGAAAATAAGTGTCTATAGTGCAGACTTACAGTGAACTGTTTAGCCCATGGACTGGATTTGTTTTACAGGATTTGTTTTATGGCCTGCTCCCTGCTGGCCTCTGTCTTGAGCAGCTTTTAGATGCAGTAGGGAGCTGGCTGTAAACTGGCTGAATGGTTTTGATGGTAGCAGCTCCTTCCCAGCAGTACAAGAACTCTCTCCCTAGTTCATGATCAGAGCTGCACCTGCCACATACTGCACGTTGGCTGAGTGGTGAATCACAGATATCCCCAGAAAAGATTGCCCGGAGTTGGTTACTGCTGTTAAAACAACTAATCCAGCCTGCAGCCTGCTCCAAGGGGCCAGCAGCAACGAAAGGGTGGAAAACAGTATGCAGGGGGGCAAACAGATCTGATACGTGCATGGGTAGTAGCCAGCCTCTTAGAGACGGTCTGTGACCCTTCTCTTACTGCATGAGTAAAATGCAGCCAGCCTGTCAATCAGTAAGTGATCATCACATCAGTGTAGGTTACAAACATGTCTAGCCTTGTAAAAGGAAGGAAATACAGCCCATGGTCCCCATAAAAGGTTATGTGACCTATGCTAGAGTCAGTTCACTCTGTGAGACACCATGCAGATCAACACAGGGCCAAATTAAGTGTGAAAACTCTTTGAGTTGTGCAATAAAACTATATGGTTTCCCCTGTACAGAACTGCAGGGTGAGATTTGCAGGAGGAATTAAATGGGAATTTCCTCTCTGAGCTTTTGGGAATCCCTCCCCCTCCAACACAGTTAGGAGCTGCTTAGTCATCATCTAAAAATCTTGCCTGCAAACAAAAGAGAGTTTTTCAAGGAAATGAGTGTCTCCAGTGGGAATATTAACAAAGGGAATTGTATTTTTGGAGACAGAAACATTTGCCCCGCTAAGCAGCAAAACAGACTAAAATAGTCAAATGTAAAATATATATGTAGCTGAAAGCAATTGTCTTAAAACTCCCAGTTTCCATCAAATTGGGCCACAGCTGAATAATAAAACTAGGAATTGAAACACCATAGAAGACAGTTCCAAGAAGTCCTCAACTATTAAATATTTCCATGTCTTTTGAAGATGTAGGCAGAATTCCTAGCTTAATGACTGAAATAGGCCTGTCCTAGTCCAGAGGCACTGAAGGATCTCAATATGGATTCAATTATTTAGATTTTAAAGTGATAAGGAAGTGATAGGTTTGTTTTGGTAAGAGTATATGATGGAGCCATATTTTCAGGCTTGCTGTCAAGTCTACAGCTCTGAAAGTCAATAATAGGACATTCCTCTCAACCTGTGGCGGTGCAGCTCCCTGGGGCCACTCTGAGATCTCAGGATAAGCTATGCATACTTTGGGAAAACCTCCCATTGTGCTGTTATCTTAATTACAAGTGCAGAGGCTTATGGGCACCAGGCACCCCCTGGCCACACCTGGACCATCCGCTGCCTGAATTGTGTATCCCAATGACTCGGCATGAATTGTGGCCAGAATGTAAAATAATGACCAAAGCCAATCATCTCGAGACCCTACAAATAGCGATCCAAGGAGATGTCTTTTGGGCTCTCCGGGACTGCAGCGGGCTGTGTGACCCAATATCTCCCCCTGAGCTGGGATGCCTCTCAGGGTAGATTTCATGAGGATTAAAAGATTGTCCATCAAAGATTTCACGAGGACTTAAGGGCCTGATTTCATGAGGTTTACTGACTGTCCGTTGATGAATGCTGGCACATAAAAGTGAGTAATTCATGAAACTCATGAAAGGGAAATTTTAATCATAGGTTAACCTCTGTGTGTTTCTTGCGGGGGGGCATAAAATTTGGTTCAGAACTCTTGTATCTGTGCATGTGTGCATTTGCAGTTTGGTTCGGAACTATTTGCCTGTCTCTGTGTGATTTTGTTTGGAACTATTTTGTCTGTATGTGTGGTTCAGAACCGTTTTATCTGTCTGTCTGTGCGTGTGATTTGATTTAACCTCCATCTGTGTGTGCAACCCTGCTGTAAGTTTTGGGTGATCCTTGCCATTTTCTAATCTTTAACTAAGTCGCAAATTTGATTGTAACAAATTCCATCGAATCACTCTGTTAAATTGGCTGATGATTAAGTACTGTTAAAATTATACAACCTAATCTTGTGATCTATCTCAAAAATATTAATAAATCCTAAATTGCTGCTAAACCAAAGCCGTGAAACAAAATCTCATTTGTGACACAACCAAACCTTTTTTGTTTGCTCATTTCCTCTCCTTGGTTGTCTGTTATTTTTATTTTTGAAAAAGTATTAAAATACAGTTGCTATCTTTGAGGCTCTTATTGCTACTCCTGCTTTGGATATCTGCATTTTATAAAGCTCCTCTCTTGGTCTGCAAGCTGTAGGAGTCATAAAGGTCACTGCCATAGCCAGACAACCCAAGAAGATTTTAGTAGTTGAGATATTTTTGAATAAAGATTTAGAAATTCTGGCAAAAAGTTCAAAGGTTTGTAAAAGAAGAAAAAGGTGTGCTAGAACCACTCTACAGCACAATCTGACCATTTTGTTTGGGCTGTATACAGTGCTCAGCAGATGTATTCATTAACAAGATTTCTTCATGAAGAAGCCCAAAATACATTTGACCTGTAATTATTGAACAGATTTTGTTTAATTGTAAATGTGCTACATAGCAATCTGGTTCTGCTGGAATGCTTGTTTTTTGTAGTATGTCACAATTCAAGGCACCTTCATTCCTGCACCTGCATTTTCACCTAAACATCATGGACCCTGCTCAGCGTTACTTCAAAACGTTCTTCAAAGATGCCAGGTCGCAGGCTTTGAACTGTGAACAACCTTGACCACAGATCAGAAAAGCAAAAAAGTTTGAGTGCCTTCTGTTCAAAAATCTGTGCAAGAATGTAGATATAGCACTTCAGCTAAAGGGTACGCAGGAGGTGGGGAAAAAGCTACCCTCCTGAGACACCGCTATCTGACAGCAGCTGGGATACAGCTAGTCACAGATTGCAGGTTGCAGTAGCAAGAGACAGATTCAACTTCCCTCACAGAAGGAAGATACCAACCTTGGCAAATTCTCCACACTGACTGCAAGCCAAACAAGTTTCATTCCCTATGCTGCTCTACTTTGTGGCATTTTTTATCATTATGGAATCAGAGCAATGTAAAAAGTATCTACAGGATGATGTTTCCTCCCTTAGCCCCTCACCAGGGGTAAAAGCATGTGCAGGGGAGTATTTTATTTTGGCAGGCTTTTTTTTTTTTTTGAGGTGGCTCTCTCCTTTTGGGGGAATAAATATAAATGATGCTCTCACCTTTACTCCCCCTAACATAAAAACAAAGGTGTGTGCTCAGTATTTGGAATAAGATGAGAATAGCAGTGCTAATGGCGGTAACTCTGCAAGAGGATAGAGGGCTGAGGATTGTCAGTTCACTCCTTCCTAAACTTCCTAGTGTCCCTGATACCCCAAGGCAGAAGAATTCCACAGATTATTGAATAGAGAGGTGGAATGTAATTACCCAGCCTCACCTTAGAAGATAGGACAGTACAGTTGACTGAGTGTCTTGTGCAAAATCCATCCACCTTATAAATCCATCCACCTTATCTACTTTTATCCACAGCATTTTCTTCCACATTAAAAGAAAAAAAGAAATTGAATGTTTCCTTACCCGTGTGTCTAGATTATATGCTGTCTTCTTTAAATCCTGCAGAGCCCTCTGCATGAACTCAAATGCATGGCAATCAACACAGGGACGACCTAGGGGAGCATTTAGTAGAGAATCATGACTATATGGCATGTAGTATTAAGCAGAAGGAATAAACAGTGATTTTGAGTATGAGGAAGAGCTACAGAAAAGAGTCCACAGAGTGAGTACTGATGTATGTACTCTTGAACAATCCAGGTTATTGTAAACGGTCCATCATGATGGTCTACCCAGTCTCTCAATGCCAAAAGAATTACTTCAACAAATTTTCATTAAAATTTTCTTCCTCCTTTATTGCTGTTCCCCTCGTCCTTCTCTTGTCACAGTTCATAGTGTGGAAACATTGAACCCATAACTTGAGTCTTTAATCTTCCTCCACCAATCCTGAGCACATTTCCAACCTCATCTTCAGATTTTCCAGGCTTTTCAGAAATTACCTCTGAAACCATGAACCTGTTCCCTGGAAAATCTTGCCTCCTAATCTCACAAACTTGAGCTCTAAATAGAAAGCTAATGGAATAAAATTGACTACAATATCACAAAGACAGATCACTTACTTAGCCTCTAACTTTGAATATGATACAGCTTTGTCCAAAGCTAGTGAAGCAAGTAGCAGATAAACACAATGCCCTGTTATTAGTGGGCATTGCTGATAAGCAGAACTGCTGCATTCTGGACTAATTGCAGTGTTTAAGATTAGTATTCCCATATCTAGATATCCAGACTGAAGGTCACAAGGCTTGCTTTGCCTTGATCATCATGTAACACAAAGCTGTGCTCTAACAGATAGCAGTACTGAGACAGAACAAATATAGACATGATGAAATGTCTTTGAATCATCAGGCTCTACATATGCTCTTATTTGCTTCTCAGTGCCTGTGCCTCTCTGACAACTTCATAGGAAATACTGCACAAGTGAGAAATTCTGAGCGCAGGTTTAGTTTGCTCTTTGAGGTCTGGTAAGGAAGAAAGGATGAAACCTAGAGTGATGTTGGAAAATCCTGCAGTGTCTGTCAGCCTATTTTGCAAACACTTGATATTTGACTGATTACTACCTCCCTCTGATAAGCTGGAGTATGAGCTTCCAGCTCATGATCTGTGTGCTAACCAGCAAACAGGAATCCTGCCTGCTGGAGAAAAGGAGTCTGCCAAATTCTTTAACTGGCTAAGAAAAAAAAAAAAAAAAAAAGAGATAAAAAATAAACATTGAGCAGTATTAAAGGCTTCCTCTCTCATTGTTGTACCACCACCCAACCTTAGTGTTATTATATTTGCACCAGACAAAAGGAGAGGACAGCATTTTCCACATCAAAAACTTCATGCAAGGACAGATCTGTCATTATGTTTATGACATAAAATAAACTCAACACAGAGCAGCAAGGGAGAATTAGGTGGCTGAAGGCTGCAAGACTATGTGTTGACAAAGTGTGCTTTCTTGGCATCTTCATTGAGAGTTTTTTTAATAAAAACTACTGACTCTAATACAGTAGACATTACCAAGAATGAAAGATGTAACAAACAGTCAATGTCAGTTGAAAAAAGCAAGTCTCAATAATGTCTCTGAAAAGCAGACAGGGTGATTCCTGGCATAGAAAGGGCTAACACAATGAAAGGGCTGTACAAAAGAAAAGGTGCAGAACAGTGCCAGATTTTGGGTACAAACAAGACAGCAACAGGCAGGAGACAAGGGGAAGAGAATGGAGAGCCTTGGATGCAGGAGAAAAACAGCACTGGTATGCTATCAAGTAGTGGTTTTAAAACAACATAAGCAAGATATGTCCAAAATAGTTTGAATTATTTGGACAAGCTTCAGTGATGTGAAACCCTGCAACATTAAAACTACAGTACTATCTGTATGGGTGGTACGTACTTTCAGCTGGTATGGCTGTTCCCGCTTCTTGGTCAGATCTAACAGGCTCTGCAAGAAGCAGTGCAACGACAAAAACTAAAGGAACTGTAAGGACCGCTCTTCTCAGAAGGTGGGGTGCCAGCATCTTGGGAACGGGTGCTTCTCTGTTTACCAAGAGACATAAACAAGTTAGTGAGGAACATTACAGGTACAAGGGGGTTGTTACAAAGAACTTAAACGTTCCTGATGGCTAAAGCAGGACAACGTTCTGTCCCTTCCTGATTTTAAGTTGGTGCATGCTAAGCAAAAGATGTTGCGTAAGAACATCAAATCTGCATGTACTGAATGCAAGAGTACAGCATTCCTCAAAACAGCTTGTATTTTACATTTGGAAGGGCAATAGAGGGAGGCAGGAAAGGTTTTTCCCTATCTTCCACAAACACAGAACAGAACAAGCTTGCTCTTTGATATATGCAATCCACCGCTTCAAACACAGCTAATCTGAAGCTGCAAATTCTGCATGAACACTTGCAGCACGTGCAAACCAGCAATTCATCCTGGAAAGGAGCAGCGTTATACACATCCCCTTCCTGTGCACCTCAACCTAAACATTAGAGTAGGGGACAGTTCAGAAGCAAGACATACACATATACATGTAGAGTCACAGATATATTTGGGCCCACACCAAAAAAAGATCTTGTCATGTAATTCCTATAACCTCAGAACTGGATTTCCTATCCCTCCCACTATTTAGAAGTGATCTGATGTGATCCTTTTTCTTATTTCTACAATCCTTACAATAAAGGGATTAAAATCGTAACAGGAGGCTTGGGTTTTCTCTTTTAATTAATGGTGATCTGCAATCAGAGCAAGTACAAAGACACCAGGCTTTGCAACAGGATGCAGCAGAATGTCTGCAAGTAACAGTAAATTAGGATAATACCAGCCTCCTTTGAAAGTGCCTAACACAGGGGCCTCCTGGTCAGCAGGAGCAGAGGCTATCCTCACAGTTGACTACAAGTGCTACAAAGGTTCAACAAAATAAAGCAGATACGCTGTTAAACTTTTTCAGGGTACCTTACTCATCACCCACCCCAGCGTCAGCTCAGCTTCGTATGTGAGCCTCGCTGCAAAACAACTGCTCCCGGAGTGCAGCAATCACCTCAGATCACATCTAACTACTGCCTCTTAGTTATTCCGTGGGAATTTGCTATCTGCGAGAAATAATCATGACAGGCTTCAAGGGTGGTCTCTCTCTGCAGTGCAACTGGGAACGGAGACAGATCTGTGCATGGACTTCTGTGAAAGAGAAAAGTCACCCCCTCTAACAAAGGAAAAAAATATCAGTACCTGATCTCTCTCTTGTCTTTGTGATGGTCTCTTTGAAATGGCCGCTGCAAACTGCTAACAGAACAAGTGCAGCATTTCTGAGCATGTGCACTGTCTCTTTTTAACCTTCTCTGAAAGAGGTTATTACTATGGGGAGATTTCTGCCATGGCAACAATGCAGAGCACTGCAGCACACAGCACAGATTTAAAGAGGAACAGGCTGTGTCTCGTGGGTCTGGGGAAGGATTTTTCTGCTTTGACATGCGAGTTCCAGCAGTGACTTACCTGCTCTGTGCAAGGTTTTTAAAGCCAGGCCATTTGATTCATCTCTCTTGAAGTCTGCTGAATGGTTTTCCCGAAGTCTGCTCAGGTGGATGTGGTGCCTGATTCAAGCAACTTGCTTCCCTAGCGCCTGAAAATAACCATGACAAATTACACCTGCTTTATGAGAAACCAGGAAAAAACATGGGATCACACTCAGGAACCGCAGGACGTGTCACAGGTGAGACTTTGGTGAAGGCCAGGAATTGTTCAGCCCACAGTGTGGCATTTGAACGGTTCTGAGTTACAGGGTTCATACCCACTCATGCCTGCTTTCCTACGCGTTTCTGTGATCCCAGTCTCAGGACTGCCAGGAACACCTGCAGGAGCGCAGGCACTTAAACTCTGAGTGGGAACTTCAGTCCGAACTGAGAGTAAACTTCACGCCCTTTCCCAGCCTGTACCTCTGTTCCCCTTTCAGTGTCCCACAAGCCATACTCCAGAACAACACTGATGGCACTTGTGCTGAATGCAATACAATAATGGAGCACAGATGATAAAAGTGCTTTTGTCAAAGCAAAGCTAAGTTCAGGGGTCGCATTTCCCCCCCAAAACACATTGCCCATCACAAATTAGACACTAGCAGTTCTTGTTCCAGAGAGAGTGAGCATAGCTGAGGGCCGGCACAGAGCTGAGAAGCACGCACAGAACTTTACGTGGAAGGTGCTCTGTGTTTGCCTTAGCTGGTTCAATAGGGACTCAACCTTAAATGCTTTCATGGTGAAGGTTGGGGCACTCAGTGTCCAGGAAGGTCAGGCACACAACCTTTTATTTTTTTCATGAGCAGAAACTCCTTCTCAGAATTATGACTAAATTGCTGGCTAACATTTTTCTTTTCAACATGCTCTACAACCTGTGTCTACTGTGCAGCCCTAGGGGAATGGTTTGCTCCCATTAGTTCATCTTTTTAAGTAAGATGCTAAGATTTCAAGGTTGTTCAGTGTGTAACTATGATGCTATATGAAGTTACAGCATCCACGAGCAGAGTCAAGAGGGGATTAATTATAGTACTGCCATCTTTATGCATCACAAAAACAGAAAGAAGGGGAAAATAATTTTTAGAGACTGTTCTTTTGGGCACAAAAGATTTAGCATTTCTTGCAGAGATAACCATACAGGATTTCATCTGATTAAGTATCTGTCTATACACAAATTACAAATGCAGAACTTTATTCATGATCATTCTCAGCCATCTAATCTCACACCTTGGCCTCTCTTCATGATAAATAACATAGATATTCACATATGTATATGCGCGCACACACACACACATATATCTAATATATGCCTTTTCTTAACCTGTGCTCTTGATCATTCCCAGTAAATCTTACCCTGTTCTCCCGAACCCTGTCCTTTTTCTATCAAAACAGGGACACCAAGCAGCCAGCCCTGGTAGCTTGGGTGTTATCACTGATTCATTCTTCTAGACCCATACAATGGGCTTCTGACTCCACAAAATACAATTTTAAGAATCTGTTTCTGCCATTCTCAGCTGGCAAATTCCTTGCTCTAACCACCTCATACCAGCTACTGTGACCTCCCTTGTTTAGCCTTGCCCTGAATCTACTTGTCCTGCAAGGAACAACTTCCTTTTTAGTGTTTTAGCCACATTTTCTCTTTATTCACTTCTCCTCACTCTGTACTTTGTTAAGCACCAGCTTTTCTCTTCACTGAAGCTAATATTTTCTCAACTGGAAAGTATCAGTTCACCAAGGAGGATACTTTCCACAGAGGAGGTAGACACCCCATTCTAGGATTTTTTTTATTTGAAAAATGTTTTGAAAAAAATTATTTTGACAGTTTTCAAATTGATAATTTCTGGCTTTCTGCTTCAAAATTATTTCCTTTTTAAACCTAAGCTTAACAGAGTAAAAATACACTTCATACTCAGTTCACGGAATTGCAGAGTGGGAGCAGCTCTTATCTTAAGGGTATCAGGGTGCATCCCCACCAGAACATTACAACCTCAATAAAATCTTTCTTACTGTTATTTCCCTTATGTATGAAGTGTGGGTGGTACAGATGCTAGCCCTAGGGCACCCCAGAACTGGAAGTAGAGACCAGAACTGGGACTACACAGCACATGTACAATAGCCCTCAGCGGCGATTTCACTGGCGTGCCCAAAGTTGCAGTGGTGGTCATGCAGCACCTCGGGCTGAGTGTGAATAGTGACATTTGGGTGAAAGCTGGAATGTCCTGACTCCCCAGCTGCCTGGTGGGATCATTCATGAGATAAGCACAGAGAATTTATAGTTTCTTTTTATGATGGAGTCGAACACAATGGATTTTTTTTCCAAGATCCCCACCAGCTAAAAAACATCAAAGCACTGTTTCTGAGATTTCAATTTTTCATCTTGATAGCACATGTTTTGATACTATAAATATTTCTGTGGGATTGGGAGAAAAGCTCAAGCCTTTACCTCTAAGCCTCTTCACTGCTTGGTCTCTCCTTGGCTCTTAAATCTAATACTTTGTCACAGCAGAAAACTTTCTTTCCTCACTAAAGATAACAGATTCTGTCACATCTCCTGCAGACACTTTTATGCTTTCTCACAGCCTGCCCTCTAAATCATGGTAAAAATCTCCCCACAAGGTACCATCTTGTCTTCCATCAAATCCTCTTTTAAGATTTACCTCTGCCACGAATCCTACAAAGCACTGCTGCCTGGCAGAAGCTGGAGAGGAAGCTGGCTGTGACTGCTGATGGTATGCAAATGTGCTCGTTATACCAATATCTCACTGCCTCACACTTCTCGCTGAGTCCCCCCTTGTCATCCTGCTGTAATCCTGAGCTGCGATAGCTTCAGGGCAGGGGCTGTGTTTGCACTTGTTGGCGCAGCACCACGAGGCTGGAGTGTTGATTGAGGCCTTCAGGCATATGTGATGAATAATAATGCCAAACTACCTAAAGCTGATCACATTATCCCACACTCTGATATATGAGCTATTCATAGAGCAAGCCTCTTATTCTTTTCCTTCCAATTTAAAGCTCTTGGGAAGTGTCAAAGTGACCAGATTAAGAAATGAAGCCCTCCTTTGTTCCCTGAACAGGTCTTGTGTATTTTGGTAGTAGCGAATAATTGAAATTGTTCCTCCTTCCATTTTCTCCACCAGTAATTTTAGGAATAATTTCCTTGTCAGTAACTCTGATTCCTGCAGTCCCTATCTGTCAGAGTATGGCTCATCTGAAATCATTCTAGGCCCCAAAAGTCTTGAGTTTCAGTGCAACGCTAAGGCTGGGCTCATGTCCAAGTCTGAAGTTTCCACACAGCTCTTAGGGACACCTGCATTGTCAGAACTACTTACTGCTTTTTGGATGAGATGCTAAACTGAGGTCAAATCTTTCAGCATCTCTCTTGATTTTGAGTTGAGAAGCATTTAAAAATCCCATGGCAATATTCAGGAAGGGCTAGCACTAGCTGAGCTATCCTTGGCTTGCACTGCCCCTATCCACCCTCCTGGACACACATCTTTGGGGAAATAAGCTGTGTTCCAAGCTGTGCTTGAGCTATTTCTAGGTACATAATAGTTGCAACTTTAACTAGTTTGCTAAGTCCACAGGGATGTCTTACGTACTTTGCAGCAACTATACTAATATGCACGCATATGAATGGGCGTTGAGCTGGAGGGGAACAAACTGCTATCTTTACAAGCTTCCCATTCTAGAATCAGACTTCAGAGTCCAGGGGCCTCTTCTAACATGGGTGGCCTAGAAAAGAGAACTCTCAGCTGAGCAGCAGTGCACCATTAGCCAGTTTCCTTGCAAAGACTGCCTTGAAAACTAGCAACTGAGGAAAATAAAGGAAACAAGCTAAAATTAGAAGCTTATCAATGACCCTTCTACCCCCAGCAGATGTTTATTATCCAAAGTCTGCATAAAGACTCTCAAACTTCAGAATCCAGAAGAGCCATTGTCAGGGAGCTCCAGATCCATTCCTTGCTCTAGGAATCAACTGCTTTGCAGTCAGTTACCTGAGACTGATCCAGGGTGACTTTTATGACAGCAATACTTGGATCTCATTGATGATCAATAATTCTGACATTAATATCTCTACAATTTAATGAATTAAAGATGGATGTTCCTTCACACATCTATGTTTGAAAACAGTGTCTTTCACCTGAGTTTGTGTTTACAAGATATTTGCAAGCTGACAGATGCAGCTTCTCCTTTTTACAATTTTCTTCTCCCTTCTACAATGACAGTGCTACAGAATGTAAGCTGGTTAGTGGAGTACTATCCTGATGTTGCACTAACTGTGACTGCACAGTTTCCAGCTAGGAGTTTACTTTTGTCTGCCTTCAAAATACCCTGTGAATGAATTCCTCATTTGTGACCCAGGTATGTTTTTAGACACTAGCCAGTGACAAATGAGCAATTAGTGTTCCTTAAGTATCATTAGAGTGGTCACAATCTTGGCTGAGAGGCTAGAAAACAGACCAGAACCACCCCTGCTAAAAGCATGGCTAGTTACCGCATAAATGACTGAGTCAAGTATCAGTGATAAGAGCTGGGACAGACTCCCATGGTCAGGAGGTCTAGAACTCAATCTAGGCAGGGATCAAGTTCTAACACACACTCATTGGCAGATTACACTCCCTGAGTCCTCAAGCTCACCTGGTTATCATTCTAGAAGGGAGACACAGTGACCACAAGGGCAGAATGGGTTATTTGTTCCTTGGAGAACTTTTTCTAACTGTTGGCAAAAAAAAAAAAAAAAAGTGGGTCTACAACCCTCAAAACAACAGATTGGGTTCTTCTTCTGAAAGAAAAATCATGAACAATCCTATGTCAGTCTTCTCATTTACTAAGTTACAGTTAGTAGTATCAACTACTGTCAACCTCTGTTAGCACTCCAATGCCAAACGTGCTGCCCAAATGCAGTGCAGGACACTTCCCATGCTGGAGGTGGTTGCCTTCCTATGTTCTGACATCCAGGCTTGGTTTCTAAGCAATGCATTCTTTCATTTCTAGCATCCTGGGAATTACCTTTGTTTTCTTCTGCACTTGTCCTCCTGGCTATGTTACTGGCTTTCACTGCTCACTGTTGTATATCACATGAATGTATGCAGAAAGACAGCATCTAGGCTCTAGCTAGTGTAAGATCCTCATCTAGTTTTAGGCAACCAAATCCATGGCAGCTCTGGTTTAAGACTGTTCACTTCCAACACCTGTTAGAATACGCAAGGCAGTATCTCATGCCCCAGCAATATCAAACTCATCTTACAAAACACAGCGGTAGTTCTGCAGCTCTGAGACTATGCAGAATACACTTTAAGAGAGCTGAGAACAAATCAGTCTTGTTGAGGGCATTTGTCTGCACAAGTAGCTTCAGAAGAAATATGGTGAATCCAGAGTCTGATCAGAATTAGAAAATGCTGCAAAATCTTCCACTCAATAAAAGCCTTTCAATATCCAGCAATCTCCCAGGAGGTTGAAATGCTGAAATGCTCCACTGAAATGCTGCTTTTTCTCCTGAACTCTTTCTAATCTCCACATCTACTTTCTCAAAAAGCAACAAAAATCCCTACCATGGGCAAAAAAGTGTATTCTAAGGCAACGAGGATGTAGAAGGGAAACAAATATGCCATGATAATAGGTATATTAAAAAAAATCTAAAACAGACAGATATATATTATTTTAAGGTCACGCTGGATCTGACTTTGAGCAACCTGATCTACAGAGAGATGTCCCTGCCCATGGTAGGGGGGCTGAACTAGATCTTTAAAGGTCCCTTCCAACCCAAACCATCCTATGGTTCTATGATTAATAGATGGCAGAAAATCTTAGAAAACTGAAAAGCCAGGAAAAGGAATATTTTCCTCTTATGGACAAAAAATAATAAGCTGCCCATCCATTCAAGAAAACTCTTTGTACTCCCATCCCTCTCCATGAAAGGGCAAAGATTCATCTATAACTCATTTACTGATATGAGAAGGAGATAACGATAAATCTAATTTTGTCAAGTAGGCTGAAGGACATGTAGGGAGCAGCCCCACATACAGGTCAGATTGAAGGGAGATTTCCTTTTGTGGAGAAAAGAGCAAGGACGGTCATGCAGGATACAGACAAAAGTGGGGAGCTGAAGTTAACATAGCCACAAAGCAAAAGTGGTATGAGATAAGAAAGTAGGTTGGGTAGGGGAGAGAAGAAGAAGAGCTAGTTTAGCTGGAAAAGTGGGGGAAAGATCCATTTTCTTAAACCTTTCAAGTCCTCAGACAAGATTGGTGCAATTGTGATGAACAAGAATGCTTTATATTTGGAGGTGGACAACAAACAATTTTTTTTCTAGATCCT
This sequence comes from Haliaeetus albicilla, assembly GCF_947461875.1. Classification (NCBI taxonomy): domain Eukaryota; kingdom Metazoa; phylum Chordata; class Aves; order Accipitriformes; family Accipitridae; genus Haliaeetus; species Haliaeetus albicilla. Next base: position 76,078,357 of record NC_091483.1, read on the forward strand.
CTAAAAAATGTCAGTTGTGATATACAGCACTGAGGAAGAAATGGATATCCTGACTTTGAAGGTCTAGAACTGATGCATGAACTACAAAGTGTTGCTCAAGGGATGTAGACATCACGGTGACACATCATAAGGAATGGGACGTCATCATGCAATTTTGTTGCATGGGGTACTCTCTAGATATGTCCCATTACCATGACTTCTGTGGATTACTGTTTTTAGAAATTTAAACCTCAGCAAATCAAGAAAAACAGGATTTTCACTGTTATGCTGGAATCCAGAACTGTCAGAAAGCCATAAGCATGTCTGTCTGATAGGTGAATCTGCCTGCCAAAACAGCTGAATGCTTCTTCCAAAACTCAGCACTGCCTGAGTGGGAGTTGGACAGGTGCTTATACAATTTTAATAGCTTGAAATAGTGCTCATGTTTAAAAGCAGGAGCAGGTTATTTACAGTGCAGCCAGATCTTCAAGGTGAGGAGGAAGAGAAATCACGGAAGATATTTACTGAGTGCTTAGAGATGTGCACAGGACAGTGTGGCAGCTGAGAGAAAAGGAAAGAGGTGTCTGTCAGCTAAGCTCTTCCCTTTCTTACTTTGCCTCTGCTCCTTTCATGTATTCCTCTTCTCTCTTCCACAGTTTCTACCGTAATTATTCATTCTCTCCACCTCTGACTCGGTTCTTTGTCCCCCATTTGACATCCTTTGTTCTCTCAGCCCCTGATACTCTCCTGCAATCCGATGCTCAGCTACAGTGTGTGAATGGTGACCCCCAGCTTGGGCCCTCAGCTGTCTGAGTGCAGTTTAGTGACCCTCCAAAGAAATAGTTGCTTGTGCACCTCTCCACTGCCTTATCCCTCTGCCAAAATGCTGTTCTCTAGAAAGATGGCTGGAGCAAACACATTGGCTTCTCATCCCCTCGTAGTTGATAGTCTGGCATACTATGCCAGAACAGATCATAGAGAGCTTTGTAAAGGGCAACGTGGAGTGTCACTGAATGACTACACGCTTGTCCCATCTGCCAGAATTAGCATCAGCTCAGCTGCTTTCTGCTCCTAACACAGCAAGCTCCAAGCAGTGCAGACTGTAAACAAAGACGTAATTGAACATAAAACAAAGAGAGACTCCCGGTTTTAAAAGTCATGTAACTACCCTGAGAACTTCAAACATGCGTGGAAGTCTCTCAAAATACTGCGGAGATAGTCACTGGCATAGTTTCCCCAAGATCAGTCAATAAGGCAATGTGGGTACTGGGACTGCGCTGAAACAGTGTATATCAGCTATTTGGGGACAGTAAGACACAAACATACACTTTTTAAAAAAGGAAGTATATATAGTATATATAGTGTTATAGGCAAGGAAGGGCTGGGAGAAAAATCTATCCAATCCATCCCCCCCAAAATAACAACTGGCTCCAAGTCGAACCCTCAGCCATTAGCAAGAGGCCCTAAAGTACTGAAAAGGCCCTCACTAGAGGTTCTCCACCTTTTCCACACCGAGGCCCATTTGTGTTTTCTAGGACTTTCTACTTATTTTTTAGGGATATAGGAGAGACAAGGCAGTAACCACCCAGTTATTCCTCTTCATTCCTTCTGGATAAGGAGTCTGCAACAGGGAGGAGCGCCCTGTCCCCAGGAATGTGGGCAGCCCACAGCACCATCCTGCATTATTTTAAGTGCTATGTTTGAATCTGTGATAATGCACAAACTACTTCTCATCTCCACATCTCAAAGAAGGAAAGAAAAGAACAAGGCAGAGCTCTCAGTTGCATAAATAATTTTCTCTTGCCAAGGAAATCTTCTCTGGGCAAGCATCCTGCATTTTTATCCCAGAGAGCAGCATCCTCTCCTCAGAAAGCAGGTGTCTTTAACTTAGTTTCCCACTACATTCTGGAAATTGCATCAGGAGGGAGAAAAAAGAGATTATGTGAGGGTTAAAAGATCCAGTTTTTCAAAGCATAAAATCCTGCAACGTCTATTCTAATAGTGCACTTGTGATACACTAATTTTGCTAATATGAGCAGCCACCTCTCAAGAGATACTGTCTAATCTAATACGACCCTGAATCACTATGGGGCAATGGGTTCACATCTAGGGCATGTGGTTGTCATATGGGGAGATTTTTTAATAAGCAATTCGAAATAAATATTTTTCAAGATTTAAAAAAAAACACATTCTAGTGGATTTATGTCAACTTTACAATATAGTTGAGGCAAAGAAAGGTTTTCAAGTAACATTAGATGAGGTATCCTTTTTGACAAAGAGGTACCAGGGCTCCCTGGAGTGTTTGAAAAAACATGCACTATGCATGGCAGATAAACGTGGCTACAGTGTACTGGATTGTTAAGGCTGAATTACAACTTTTATTGTGATCCTCACTTAACCTCTCCAATTGCTAATTTTTTCATACACTGTCCTGGAACAGAAGTTAATTTAGGGAAAGCACTTTAAACAGAATTGATGCACCGGTGTAAGAACAAAACAAACCTACCATTCCTTGTTGGTTCCCGTGGGTTTTTTTGAGACTGAAACATTCCCACTTGGCTCAGCTGTTTTTGTATTTAAACTTGAATGGTTTTGAGTCAAAAACAAAGAACATCTGTTAGGCAATTTTAAAGCTAGAAGTATTTAACATTTTTCCCTTGATGTGCACGATTTGATTCACTGCCCTGTTGTATTGATATTACTGGAGGGGCTTCACACATCGTTTAGAAGACAGATCAGCAATGCAGGACACCCAAGATGGCAAGCGGGCAGACAGCATGCTGTTGGGCTGGTGCAGGGCCAGGAGCCACAGCTTCTTTAGAGAGGCATTTGTGAGAGGCAGTAGCTGTCAGCTCCTGGTTCAAACTGAGTTCTGAGCTCAGCAAGAGCTGCTGCCTTCCAGAGAGGAAAAGTACCTCCCATTAACCAACCAGTTGCAGGACCTTGTTTCCTTGAGAGGCAGGATGACCTGGTTCCAGCCAGGTTTCTACAGGAATACATACCCTCTTTTTGAGGAGAGAAAAATGAAGCACTTACAGACCAGCAGAATGTAGCCCTCTTTATCCTGAACCTCAGGAGTGTCTCTCCTCATTATTATCACTTAGACCTGCAAAACTGTTTTTCTGCTCCAGGCTTGCTGGGGAAAAAAAAAAAAAAGCATACACATATTGTGAAATTTAAAAACTCTGAAAGAGAGGGAAATATTTGCTGTTTTACTATCACTTATTTTATTGGTTGGACTGTTTCTGCTTAGTCAACTATTTTATTTATTGGAGAAAGTGTCAGATATATTTTTTTAAAAGGCTGCAATTAAGCACAGTCAGGAGTCATTAGATTATTCAAAAAGCCTGCTGCTTCCCATTAACTAACAGCAACTACCAAAACAAGAGGGGATTTTATGGACTAGGCCTAGCTCTAAGTGTAAAAGTATCTTGGAGGGCAAAAGCACACACTATACTTGGAAATCCCATCTTTATGCTATAGAATGCTGTACATGGCAATTAGTTCCTTCCAAGCTGGAGCTGAAAATTGCTTCTTTCTACACACCGAAATTAACAGAGGATTAAACTCACCTTTTGCATAAAAACGGGCTTTGAAGATTGATTATGCCATGAGTCACCTTTTATCTTGAGATCAGCTGCTTAAATCTGATGCAGGTTGTGCTTTTTTGCTAGCACTTTTTATCTAGGCGGAAAAGAGACTGGATATTGTGGTGTGGGATGTTTCTGAATCAGTGAATTCCGGCTTTTCTATCTTCTAACCAGTGTTAAATTGCAAATGTCATTGGAGAAAAAAAGGAGGATATAAAGGTAGCAGAAATGGTAACTCTCCAGAATAAACAAAATACAGTCTTAAGAACCCATCTTCATCTAAGACAGACAAATGTTAAAAAATACCTTTGTTGCACCAGCAAAAAAAAAGCCATAAGAAAATGTTTGGGCGCTGTTCATGTCACACCATACTATGTTGGCATTTCCATTTGACATGCAGACTTGTCAGTTTTGAGCGTAGCTGTGAACTACAGATGCTTTTAAAATAAGAGATAGAGGAAAATAGATTCCCATTCAAAATAGAACCTGTGCTGAATGTCTATTCCAGGTCTAAAAAGGTCTGAGATTTACTAGTCATACAGACAATTTTCCAGCTGCACTAACACTGAGGGAGGGAGAGAACATACTGAGGTGCTCAGTCCTTTATCTTTTCAAGCTGGTTTTGAAATGTCTGAACAGAAATATTTCTTCTGTTTCTAGAGACCAGCTGTTCAACAAGAGATGGGAAATGGAGGGAGCAACAGACAAGCAGCTTTGAAATCTGCTCATATTGGCATGGCTGAATTGAATTAACTCATCCCTTGGCTGACAGCATGTAAAATATAAGACAATTTAGAGAGGATTTTCCCACCTGTGCATTTGTAAGTACGTAGCAGAAAATTAGTTACAGTCCCTTTTTGCTGTCTCTCCAATGCTAGACATTAAACCAAGTGTGACTGGCGAGGGGCATCCTTCATTCTGGGTAACAGACTTGCAGTGGCCGGGGCTCACCATGTGTGCCACCTTTTGCTGGTTATCATCTCCAGGAGCCAACGCTGACATTGTGGAAAGGTGACTGAACTGAGGCCAGATTAAATAGGAAGGCAAGTTGCAGGCACTGACAGGCCAGGAGCAGCCACTCACACAATAGACAGCAACAGAAATACTGCACAGCAAACCACCCACCCGCTGCTGTGCTGCTGAAGAGCATCTTGATACAAGCACCACATCAAAATTCTCCAGCCTCCCTCAAAGCCATCTCTACTTATGACAGAGCCAGACTAAAGCCTGGAAATTCTCCTCCATATGTGCTTTTACACGGCCTCGTTGCTATGTATATTTTTTATTTTGCATTCATGTGCTGGGCTAACATCACATAAAATTCTCAAATAACCATTGTTGTTCCTCTTCTACTCTTAAGAGGGAGCATGTGAGCTTTGAGGAGCTTTTTTAGTTAAGTGTATGATGCTTCTGTGTCAGAGACAGCAGGCCAAAAACTTGCTCTTCCATTTGGAGGGATGAGTAATAATTTAAGATGATTCTTAATATCTAGAAGAGTTGTGTCTTCAGTCTGGGAGCTACTCACCAAAAATGCATCTTTGCTGGCAGTTATGACTGAGATGAAGGATCACATGCTCTCAGCCACCCAAGCAACCTTCCCTCCATCTGTATCTTGCTTGTCAGCACCAGCTTCCACATCGTTCTCCTTAATCATCCATCCAGCTCTATCTATAAAGTGTCTTTCTCCATTAAGTCTGATCTCTAGTTATGGACAGCACAGACAGGAGGTATGGTGCCATGTGGGATGCTGCTCACCACTACCCATACTTGCAAGCTGGAGCACCCAGATGAACTAAGTACTTCACAAAAGCTTCTGGACTCAGACGGGGTGGCTGTTGAGGCTTGTACTTAGGGCATTTCTTCATAGGCATCTACTGAGTTGGGGCTTGAAAATGACCCTAAAATTTTCTGTAATTATCAGACATATTCTCATGCTTTCTGTGCATCTATTCTCCAGCTGGCAAATGGGGCTAACTGAAGTTCTCAACTCTCTCTCATTGAAAGGCTTTATTTACCCTTGTGGTAAAAATCTTCATAGTGCCTCAGGAACTCCAGCCAACATCCCAGAGCAGTGTCATTTACAGTTGCCTGGCCAAGCCAAGGAGCAGCAGGGAAATCATGACTGAGACCCTGAGTTTGAGTATGGGAAGCCAGTGTAAAGAGCAGGAATCAGTTTGATATGCATGGGGGTGTTTTGAGTTGTTAAGGACACACACTGCAGTGTTCTGTAGCAGTCATGTTTCCTGAGGACTTGTGGCATCGTGCCAAGTATACAGGACCCCTGCAGATCTGAGAGCAGGTTATGTTTCAGAAGCTGTCCTCTGCCTCCAGATCTCTTCACCTGCCAAAATGGGAAATGGGTGTATCTGGGCATCTTTCCAGAAGCCTCTGAATTAATGCACTCATGCAGCAAAACTCAACTGGTACATTCATGTCCTTTTCACCTTGGTATTTCACTGCATAAAGTATTTGCCCTACCTTTGCTGCTCCTTTGGATGCCCACTGGCCTCTTGTCCGTTTACCAAAGCAGGAAGTACCTAAGTATGAACAAAACTGATTTTAAGTCTGACATATCATTAGTATCTGCCAGATACTATCGGCTCTGGCTTCTTAACAATCATTACTGTTAATAAAAGTGTTAAGCTCTATAGACAGGTGTCCCTTCTGAAGTTACACCACTGAGCTGAAATTTAACCCTTCACATTTCCAAGAGTCAATCAGGCTGTCATTGAAACAATGGAATAAAATCGCCAGTCCTTGATCTATTCCTGTTTCTATTTAAAGGTGACAAACAGTTGATTTCACATAAGATCTCATCAGCGTTCCTTAGTCAGCATGATTGTTCTGAACTTCCTGGCATTCCGACAAACTGAGCAAGTAAGGTCATTTAGGAGCTTAGAGCTAGGATGGATGGAAAGGGAAAGTAGACAATATGCTGCCACCTTTTGGTTATAGAAATGAGAACAGGTATTATCTGGACAGATCTATCTAGTGGAAATTAAAACACATCTATGCTTGTTTTCTGTAATAAACAAACTGAAAGTCCATATAGTGCGAGATGCATCCCTTCATGTTCTAAACTGTTGCTATGAGCTTAGCTCACATATTTCATATTTGTTCAGTCTTGTATGGGCTAATTAATAATTATCAATCAATAATTAATGATTTCTCTCATTTAAAACATATAGGGTTGAGTTCACTCACCTAAAACTAATGCTTTGCATCACTAAACTGATTTGAGGAACATAGCTGCAGAAATAAAAGGTACAAGATCTCATGCATTAGTAGCTTGTAAAAGTAAGTTACTGCATGTCATAACTCCCATGTGGCTATTTATATGGACACACATAGTTAAGGCAGCCTGACACTTTCATTAATAAATAGGTTCGTTATCAGTACAATCAGTACGTTACAACTTTTAACCTTAACTGTTCAAGTGAGATTTTCTGTGCTGGCTGACTGCTGAGGACCTGAAGGGTATTTTGTTTGCTTGTTTATTAAAACGTTGGTTCAGCTGTCTGTGAGAATAAAAGATGGAAGAATGCCCATCTTAATAAAAGAAATGCAAGATTGTTCTGTTAAAAAGTTTGTGCACCTTCTAGTTTGATGCAGAGCCTTGAAATTTAACAGAGGAGCTATCTGTATCAGGGATATGTTTCTCACTGCTCCTATGAGTCACTGCACAAATTTGTGCCAGGCAATAAGCCTTTGAAAATCTCAGTTCAAGTATGTTCTGTAAAGACCTATGGGAGCTTGTGAGCTCAAGTCCATGAATGTTACTCTCAAGCTCCCAGGTGCCAGAGGCTCTTTACATTTACTGCACATACAGATTCATTGAGTGTGCCTCATCCTGGGGCACAAAAATCCATCAAACACTCGATCTTCTGTTTCTCAGTGCTGGCACTGAGTTCTCAATCTTTTCTCCTGGCATATCGGTAATGCCACAGGGGATCCTGTCTGCCTGTACTGCAGAAGGGACAGGAATTCTCCAAGCACCATTGAAGCAGTGTTGATAGGCCTGTAATGCCCTATAGCAGCGACACATTTGTCCTTGAGACCTGAAGCCCTTGATAGTCTGCAAGATCTAGCTCTGGGAGTACTTGATGGGGTGCTGAAGGTGCCTCAGGTGGAACTCCAGGACAATATACACTAAAGGTGTCTGGCCATGAGATCACCTTACAGGGCACTGCTCATGCAACCTGTGCAGACTGCACTTTGGTGCACCTTCCACCTGGAGTAGCCCCAGTCACTCAACCATGAGCAAAGCTGTGCAGCAGACCTGAAATAGGCCCTTGTGCCACATCATGCCGTTGTTACACTTCACACATGGGTGCTTATGCAAAATGTCCCTGTCTCAGGAAAGACTTGCAGACCTTTAATATACTAATGGTGCCACCCTCCACTGTCCGCTGCACTGTACTCCAAAAGCTGGGAGTTAGAGAGCACCCTTGTACCTTGAGGAGTTCTAGGCTCTCCTGCCATTTGGAAGAGTATCCAGAGGACCACAGACATGAGAAAACCACTAGGAATTATCCTGTTTATGCACTGATCACTCACTGACAGTCCCAGCAGAGGCACTCAACAGCTTCACAGACACTGTCATATAAAGATCATGAAGCTGAAGGAGACCTACAAGAAGGAATTCTGAGGCAAAACAACCCCCACCTATGTTATCACTTCTTCGGGGGTGTAGCTCCATCACCCATCAGGAAAAGGAAGAGAGGAACTCATTTTATCTTGCTCTTTTTAAGGAGAGAAGTGGTGCATTGATTTATGGTGCAGGGTTGTGCTTAACCTCTCAGGGCGGAGGGCATCCTGTTATCTTTCCCAGGTCAGGATCATGCCATTAGCAATCTGGGTCAGTGGTGGGAAACAGCATGACACATCCTTCCAGAGGTAAATGAGGCCTCCTTTTCCTACCAGTAAATTCCCCTAAGCCTCTTAGCAACCAGAATTCCTTCTCCCCATCTCAGCACTCATCTTCCACACACCTCATGAACTGTTTTTTACCCATCTTCCAAGGGTAGTTTTTTTATCCATTTACCCTACACGCTCAGCACCAGCACAGACACGCAGTTGCCCAAAGCAGTCATTGAAGCCACATCGGGATAGAGAGTCAGGGAAATACCTAGACCATCAGACCTGCTAGAAATACACACAGGGATGGCCTTTTTTTTCCTTTTCTCTCCCTCTGCAACTTTTCCATCATTTTTAGGGAAGCATATCCAGCTCATTGGTAGAGAGCTGTATAAAGCTACTCCGTGCACAGAATGGACCATGGTATGGAGGTGAGTCAGGATTGTATAATGAATCAGATCTTGTCCAGAGGATCCTGGCTCTTTTGTTGCAGAAAATTAACAAAATGACTGCAGGAAAAAAAAAAGGGGGGAGGGGGGTGTTGCTGGCTAAGGCATTTGTATGCTGCTCAGAAGGACTGGATTCTATTTTTGTATTACACACAGACTACTAAATTAGCCACTTAAAAACCCATTTTTCATGGGTGGCCGTGAACTGGGTGCAGGGCTTTGCTGAAAGCCTAAATTCTAGCCTTGTGCTTTTATGGCTAAAAATGTAGCTGCAATGTAATGTGATTAGTTGTAATGCTATCTTCTCCTTACTTTATGAGGTTGTTATCAAAATACATTGAATTCTGTTTGTGAAACTCACTTAATGCTGTTGTATACCACTGAAAAGTCCATAACAAAGTTACTAACTCTGTCTTTGGAGCAGGATTTGAACAGTAAGTAGTAAGGCATGGAGTCCCACATCAAGCATCCAAAAGTGAAAAAAATATTGAATAGTTGCTCATTAAGTGACTACCAGCCTTTCTGTGCACTGAATGGGATCATGTCATTAATGACTACCTTGCAATCAAATGCAAGGGGAGGCAAATCAAAGTTCTGCAAACAACATGAATTCTGGCATTTTCTAACTTTAGAATGCTTGATTTTGCAGCCTTAAAAGCTTTTATATGATTTTTGTGTGGAATATAAAGATACATCACGTAAAACAAAGCATTAAGAACCATAAAAGGAATCCCTGTAGATTAAAAGTGCATCAAGACTGACATTTTTGAGACTTTAACCCTGATTATTGTGGATTATTTTAAACCTATACATTTATCAGAGCAAGCTTTATCATATTAGAATTGTAAAAAGGCCCACAGAGTTTTAACTAGTTGAACTAAGCTACTGTCAAACAGTAATGAGGCAGTGCAAGTCTGTGTATAAACAGACTTAAGATAATAATATGAGACACATTTGAAGAGGTAAGGAAAGTGTAAATTAATATAGACTGTTTTGCTATTTTAGCTAATTATCCCCTTTGGAACACTACACTGATGAAATTATGCCTGTAGCTAACATATTTGAGCATCTGTGTCCCATGCTTCGGTGGATACAGTTGACACACTTGGCCCTGGGTCTGTGGCACTGCAGTAGGTTGGTTTTACAGCTCCTTCTCTGTATTCATCAGGGTATGGGTTGTTTGAGCTGTCAGTAACAGAACCTGCCTCTTAAATTCAAGCTGTAGGAGGTAAAACACAGTCACAATACATCAGCCAAGAGGATAGGATCACACTTGTAAATCAGCTGTTATAACACTGAGGATTTTCATGTTTATGGTTTTACACAGAAGACTTCTCTCTATACCCATGTTCATCTGTCCTCGTACCTCACATAGCTGCCAGAAATACGTTTTCCAAAGACCTTTAACTGAATTTACTCAAAGATGCAACAATCCTGTCATCTCTGCACATGTGACTGAATCGCCCTTCTCTGAGCTTCCTCCCTGGATTCCTGCGGGCTCTTCTGAAAAGCTGGTTCTGGAATCAATTTTGTAAAGGTTTGTGTGTGAACCATCAGGATCTTTAGCATTTCATCTGTGAACATTTTAACAGTGAAAAAGCAAATAGCAAATGACAGTAAAACAAAAAAACCCTTAAATCCGCCATTGTTTTTTCATGTTCATCACCACCCATGCTTGGCTTGGATCAGCTTTCCCTTTGCTTGCTCATTCCCTCTTCTGCATTTTCCTGCCATGTTGTCAAACGTGCAAAGAACTGGTTTATCCCTGCCCCACCAGCATCAGCATTTTGCCGCGTTATTCCCCCAATTACTGCGGAAAGATTCTGTGTAGCCTGCAGGTTAGGACTGTGATATTTCTATTTCAGTTTCAAGGCTTGCATTTTAAGTGCTAGTATTAAATGGAGATCTTTGCAAGGTATCTGGCAGCTTTGCATTTGGCAGTTTGCAAAGAAGCTGGGTACCTAGTTCAATAGTGGAGTGACTTCCCTTGTTCTGTATCACCTGATATGTAATTAAGATACAACTGCACTACCGGGCTTTCCGCATGTCAGTGTACAATCTATTCCATTTAGTCACAGTAAATTACACACTCATCATTATCCTATGAAACAGCATAGTACCAGTGAGTCAATTATACCTGATGGTCAGATTGCTCTGTGTCCAGTGTCTTCCTATTATGCCTGATCTTCTTGCCATTAAACTCAATTATGGTCTCCTATTGATTTAAAAGAAGCAGGATTTCAAGAGATTTTAAGAAATAATGTGAAAATTGCTATCATTAACTTTTTCCAAAACATTTACTGAAATAAAAAATATTTTTTAATTACTGTTTTTTTTAATTTTCCTTCTTGTTTTTCTCTTCCCTCTTTTGCTCTTCTCACTCCCCTCCTCCATCAGTTTGAAAACCTCAGTCCACAATGTCGCCTTTGAAAAGGGTTTTGAGAGCTGCAGATCAAAACCTCTTCTATGTAAGTGTCAATCCCTTTCAAAACATCTTCCTTCAAGCTAATTTACATCACCCAACAGTAAAAAAAGGGATTAACAGATTAAGATGGATTTACATATCCCCCTCATTAATACAACTGAAAATTGGGAAGAGTACAACATTATTTTTAACTCCAGCTTTCTCCTCCATGGTTTAGCCCAGTTAAGTTTCAGAAGAGGAAAAATGTAAAGTAAAAATCACTGATCAGATGCTGGAGAATTGAGTTAAAGACCTACCTCATCTAGGTTTCTTACGTGGCCGTAAGCACATAATTTCATCTACCCTAGTCCTTAGCTGCCTCTTTGTTAAACAGGGTAACACATGTACGAATCTCATAAAATTGTGAGAATCCTTTTTATCAGGGATTGATTTAGTAAAATCCAGTGGCAATTAGAACTATACCAGCAGATACAAATAGTACATGCAAACCAAATTTATGCCTTCTGAAGCTCCCTGTAAATGTGTCCATCAGGACATCACCTCAGTTACTAGAATACAACAAAGTCTTGCTAAAGTTATAATAATAATTTTTTAAAAAGCAAGAAAATTCTCAGCACATCAGAGCAAAACAAGTAATACTAATCCCAAATCCACGGAAAAGTAAAATTGTTTAAAAAGTTAATTTACTGCGTCTATGATGAACATGCAATATCAGTTTGTACTGAGAGTAGCAATGTCTCAATAATTCATAAACAATCACATACTAAATACTGTAAGTTTGCCTGCAAAAACAGCAACCTTCTAAGTTATTATTACAGTTCTGGAGGAAATCCAGCCATGCTGAGAAAATCTGTGCTGAAAAAGAAAGTTTGTAAGGAGAGGTAATATGTTTTATTAGATGAAATCAGACCAAATACAAGAACTGTAAGCCTGAAAGCTTGGTTATTTTTCCAATTATATCTGATAAAATATAATGATGTCTTCCTACAAGCCTAACCTTTCTTACAGATTACAAAAGTATTACTTTAAAAGTAAAGCATTTACAAGGAACACTTTATTGTGGTTGATAAATATTAGCAAGCAAATGGACATATGAAATGATATAATAAAACATGTCCATTTGGAACCCTTCCTTTGCCAATAAAGCCTAAGATAACTTATAACTGAAAAAGATTAGAAGATTTATAATAATTTTCACTGTCCTCTACATAGCTCTAAAACTGTGTAAAGCTAGTAATTTCCCCCTGCTTATTTGGATTTTTCTCATAGCAATGAAAAGAACAAAAATAAAAAACTTTAAAGAGTCATTGTTAAAACAAAAATGGGTGGAGAAAATTCACCGGCATGAAAAAACTTGAACAGCTTTTAGTTCATTTTATCTTGAAGTGACTATAGTTCAAGTTCACAATATCCCTTAAACTATGAGAGATGTTTTGATTTCAGCCAGGCTCTTCAGTTATGCATATCTTGTCATGTTCTTTGGAGGTCTCAGTATTTTTTTCCACTATAGTCTGTGTTTTTCAAAAAGATTCCAGTTCTCAAAGCAGTATCTGAACTAACGCTAGAGATCTTAACTGCCAGGCCCTAACTGACATTTACTGTTTTTTCAGTCAAGCTGGAAAGTGTGTATGCATTTGAAATTTATTGTGGGTGAATTTGTATAATTTTATGATTAATGATTTGCATCAAATCATTTTGTGTGTGTGTGCATGTGAATTCTCCAGCTTTATATGCATTACTATTAGAACTTCTTTGTAAAAAGTACTACTCAAACAACGTCCAATAGCCCAAGCACATCTTACTGAAACACTATCCTGAAGCCATCATTCTGCAATTGCTAAGTGATTCCACTGATAAAAAAACATGATTTTGCTGGCTACCCAGATTGTCCTTTCTACCACAGTTACCAATTGCCTCTACAGCCTGAACTACTGGCGTTCCAGCTTCTGACACATTCCCGTACCAGCAGACCTGTGTCTGTTCAGCCAAGCCTCAAGCGGCAGTGTAGTCTGGTACTCAGCTCCTGATTTCATTGTCCTCGGAAAACGAGTACATGCCGTCCCACTGGAATTCTGCCCAGCAAGCTGCACAAATACAGAAGCAAATATCAACAAATGAAGGAAACAATTGGAACATAAGAAAATATTGCCATAAGGAATCTTCCTTTTAATTATAAAAGTAAGAAATACATCAGCAGTATGTATGAGCTCTGAAAAAGCTCACTGGGCCAGAAGCTACCATTAAAACCAGGAAATCTTGCCTGTGGGAGTTATCAACTTCTAAATTCAAGTACTTCTATCTTGTGCCACTACCAACATTGATACTGACCAGGATTCAGAACAAGCACAGACAGACTGTGAAATCCAGGTTCTCCATTGACTCATAAATATGGGAAGCCTTTCAGGCCCAGATTCCTACATCTCCTAAATCACACCTAGAACATCCAGCTGTATCACACATGGAGTCTCTCAAACAGTGGAATAAGGTACGTACAATACAATATGACTTTATGGTAAACTTAGATACTATAATTCCCGTCTGGGTATTTTAGTGTGTCCTTTCTATGCCTCCTGGGCTTTTAAATCTTCTCGAAGTGCTCTGTGTGGGATCTATGCCAAAAAATTTACAAAGTTTCAGTTCTCTTCAATTTATACAGTGACACAAAAACGATCTTTTTTGAGAAAGCATGGGTTGGACCACCAGTCTGTCAGATGGTTTGAAAATTGGCTGGACTGCCAGGCTCAACTGGTAAAAATGAATAGTTGACATATAGTTAGTGAAGAACACAGTGTTCAGCCTCTTGGTCAGAGGCCCAGATGATGACACAGAATGCACCCTGAGCAAATTTATGGGCACCAAATTAAAGAGTGGCTGACATGAGGACTGGCAGAATTTAATCCAAAGAGATCTCAATAAATTTGAGCATTAGGCCAACAGATACCTCGAGCTCAATAGAGGATAACCCCAGGCATCAGGACAGGCGGGAAACTGGCTGAGCATCAGCCCACGAAAAGGACCAGGGGATCATGATGATGTCAGGCTGAGCATGAGCCCGTTTGAGCCAGCAGTGCACTGCAAATAAAGCAAACTGCACCCTGGACTCCACCAAGAGAGGTGTGGCAGGGAAGGTATTATCTATCCCACAGTCATTAAAACAGAGAAATTAGGAGCAAAAATTTTCAGAGGCTGACAAATTCTACTTAAACTAAATGTTTATCCAGTATGCATAGAAAGAAAAAGAGCACCTTTTCATAAAAATGGGCATAATCTAGCTGAGAAATTAGAAGGTAGCAATCCTCACCAGAGCAGTGAGTTTCTGGAATAGTTTTCTGCCTTCAGTAGTAGGGTAAAACAATCAGGCTAGTTGCAAAATGGAGTTTAATAGTTTATAAAAAGACCAACGTAATAATGTTGCACATGACAGCAAGTGGTGATGTAGGAGATCTCATCCAGTCCTACATTTCTGAATTCTGCATGCATAGAGAGTCATAAAAATGAAAGAAGATGAAGAATAGTTTCTGAAACATAATAAAGAGGGAGGGAAAAGAGGAGAGAGACATATGGCTGTCGGCAAACAAAGTCCCTGGAGGTAATGAAGAGGCTAGCAATATTCCTTGAAAACTTGGTGACTTTCTTGTCAGAGATCACAACGTTGTCTCAATGTGGCCTGATGCCACTGCCTTTAATGCCCCTCATTTTGCAGCACAATTTCATTGTGATGGCTGCTGGAAGCATTACTGCTTCTAGCAAAACAGCAATACCACATTTTATACAGCATAGGCCATGGGATGTCAAGCAACAGATGATCCTGAATGATCCCCTTGAATCCCTTATCTACAAAGCAAGGCCTTTCTACCATTTGGTCATATCATCATAAGCAGAGACAATTTGAGGCACCACACTTGCACAAATATATGACTTTGAAAGAACAAGTTTATTTTGCGTTTTAGGTCCTAGTGGTTTTTTAAACCCCCTAATGGTTTTTAATTTTGCACATTGTTATGCCTGATTAATGATATTTTTACTGCTCACAGTGATTGTGTTCTTGTTTATTAAAAAGTAATTGAGAAGGTAATTGAGCTCTGCATTCATAGTTTTATGTTCTAAATAACTATTTAAATGCCTCCTTTTGTTACAATAATACATTAATATCTTACCAAATTCAAGAGTGAAAGAAAGGCAGTGTGTAAGAGGTGGCAAAGGCAAGTGCTGCTATGTCAGTGGAAGCAGCGGCAATGGCTGTGGGCAGAGATGTCCAGAAAAAGCTAAAGGAATACTCTTCAGCCAGGCCCACCAGCCCCAAGAACAAACACCCTTTTGATGACCTCTGAGGTCAAACATGGGAAGCAAATAAGACTAGTGAAATCTGGAAGTCCCATTAATCACCCCAGATACCCTTGTCATGGTTTAAACCCAGTCAGCAACTAAGCACCACTCAGCTGCTCACTCACCCCTCCCCCACCCAATGGGATGGGGGAGAAAATCGGGAAAAGAAGTAAAACTCGTGGGTTGAGATAAGAACAGTTTAATAGAACAGAAAAGAAGAAACTAATAATGATAATGATAACACTAATAAAATGACAACATTAATAATAAAAGGACTGGAATATGCAAATGATGCACAGTGCAATTGCTCACCACCCACTGACTGACGCCCAGTTAGTCCCCAAGCAGCGATCCCCCCGCCCCCACTCCCCCCAGTTTATATACTGGGCATGATGTCACATGGTATGGAATATTCCTTTGGCCAGTTTGGGTCAGCTGTCCTGGCTGTGTCCCCTCCCAACTTCTTGTGCCTCTCCAGCCTTCTTGCTGGCTGGGCATCAGAAGCTGAAAAATCCCTGACTTTAGACTAAACACTACTGAGCAACAACTGAAAACATCAGTGTGTTATCAACATTCTTCTCATACCTAGCTCAAAAACATAGCACTGTACCAGCTACTAGGGAGACAATTAACTGTATCCCAGCTGGAACCAGGACAACCCTGCTAGCTAGGAGGGCAGCACCTTCTTCAAAGCAGTGCATACTAATGAAGTCAGGGCAACCCTAAGGATGATGCACTACCACCATACTGATTAGCTGCTGCTGAGTGACATGTGGAGATGAGGGAAAGTAGAAGGGGAGATTCCAGATGGCTGTTTCCTCAAGGATGGGACCTGTCACATAGGTATGCCACTCCGCTGAGACTTCAAGGAAATTGTTTCATCACTGCTGATAACCTTCAAATTTCAGGCCCCATTAGCCACTACTAGATGTCAGAGTCCAACAGTGGCAGTGTATCAAATGAAACTCCTCTAGAGCAAGATAGAAAGGAAATGACTGTTTTGAGTTCTACCTCTCGCTATTCATGGACCTTTATCATCTTAGGTCTCAAGTCACTACACCATTTTGAAGTTTATTTTGGGAAAAAAAAAATCACAGAATCATGTGTTTGAAGTCATAAGAGGGTATGACAGCAACGTAAGCATAATCCTGGACACAGGTAGCCAGATGGAGCACCATTGCAATAATTACTGCCCATCATGCCATGCCAATTCACAAGGTGTATCCAGGACACTTTTCATAGCTTTTATTTTAATTTATCTTTATTTCTGCCAGAATCGAGTTATATTGGTTTCAAGAGACTTTGCCTGCCAAGGAACATAGCTGGCTGTGTCACAGCTGACACAAGAGGTTACCACGCACAAACTTCCCATTTGACTTGAGGAAGTCAGATAATCCGGTTTTGTTTGCATAAATTCCCAGACAGTGTTTCCTTTCAGATCCCATCGCTAGAGCAAAGTTTTCAGATGGGTCAAATAAACTCTCCCACAAAATGATACACCCATACAAAATGAAAACGCATATACTTATAATAAGCAGCCTTTTATGAACAGAATTAGTATAAAAGTGTATTGACAGGTACTAAAACTGACAGTAAATACCATTTTATAAAATCAACTACTGCTTAATGATAATTTAATTGTGTATGTAAAGATAAGTGTTAGACCCAATGACAAACCTCTGTTGCCCGTTACCATAAAGGATATTAGCCTATTACTACTACCAGTTAGTCCATTAGTGCCCCTGACTGCTCCAAAGGTTTGGCTATGCAGACAACTTATGTGTCAACCTGATACCACAGGATAAATTTGTCCTCTTATTATGCTTCAAAAACCTAGAAAACTTCACTTTAAAAGCATACTGAAATATTGAATGTACTAAAAAGTTGCAGTGCTTAGAATTCCAGTTACAAACATGAAAGTAAAAATAAAATTGCAGAAAAGCTCAGTTATTCAACCTTAATGGAAACGTTGTGGGGGTGGGAAGGTGTACTATATGGTACTACGCAATCTACTGCTTTGTCTACCTTCTTGGGCTGGCCCCTGTCCTCATGGCATGAATCACAAGCCTAAGGCCTTGTTGGCTCAGAAACTGCCATACTTGCCATTGCAGGATGAGATGCCAGTGGGAACTTAGTGCCATTGCTAATGCTAATGTTGTGTTTATTGCACATGCCTCAGTGCTTCCTAAAACACAGTAAATGCAGCTTCTTGTTCACTGAGAGCTCAATGCCAACACCAATCTGAAATGTCTGCCTATCAGTGTACCAGTCCTTGACTTGGGTGCCCAGCTGAGACGCAGTGCTGCTTTCCCCCGAACCAGGAAAACTCCAGTCTCTACCCCGGCAATGGCCTTCTGAGTGTACACAATTATTCTGAGACTGATAGGTAACACAGCACACTGCCCTCAGTAGTGCAGGACTAATTCGCCCAAGCATATATATTTTTTCAACAGGTAACGAGGCAAACTGCAGGTTGGGAAATTCCTGGAGCACTGGTTTTAGTGTGAGATAAAGTAATCTCTCTCTTAAAACAATTATAAAGTGGATTCAAAGAGATGAATCCTTGCCTATGCCTGTTTTTTATTTGAATACTGTCACAACTGGACCAGTGAATCTAGAGTGTCTCTCCCCAGTCTATCTTGCAGCATGCTCCAACTTCTCTCAACAATTTGATATTCAACATCACCAACTTTGAAAAAGGGACTTGCAACTTAAGAGGAGAAAAGATCTGCAGACAGTTAACTGTGTAATGCAACATCATGTGGGATATAAAGCACGTCCAGAGAAATCAAGTATACCTTTTCTAGCTCCAGGAATCCATGAGGAATGAGCACTTTTATATTTGCCATATTACTCTGAAAATTAGTACTCAAGCTAAACAAAGTGTAGGTTAAAAAAATAAATAAAGCTTTATTATATTCAAACAGAAAGTTAAGGTACTAGTAACTAGACATGACAAAACCATGCTCTTACAGCTAGCTGGCACTTTGTCTTAATCTCTACAATGTCTGCATGCCCATTCAGTTAACAGCTCATAGGGACAAATTTCCAGGTGATAGGACTGGAGCCAAATTGACTAAGCAAAACCTTATTTTCCAGATACATATCACAGAATAGGCTCCCTTTTCAAGTCACACTTCAGATAAGAACATAGAAGTGATTACAGTAGCTCAGACTAGACTGTCATGTGGCTCAGTGTCCAAAACAGTGTCCAAAAATAGATGCCTCAAGGAAAGCATAGGAACAAAGAAAGTATGTAATAATACTCCCTTAGCTTCCATCAGTGGGCAGTTGGCATTGCCTGAGAAAGTCAGTACCTAATCCCACACAAAGTTTACCGGAACAAAGTTACCACTTTGGACCATGGAGTTCTAGAGCATTTATCAGGTCTGATGCTTAAAAACCATTTGTGCCATGTTATGGAACCAGGTTAACTCTCTGTGTTAGCTATTGCTTGAAAACAACCATCTGGGCAAACTGTTGCATGTTCTCTGATTTACTTCCTCCAACCCACCTTTGAAAGGCGTTTACTTTTCTCCTCACATTTGAAGGCGAGAACACTGCTAGTTTTCCTTGCTTCACTAGATTTTTTTGTAATTTTTTGTAACTTTGTGGATGATGCATTTTCAAAAGTAGCTGACAGCAGAAAGCAGAGTTAAGTGCAAAATACTAAGCTATGCCTCACCAACAGGTTTGGGGAATTTTGTCACAATTGTGCCACTTTGCACTTTTTTATTTTCAGAACACTTTCTTACATCAGAGTCCATACCCTTAAGTGAAATCAGACCTAAATCTATCAGGGGCTACATAAGGTACAGGAACACATGCTCTCTACCCCAGGTAACCTGCAATCCAAAGCTCACTCCTCTGCCATGAAACAAATAGTTCCAGTGAATTCAAGGGGATTTTGCACTAGTTAAGCACATACCTAAGTCTTACCAATATTGGTGCCTACTTTAAACAGCTGGGTACAATGAATGGAAGGTAAAGGTTATTAGTGATAGCGACATGTTCATTATATGTCTAAAATAATATGATTCCTTTACAGCTGTTTTTTAAACCTTTTGCTTTAATTCATTTCCTATTTTGTTTTCAATTTAATCATTTATCCCAGTCTCTTATTTACAATTTTTTTTCTGTACAAACTAACAGATAAATAGTTACTTGTGGATAAATAATTCTCCCACAACTATGTACTGAACTAACATTCTAGATAGAGGTCAACTGGAGTTCTGGACAGAACAATTTATGTGCTAGACAAACTGTCTCAACTCGATTTTGCTGTTCTAAAATGTCAGCTGACTGTATACACAAGTTTTGTCTTAAATCACATTTGTTTTGAGTATGCATTGATAGTACCAACAAAATGCATGTGTGTGCATTTGCACACACATTTTAAATGATTAGCTGTGGGAAAAAAATCCCAACGTACTAATATATAATTTATTCACATAGGAACTCTTCGCACTTAAAACACTTCCACACTGATAAAAGTCAGTGTTTCACAGCACCCGCGAGCTACAGGCACTCAGCATTTTGGGTATCAGTAAAAGTTGGGAACAAGAATAAAATGTAACACTCCACAACACCATATTGAGGAAATATAGAGCACCTCAGCTACAATTGCACCGCTCTCCTGAAGAAATCAGGTTGTAAACAACCTCCTTTAAAGAAAGAATGTTGTAAAGAAAACGTTTTCATTCAAAAGCCTCGAGGAAGAGAGAAGGTGAATTTGCTAGGCACTCCTACAACTCCTGCGCTTTAATTTCCATTGGAAAGACACTAAAATGAACCGTTTATGCCGCAGTGGAGAAACCCCGAGTCTTCTGGGATTTAGGCAATTGATTAATTTTTCATATTTAAATAACAATGAGCTGAATCACGAGGGAATATCAATGTATGCCTACCAACCCCCAATTCCTGAGTGCCTACCGCTAGCGTTACAGACGCTGAGGTAACCTCCTACATCTCTGAAGCACCCAGCACGAAAATCTCTGGGGAAAACGATGAAAAAGACACTCGTGTCAAATCACAGCACTACCGGGGGTGGTGGGGTGTCACCATCTAGCACGGCGTCGGCAAGCTGCCCCAGAGCAGAGGAAAGCCAAGGGCTGACAGCACCTGAGGAAACCACGGACGCGGGTGCTCTTTAAGGTGCTATTAGCTCTAATAACTTCCCCATGGTGGTGGGTAGGCAACAGGGACTGCCTTTTCAACGCAGGCCGACCAGAGAGAGAGAGCAGAAGGGGTGCTGGGGGGGGGGGGGGGGGAGGGCCTGCTGTGCCCGAGCAGCCGCCGCTGAGGTACCGGGTTACCCGCCTCCTCCGCCCCGGTCAGACGGGGGGCCGTGAGGAAAGGAGACGTGGTGCTCCGCCAAACGCCGTGTCGGGAGGCCCGGGGGTTGGCCCAGCCCCGGGGAGGCAGGGCGGGCTGGCAGCGGGGCCCTCAGCTCTTCTCTTCCCGCCTTCAGCGGCGGCCGCTTGGCGCGCCGGGCAGGGAGGGAAGGCGGGAGCCGCCGGCCGGGGGAGGCCAGCGTTTTCGGAAGGGAGGGGTGGGCTACGGCATGCCTCCGAGTTGTGCCGCCCGGCCCCGCGGTGGCTCGGCACCCCGCTCCTGCTTCTCGGGCCTTTTCTGCCCAGGAAAGCCCCGGAGAAGTTAGGGCGAACTGTGAGAAACAACGAGTCGGCATTGACAGAGAAGCTTCTCTGCGGTGAGGCGGCGCCATCTTGCAGTACGGCAGAAAAGCTGTGGCGGGCGCCATTTTGCACCTGAGCGAGAGATGAGAGGAGCCCCGCTGTTTTTCGCCGCTTGGGCGCCGCCATTTTAGGTTACGGCAGAATCTCCGCCTTCCCTAGCGCAACCTCATAGGGCGCCGCCATTTTGGCTTACGAACAGGACGGCGACCCGCAGGGGTCCTCACCCCCTCCCTTCCTCCCTTTAGGTGTCTTCATAAAATGCCCGTGGAGAATCACCTCTTTTTTCGCCCCGCTCCCAAGATGGCGTCGATGCGGGAGAGTGACACTGGCCTGTGGCTGCACAACAAACTGGGCTCCACAGACGAGCTGTGGGCGCCGCCGAGCATTGCCTCGCTGCTCACGGCTTCGGTGATCGACAACATCCGCCTCTGTTTCCACGGCCTCTCCTCGGCCGTCAAGCTCAAGCTACTCCTGGGGATGCTGCACCTGCCCCGCCGGGCGGTGGATGAGGTGAGAGCTGGGTAGGAGCTCGCGCGGGAAGCTTAACCGAAGCGGGGTGCGTGTGTGTGAGGGGGAGAGGTCGGTCTGAGATGGCGTGAGAGGAGAAAGAGGGGGGGGGTCAGCGCCAGCCCACACCACCACCCCTCCGCCCTTTTCTTTTCACACGGAGTCTGTGGGGAGGGCAGACCCCGGGGCGAAGCGCTGTGCGGCCTCGCGTTGCCCCCTCCGGCCCGGCGGGCGGCTGGAGCGGCAGCCCTTGGGGCGGGGGGGGGGGAAGAGGAGCAGCGGCTGCTCCTCAAGGGCAGGTGCCCGCCCGCACTCGGCGTGGGGTGTATAGCGAGGCCGGTCCCCCCCAGACATCCCCGCTTCTCCCTTGCAGCCTTTCTTGGACGGGGAGGAGGAGGGAGGTCTCGGCTGGCTGAGCGGTCCGTTTAGGCCCGGCTCGGAGGACTGGGTCGTTGGTGTGGGGAAAAGCGATCGGATTCCCCGTGATAAGGGAGTGGAGTAGAAGCTTTGCTGTTCCTCCTCCTGCTCTTTGGGGAATCTCTGGCTGGCACTGGTCTTCTGAAAGTGGTTTTGACCCAAAACCCATCTTGCACATCCACATGGACTCGTAGTTGTAGGGCTGTGTTTTGATACAGTTTGGGTGCCTTTGGGGAAGAGGGCTTGTCTGAGGCAGCGGTCCTTCTAGGATTAGGACAGAGAGGCAGGATTGTTTAGGAACAGTTGTGTGTGTTAGGCTTCATTCACTCTCCTTCCTTAATACTGGCAGCTGTGTAGGTGTCCCAAGTCAAACATCTCGCCTTTAGGAAGGACAGCAGCAAGTGCTGAAACTTTGGGAATGGAAGATCTGGGGTCTGCACTGAACAGTGCTTTTCCCCACTTTCTTGTAGTCAGGTCTTGCTTGAGGAAAATTGCCATGCTTTTTTTTTTTTTTTCTTTCTTCTCTTTACCTTTCTGGGAACAGCTGGTGCTTTCCTTTATTGTCCTACCCTAGCTAATAAGCTGGCTGGCTCTGCAAGCTTATTCACTTGGCCCTGGACCATACCTCATCTGCAGCTGGCTTATTCTTACCAGTAGGTGGCTACTGATGTTTGGGGCAATAGTTAGACAATGACTGGGAAACATTTAAGTTTCTTCAGCCAGGCTCAAGGAATTCCTTTCCTACTTCCACCATGTATGGTATTGGTTCCTGGTAACAATCATGGAGGTCGTGCGTAGTTAATCCTCAGCTTCTTGTGTAGAGTATCCTCAGCTGTGCTTGCACCAGTCTCTTTCTTGGTTAGAGCACAGCTGCTGCTTAGGCTTAATGTACGTATATACTAGGCAGGGTTTGGGGAGATGGTATGTAGCTTTGATTATTGTATGCTCAGTTTCTGTTTACTTCTAAGCTGAAAATGCACAAGCATCACGCTTAAGCAATAGTTTAGTGCATGTCAGTGTCTGTCTTGCCACATGCAACTGTATGATTGTTCACTGTGTTACACGTAATTGGTGTCACTTTAAAAAAAATTCTTGTTCAGCATGCTTGCTGTAATTTTTAAAACATTATATTCATGTTTAGTGCCTGTTCAGTGCACAAGCTGTCTTCCTTGTGTGTGACAAATGCAGTTGTGTTTTGGACAAACAAAATAACCAAGGCCAGAAAGGGGGATGGGGAACTACGCATAAGCTCATGTGAACTCTTGAGTAAGCAAAATTCTTCTGAAGTCGTGTGAAAATCCAAGTAGCCTGGAAGAAATGAGTATTGCAATGTTTAGAAAAAGCTAACAAATTGGTGATGTTTTTAGATTGAAAAGAGCTTAAAAAAGCTTAGGGACCTTCATAAATAACACTCATGCCAGCTCATTGAGGGAGCAGAATTCAAGCTGGCTGGAACAATTTGTTGAAATGCTGTGAGAGTGTTCACTGGGTGGGTAAAAGAACTTTTTAAACTGATTCTGAGGAAGATGGTAACCAGTGACTTTACCTGATTGGTACTTTTGTTAGCCATGGAGATAAAGTGTATGTAAAGAAGAGCAAGTGTGCCTTTTAATGTATTGTTAAAGTGATCAGTTGCATTCCAAATATAAAGCTCTTGTTACTGCTGTAACAAAAATATTGCCGGATTTTTCACTTCTCTGGCAGAGTTTATGAATTCAATCAAACTTAATCTTTCATTGTAAACAGAGCACACTTCATCAAGATCTAGGGATTTAGCATATTTTCAGTCCTTTGCAAAGTACCTGTAACAGTTTAATTATTTCAGGGACTTGCGATTTTTTTTTTTTTAACTGAGAGAAAGGGCTTAAAAAAATGGTTAAAAATGAAACACTTATGAGGCAGACACCCTTAACACTGCAAGTAGGTCTGCTATTATCATTATAGACTTCCTTCTATAAATGGTAAAAATAGCCAGTGTAACCAAACAGCTGAGAGAAAGGGATGTTGTCTTATCAGATACTCATCACTTGTGGCAAGTTTGCTAAAATAGGTTGTATTTGTGAAGATTTGTTATGTAACTTACTGTAGAGATTTTAGATATTTTAACTGGCATTTGGCATCTTACATATGATACCCAGAACATTTTTTATATATATATTTCAATATATCTGCACTGTGCTGTGTACTTCTCTACAGTATTCTCTGCCCAGTGTTTTGTGGAGTGCTGAACATGGTGTCTTTTTGCTAGCGGAAATACACCAGTACAGGATACCTGTAGCTTCTTGGAAGTAAAATTCATCATTTGGAAATCACTCCTGTATCTGAAAAATGATTAAACTTAACTGTGAAAGTGCTTCATTAGTCTCTTTGGAAAGTCATATCAATGTTTTCCATGCCATGTGCCCGTCTGTATTGATCATGTGTGAGAAGCACTGAGTTGGCATTTGGAAACTTAATAGTATTGGAAAATATATTGCATCAGCTCTGTAAAGCTTTGGGAATCTCGATAGTGGGTGCAGGATATGTTACTGGTTTGTTAAGTAACATGTTAAATGATATACCCCTCTCTAGATAACAGATTGGACTTAGTTATTTTCTCTTTAAAAAATTTTTTTCCCATGTTTTCTGTATAATACCATTTTCACTGAGGCATAGAATAAAATGGAAACTATTTGGGAGCAGACATCTGAGTAAAAAGTTATGTGGGAATCAAGAAGTGTGGTGGTATTTGGTTTAGAAGGGGTTTAATTGGCTGCTGGTCCTTTCTAAATCTCTGTGAAAGCTTCAGTCTAGACAAGTCAATCTTCAATGAGCTCTCTTGAAAGCTCAGTCCTTTGCTTAAGTGTTTTTTTTCTCAGATGTAATATCCTTCAATTTTCATAATGTTTTCATTCAACACTCCAAATATTGTATAGATATAAGTGACTTAATCCTCATAATACTCCTGTGGGATAGGTAATAAACCTAATTTTTTATCATGCTGTGAACCTCATTACTACTTGTTTGTTCCCACTGACTAATAAGAATAATTGGCCCCCATTTTCATTTTAAGTTAACTGTGATTTGTAAGCAGTTATCAAAAATACCCTTTCCAGCTGTAATTCTCTGGGCAGAACTTGCTAACTTTTGAATCTCCCTGCCCCCCAGCTTTTCATCTGCTAAATTTTTTCTAGATAATTGCACTTACTTGAAATGATGCCGAAAGCTCTGTGTCGTGCTGACCGGAGTTTCAGTTGTGATTTGGCAGAATAATTACTTCTGTTTGTTTTGTATGTTAAATTCTTGTTAACCTGATTCACAATGGCAAGTGCAAGTTTTCTTTTTGTGCCAATGTTTAATTTATTTGTTCAGGGTTAGACTGTGATGTTACAACCAAGTCTGTAATGAGGACTGTGTGCTTCTGTGCTCTCTGAATTATCTTGAGAGGAAGATGCTGCCTATCCTCATGGTGGCCTGCCCTTTTATTACAGTAGCTGCAAGAGAGTAAAAGTCAATACTGTTTCTTCTTGCTTGCTTATGTGAAACAGGAGTCCTCTACTCATGCAAGTGTGAATTGTGGAGTACTAGTGCAAAGGAATAAAGAGAGCACATGACACTTGCCTTTCCCTCTGTGTTCAGAACAGGCAGACTGCTATGCATCTTTCTGGCCTGCATTTAGTGTTCTTAATTTTTGTGATGTAATATGGTACATTTTAATCTAATATTACTCTTGGCCACTTCTACTCTTTTTCATGATTAAAATATAAAACATATACAATAGCGATATTTGATCCATCCTAGTTTTGTGTCATGTAAATATTGATACTGTACTTTCAATCCAATGCTTTTAGCTTAATGAAAATGCTCTATAAGAATACAGATACCTATTCAATATCACCTGTATTGCCCCTGAAAGTCTGAAACTTGATTGGGTTTATTAGCCAACTGTTGATGCAATTGTCTAAAGGTATAGTAATGTATATTATTTATTTAGGCATACTATAAAGCAAATGAATGGGAATTCTTTGCAAGAAGTCATCTTGGAGCTATCACTTTGTGTGTTTCTAGTAACATTTCCTTTTTTTACCCCTTCCCACGGTGCTGTTTGTGTATTCTTCCTGCACAACCATTATTAATCTCCTTTGTCTCTGTTCCCAGACTTTTTCCATCCTGCCTGATCCTTTCTTGTTAGATGTTTCTAGTTGTGCCCTATGCTTTTTTTTTTTGTGCCAGTAGGCTGAGAAAAATACTTAAGATCTTTAAGTTTTACATGAGAGAAATACCAGAACATGTTGTATCAGATCGACATTCATGCTTAACGAGAAACTGGTTGGAGCTGATGGGACTCTTACTGACCCAGTGTTGCAATCTTATGCAATTAAGAGCTCGGGATTATGGCTGTGCTCTGTAAAGTAACAGAAAAACTGTATGTAGGATTCTCTTGTTATTTTGAGTTGCATTTCATGCATTCTCAAACCACAAATGAAATTTTTTTTTCAGCTGCCAGTTCAACAGCGAACTGGGAACGTAGATTTAAATTGCCATTCAGAGACAAACCTGAGTCAAAACTCAAATCCAGGCTTGTTAAATGCAAACCCGTATTCAGACAAGGTCTCTGGTTAGCTTGCAGTACATATTAGTGTGCTTCTCTTTCCTGCGTGAGACAGTGACTGTTCTTTCACCATGTTCTTTCTGCCATGAGACCTTGTGATAATGTTATTTGCCTAGTGCTAGGCAAACAAGTTGTTTCTGGCCTCCTTTCTTGAAGGAACAAAAGTCATGTGAATCGGTGGGTTGTGGCATAAGTAGGTTGCCTGAACTCTAGCTGCCCTGAGAGCAGTGTGGATGTGACATGCCCAGAAAAGAGCTCCATAGGAAAATACATAGTATACGCATGTAGCTCTGAATTTCTGGGACAAATAGGAGTTTTGTGGAGCAGATACGAAGGGTAAATTTGGAGGATACAGGAGGCATCTTTCCTTCAACTATTGCCTGAGCTTGCTTTGATGGAGGAAATTGTATTCTATACACTTAGGTGCATTAGTGGTGTCCAGATAAAAGCTTGTAAAAGAGCTATAAATAAACCATAGCTTCATCAGCTTTCATGGCATGTTTTAAATTTTCAGGTGTTTTACGTAAATCAATAGTGTAATTACTATAGATAGATAGAAGAATAAAGGACTTTGTTTCGATAGTATTCACGCTTGTCCTCATCCACTGTTGTAGAAGTGACTTCTGGTGAGCAGTTTAGGGTTAGAATAGAGAGATTGACAGGTCTGTGTGGAGTCTAGGTGGGTTTTTTATGTTTACTGAGGAAAGAAATGAGCAATAGAGAACAACAAAGACTCGAACCTTAGAAATTGATTCTCTCCATTGGGTGAATGTTGGTTAAATTTGACACCACTTAAACAATGTGTGGTCATGGTTATGTGGCCAGTTTAATCCAAAGCAAATCAATAGTGCTGCTGAAGATGCTTAAATGACTGTTGTAGTGTCTCCTTTCTGCTCCACTCTTTCTGTGGTTCTAGTGTTCGTGTGACTAGTCAGCCACACCAAGGGGCTGATCAAGCTTAAAGCTGTAGAGAGATGCTAGTTTTAGGTTAGATGAGCTGATTCTGTTTGTTTCACAAGTACACTATGTGAGCGCTAAAACATGCAAGGGCTAAAGGACAAACTGCCCCCTGTAGTGCACTTGTAAACCTTTCTAAAGTGAGAGGGTGATAACATTGTGTGGGTGAAAGGAATTGAGAAATGTCAATGTTTGTCTGCCTCTGAGCTTTAAAAGTGCTTGGGGAGAAAAATGGAGAGCAGAAATTTAACTTTTATTTCTTGGAGTTGCATAAGTTAGAGTAAGCTTATTTTGTTATCTTTCATATGAGAAAAGGCTGGTTCTAAATAAAGGGAAAGAAATACAGCATAAAGGTGAAGATGGGTCTCTTGCTTGTCCCCCTGTGTTCAGAAACATGTAGACTGTAACTAAACTATATGTGCCACAATGGGTTGTAAAAAATCAGAATTCGAGTGTTTCCTTATACTTGTTTGTAAATTCTTGAGTGTTAATACCATACAGATAGAGTATGTCTGAAGACATAATTTTACTGTTACATTTTGTGGCTTGATAGATGAACAGTACACCTCAAACGTCTTAGTTCTGTGAAGCTAATGCTTTAATGGTTCCATGAAAGTTTACTTAGGAAAAAAAAGCAAGTGTTCAGTCTTATTTGGGGGATTTAAGCTTATCTGTGAATGAAGTAAAACAACTAATTTAAGAGATTCACTATGTAAACCCCTGACTGTAGTCACCTTGATTTTTATTTCATTTCATAGTGCCAACAGACATGTTGATCAGTAACTAAAAAAAATTACTGTGACGATGAAATTTTTTAAGTTAATCTCATGCATTATTTCCCCATTTTCAAGATAGGTGCTTAAAGAAAAAAAACTTTTTTCTGACTACAGAACCTTTGGGTAGATGGAAAATCTTGTTACTTGTGCCATATTAGAGGGCTGAGTCTACTTCTGTAATATGTAGTTTTTGTCAAACAATACAGTTTTGATTAGCATGAAACACACTATTTTGGCCTAAGCCTTAGTAAAATTTTGAGGACTTAGTTTATGTTCATATGATGCAGATATGGTCTGTCTGCTTTATTATTCTGTAGCCCAGAAAGGGGCACATCTTCACTTAGATGCCTGTACTGAATAACTTGTATTCTAGTTGCATATTCTTATCACTGAATATAAGGTGTGGGTGCACTGGGGGTAAAACTGTAGAATGTAAGGAGACAGTAATGTAAGAATCTGGCCTGTTGCTTTTAGCAAAAATGTTCAGTGCTAAACAAAGCTTCGAGTTGCCAAAAGCTCAAAACAAACTTGGGTTAGATTGACCGAAAGCAATATAAAAAAAATTTATCTTGGTTCGTTCTTTACTGAGTTCTAGAGTTAATGTGTAACTGTATTGAAGCAGTCTCCCTCTTCCCTTCCCCAGTAGTAAAATGTTGTGCATGTTTATGCTAGTGTCTGTTTAAAATAAAAATATCCAACTATAAGATGTTTAAAACTGTTTCCAATTGGCTGATTTTCTTTTTCTTTTTTTGTTAGATGAAAGGGGCACTGACTGAAATTATCCAGCTCGCTACCTTGGATTCAGACCCCTGGGTCTTAATGGTAGCTGATATTTTAAAATCCTTTCCAGATACTGGCTCCCTTAACCTTGATCTTGAAGAACAGAATCCCAATGTTCAAGATATTTTAGGAGAGCTTAGAGAAAAAGGTAAGCCTTTTCTGTTGGTGAAAATTACAGAAATATGATGCCTGTTTTCAGAAATAACCTGTCATTTCACGGACAGTCTTGCTGTCTTGACAGTATTGGTATCAGGACAAGTAGTATGTCTTAACTACCACAGTTCATGACTTGGCATGTTACTGGACTGGGAACTGTGATATTTGAGGAATAGTAACTTCTTAAATTATCTTTTCACACATCATCAGAACTTACATGTCAGGTATTACCCTGAATGTGAAGGGCAACCCATAAGTTATACCCATAAGTATGATTCATCAGTATCATAGACAGGCTGTATGTGCACTGATAGGTAATAACTGACGTACTGCATCTTAGTAAGTTGAGGTTTTTCATATATTGCTCTGTCTCCTATGTTGTAGTACCAGAGAAGATAGTAAGGCTCTGTTTCTGCAGTGCTTGTGTGAACAGCCTCGTGTGTGTGGAAGCACCACTGTTGTATCGGGCAGGTGGGGTGCATCTCTGCTGGAAGTTCTCCTCTAGGCAGCAAATGATAGGTGCTGTGGGGGAGACTGATCACAAGAAGAGTTATGCTGCTGATGTTTGACTAGCTATGGATTGCCTAGAAGCTGAAAATACTGGCTCAGGCACTTGCACAGTTGCTGCTTTCAACAATGTAGTAAATGGTGATGCAAACCTACTCCTACTTCAGTGGATTTGATTTAACACATTGCCTAGAAAAAGCCCTTGGGCATCAACGGACAGACATGGTCTTGGAGTTAGGATTGCAGCAAACCAATAATGAAATGACTTGGAGGTGGAAGCATTTTGTTTTCTTATGATAAACAAATGATCATTTGTCTGTTCACGCTTTTGGTTTGGACTTTTCGTTTAGTAGTTTCTTTTTTATGTGTAATTTTTTAAGGACTCTGAGAATTCAATCATTTTTATCTTCTTTGACAATAGTAGCATCTTTAAGATTCCTGTAATTTGATTAGGTGTAATCAATGTGGAAGCTGTTACGAAGCTAATGTAAAAAACAAACATCCTAACAAAAATCCTAATAGAACTAAATTACTCTTGGTGTTTAAACAAGTAATCTAAAATTTAAAAACACCTGTACAGTCTAGTTGTAAAATGTTTTGTAATTAGCTATCAAAGAGGTGCTAATACCTGTGTGTACTGTGTTAACTCTTTATGCAGTAAGTGAATGTGAAACTTCAGCTATGTTGCCGTTGGAATGCCAATACTTAAACAAAAATGCCTTGACAACACTAGCTGGGCCACTTACTCCCCCAGTAAAACACTTCCAGCTGAAAAGGAAACCTAAAAGTGCCACACTCAGAGCTGAACTCTTGCAGAAGTGTAAGTAGTATTACAGCTAGTTGGTAAGATTGAGTAACAAATTAAATGGTGAAAGGAAACTTATATTCAGTCTTATTCTCTAGTATGTGGATATACATTAAAATTTTCTGTTATAAGAGCTTTGCTGGCTGATTTTTTTTCTTTGATAGACTGATATGTGTGGAAGAGCAGGTACAAGTCATTCTGGCCATGATTACATTAAAATGCTAATTTTGTTTTAAATGCTGTTCAGATTTCAAGGCATACAAAAAGCTGTAGCTTTTTAAAGCACAGATACATTCTCTCATGGGTATATTTAACAGTCAGTTGTGAAGACTTGTGAGGGACAGCTTTGGTTAAAGCTCCTGAAACAAAACTGAAATGAGAACCTAGTTTTATTTTGCCATATGTTTTTGCAACAGGGAGCAAGAGCTGCTAATTAATGCTCTCTTTTGCTCAGTATGGCTATATAGGGTGTGAAAGCCAAGAGGGTTTTTGCTAACAAAAGGCAACATGTGTGTATATATATGTATTAGTAGCTGCTTGAACTAAGCAATCTTAAAATAGTTTACTGTACCTGCTGTTCTGTTGCAGCAGCTTGCTTCTTTCTTGCATGTGACTTGAGTAGTTGGTCTGGTTAAATACAAGATTTGTAAAATTTTATGGTGTTATATAGAACTTTCTTTAATTCAGTCTCTATTGAGTAGATTGTCTACTCTGATAATTTCTTTTAGCTTAGACCATCTTGTCAGTTGCATAGTCATCTTGATTTTGCATTTTCTCCAAATACTGTGTTTATATCGCATAAATGACCTGGGTTTTAATTAAAATATAATTCTTTCTTTGTTGCTATTCCCATCTTTTAATGTATTGGTTAATAACGTTTTATCTAAGAAGCAATGTGTTGTATTTTTCCAGCACAGATTCTTTAATAACTAAAGCCCTTTTTCTTTTTAGCAACAGAAACTGCACAACAACTTAAGAAGACTGCAGGAGTGCCTTTCCATGCCAAAGGCAGGGGACTGGTCAAAAAGATAGATACCACAAGTATGACTCACTTTCATCACTTCCCAGAAAGAAAATCTGATTAAGTAGCCTTGATGAAGAATAAAATTACAGTCTAGTTTTTACAAAAACTTAATTTTTTTTTAAGCAAAGCATTTCTCCCTTTCTGCCTCCTCTCTCCTGATATTTAAATGTTTCTGACATGTCTTGTCAGAAAGAACAAGAGTGTGGGGTTTTTCTTAAATGACAAGTATATCTGCCGTGCTTCTAAAATGTACACAGCTAGATCATGCTTATAGACTTCGGTAAGAATTTAATTTGCATCACTCCAGGAATAACTTCTGACTAAGCTGTGCTGCTCCGAAAGGGAGCAGAGTGGATCACAGTAATCTGCTGTGCTCTTTGAAATGCTGTGAAGTAGACTGAAACTGTTGTGTATTTGTGTAATTCTGTGTGGAGAAAGAAGAGGGGACAGCGTGCTCTCTGCAGCCAAGGCTGTGCAGTGACTTCTAGTCAATGGGCATGACAAAGATGTATAATCATTCTTCAACTTTGCATTCGTAGATTTCAGCTGATTGCTGAAGTTCCTGAACTGCTTGAATTTTTCAAATAAGTTTTTGACTAGGAGCAAGAGGAGGGTTCAAAATTAGTTACATACTTTAAATCACTGCACAGGTATTACTTTTCTGACCACCAGTATGATGCTGAGGTGTAAAACTTGAGTGATTTCTTGATGTGGTGGCTAGAAGCTATGAAGTACTTTGATGCTATTTAAAATGTGGTTTTGAGCACCAAAGTTTGGCCAGATGTTCATGCAGGAAATGCAAAAAGTGTAGTTGTAATTCAAACTAAAAATTGTGCCAGTATAGAAATTGAGCATTAATTCTTCTTGGCATTCTTTTTAGCCATTGAACTAGTAAAGCAAAGTTTTAGACTTGGCCTTTAGAACCAGGTGGTCTCTAGAAATACCAGTTATGGGACCAGCTGATGTTTACTCTGCTGAAACTTACTCACTTTGCTCAGAGAGGATTGTCCTATGGTGAAAAGGTTTTCAGTACAACATATAGAGGGATACAGAGTATGTAACCTCAAAGTAAAATTCCGTGTTTGTCTTCAAATTGTAGGGTATGATGAGATTGTCAGGAGGCTAAAAGACCTGATAGATAATGTATAGGTGTCGCTAATTTTTTTAGCAGTTGGTGAAAGAATGTGGTCTTCAGCACTTTCATTAAGTGTGAAGTAGAAGGATAACAGTGTAAAGTTGGGGGAAAACAGCCTCTTACAGGTGTAACAGTTTCTACTGAGTATTGAGACAGCAGGTTTTCTGTTTGCAATATGGACCCAAATTGGATCCTCCTCCTTGTGCAAACAGCAGCTCCACAATTTCAAGCCCCTTTGTGAAGCAGTAATTTACCTTTCCATTAGATTATGAGCCCTTAGCCCTGCAGAAGCTTGTGTAAGAATATTTGATTGAATACAGTTTTACCAAGTAACTAGATTTTAAAGTTCAATGAGCAACTTTGGCAATAATTGGATTCAGAACATTCATGCCCAATACCTTTTTATGTGGTCAGAGTTTATTTGTTATAAGTAAGGAAAGCATCAATCTATATAGCAAAACATTATTTTGATAGCAGTGCACCTGTTTGATTACTCTGTGTAGAATAGGGTTGCAAACATGAGCCTAGAGATTGGCTCTTACTCCTTGTTTGAAGGGTAAAACCTAATCTGACTTTTCAGGGACATGTTGTGTTTTATAGACAGTTCCACATTATAAACATTTGAAGCTAAAGTGGAAGGGGTATGTGTGTTAAGAGGAGAAACTGAAGAATTCCTTATTATTGTTTTTCATAACTAATTAAATGTATATTACATTTGTTGCCTTTTTTGATCTTCCCTAAGCACCACTCAAAGGAATACCAAAACAAGCTCCATTCAGGAGTACTTCAGCACCTAGTGTATTTAGTCCTTCTGGAAACAGAACTCCTATTCCTCCTTCAAGAACACCTTTGCGCAAAGAAAGAGGAGTGAAGGTGGGTGCACTCTTTTGTAGTCTGTTGCTTTTCTGCTTAGTTCTCCTCCCTGATCTAAAGTGAATTTCTGATTCTGTTTTGAATCAAGTATCAATATATTAAAGAAAAAATAAAGGACAATATTTAGAGATCAACTACATAAATTTAACAATGGCTAGTAAGTTCTCTATGGTCTTTCTTTTTAGCTTCTAGATATCTCTGAGCTGGATATGGTAGGTGCTGGCCGTGAAGCAAAGAGAAGAAGAAAGACATTAGGTTGGTATAGCATGCTACTTACAAAGGCTGTTAATATACATCTAGATAGGATCTAGATTTTTAGTACCATTTTGTTCTTCATTTGTTAAAACTTACCTTCAGCTAAACTTTAAAAAAAAAAAAAAAAAAAAAAGGTGGGGGGAACCCAAACCAAAAATGCTTTAGTGCTCCTAATTGTATTGCCATGTGCCTAGGTAATAACTTGACTCAGTTGCATAAAAGGATTGAACTAGTCAGTTGTGCTTTGGGCAGCACACAGGTGTGTGAGTGGCTTCAGTAGTGGAATTGGTCTGACATATTTTGGTATGCTTATTTCTACTGGCTCTGTGGCCAAGTAAATTAATTGAAAGTAATGTTGAAAATATTTATAGTGCTCTCCAAAATTCTGACTGAGAGATCTTAACAAGTGAATAATATCTGATATACTGCTCTTAAGTTAAGTGACAGTGCAGTGGTCTACTTAACTGTCTCTTGAAGATACACTAGGCAGCATATTTGCCCCAAAACAACCTTTTTGTATTTGTCACCACAAAAATGAGTACCATTTCAGAACAAAATCATAATTGCAATTATATTTTTGCTTGGGTTTTGATGCTTTCTAATATCACAAAATTAGCCAGTTCACCTAATTACTTGGTTACTGTGTCTTGATGGATATACATTGTGGTTCAGTTTGTAATTGGGTTGATTATAAACTTGTGTATGAAGATTACTGTATCTACCAACATTTCAGCATATACCTCTTTAAGCATGTTTTAGTGGACTTTGAGAAATGCATTTTTATATCTTTGTTTGAAAAAGTATATCTAATTCAATATTTAAAAAAACTTCCTTGAACTGACTTCTACTTTTATGCAATAGATACAGAAGTTGTGGAAAAGCAAGCCAAAGAAGAAACAGTAGTAGAAAATGCTACCCCAGATTATGCTGCTGGCCTTGTGTCTACACAGGTAAGACCAAACAAAACCAAAACAAACAAAAACCAACCAAACAAACAAACAAAAGGTGAGGAAATCATTATGTGTGATTATTCTAAAACACTTAAACATTTTAATGATATTTTATTAACTTGTTGAAACATGCCTCTTAATTTAAAAATCTTACATAATTACTTCAAAATTCCATTATATTTTCACCAAACTGGATAAAAAATTCAAAGCAGGATGAAAGTAAAGTTTTTGATTGTTTTCTTGTTGCTATTTTAAGCTTGTGATGGGGTATGACATTTCTGTAACTGAGGATTGTAGTCTTCTGTCAGAGATGAAAAGGATAGGAGGGATTTCTGACCCTAGAGAGGTAGAATCATTTTTGGGAGTTTCTGCAGGTTTCACTCTGTGTCTGTGCATCCTTTGTGACTCTAGTGGAATAGTGTCCACAGAAGTCTCAGCGAGAAGCACTTATCATTGGCGTATTTCCAGGCGGGATAGCTGAATATAAACAGCCAAGTAAGAAAGAAGTCTTTACAATTCATCTGTCTTCTGACTTGAGAAAAGAACCTACATGCTAGTTCCCTTCTGTGATACTTTCCTCCATTTTTAGCTTGTAATCTTTGAGAATTGGTGCTTAATCCAGAAGGCAGCTTTTTCTGAGGTTTCCAAACCTGTCGGTAACTAGGCTTAGCCAGTCTCATTACTATGGAAAGAGAAGGAGAAATACAGTGGAATTGATCTCTGTCGAAATTACCCCATGGCTTATAAATTTGTGCTTTTTAAAACCTGTAAAGTTCAGAGGTGGCCTCTCCTTCTCTTAACAGTCTTTTTTTTTTTTTTTTTAATGTCCAAAAGTTGTTTAGGATCTATGGAAAAAGCTAGCCTGTTGCTAGAGGTAGTTCAATTGGGGGCGGGGGAGGAGGTGAGGGGAGGAGTTGTGTGTAGTGTTTTCTTCCTATTCTTTCAGATAGAGTGCATTGGAAAAGCTGTGATGCATCTTTGTTTTCTCAGTCAGGACATAGCTTTTACAAGAATGTTAGGTCCTGCCCCCACTTCTGAGTTAGAAACTGTCTGTTCTATTCCAGCAAGCCTTGGTCTGGAATTAATTTGGACAACTGGGTTCTTTAGATACTAACAGATAATTTGAGGCTGCTGCACCCAGTGTTTGCAAGCCTCTCAAGATGATAGAAATCCATCTCAAATCTTAACTGTCTTCTCTTGTTCCAAATTTAAAGTGGTCACAATTACTTCTGCCTCTTTAAGTCCATGTGTTGACATGCAATGCTTGCCTTTGGAGAGCGCTCTATTTCAGACCTGTGGTTTGATTGGTGAGCCAGGCATTTTTTCCTCTAGAGCCTAATGGTAAGCACACACAATATTGGTCCCATGGTTATGGGGGTAGCAATCTATGGCATATGTGCCAAAAACAACATAGAGGCAGATGTTGGTGGGCCTGTGTCAGGAGTGAAGGTCATTGCCTATCTTTCTGCAGGATGCTGAGTACCTCTTCTGGCAAGCTCTGCATTTTAAAGAATATCCATCTTGCTTCTGTCTAGTAAGGCTACCTGTCCTGGTTTCAGCTTGGATAGAGTTAATTGTCTCCCTAGTAGCTGGTACAGTGCTGTTTTGAGTTCAGTATGAGAAGAATGTTGATAACACTGAAGTTTTCAGTTGTTGCTAAGTAATGTTTAGTCTAAAGTCAAGGATTTTTCAGCTTCTCATGCCCAGCTGGCGAGAAAGCTGGAGGGGCACAAGAAGTTGAGATGGGACACAGCCAGGGCAGCTGACCCAAACTGGCCAACAGGGTATTCCATACCATGTGATGTCATGCCCGGTATATTAACTGGGGGTAGTGGGGGTGGGGAATCACCGCCTGGGGACTAACTGGGCGTTGATCTGCAGGTGGTGAGCAATTGCACTGTGCATCATTTGTATATTCCAGTCCTTTTATTATTACTGTTGTCATTTTATTAGTATTATCATTATTAGTTTCTTCTTTTCTGTTCTATTAAGCTGTTCTTATCTCAACCCATGAGTTTTACTACTTTTCCTGATTTCTTCCCCCATCCCACTGGGTAGGAGAAGAGTGAGTGAGTGGCTGTGTGGTGCTTACTTGCTGGCTGAGGTTAAACCATGACACTACCTTAAATGATTTGTCTTCTAGACTTATTCCCTCAAAACTTCTTTCCTTTGTCAACCCCTTATGTTTATAAGGCTGGATTGGACTAAAGTGAAGATGTTCACAGAGATACCAAGTTGTCTTTACACTGTGTGTGCAATATTATGTATAGTTAAGTACAAAATGTGGCATTTTCTTTGGCTTGATTCTAGATGACATCTGTCATGTTGGTGTTGACTGCCTGTTTCAGTGGAAACCTGTGCTTTTACTGCTGCCTTCTGTGTGTTTATGTCCCAGACACCTTTGCATTCCTCTGGGTGATATTTTAGTAGGCCTTTTGCCCATGGATGGACACAGGTTTCTGCTTGCTAATAGTGAAGAGCATGTTTGCTCAGGCAGAAGATCACTTATTTCTATAGTGTAATTCTTTGGAGAGCACTATCTGCGCAAATTTCATCATCTGGTCTCCATGCTACCAGCTAAGGAATGGGACAAAGGAACAGCAGCTTGACTCTCCTTGCAGAAGTACATTCTCCATAATAGTATTATTCCCTGGCTCAGACTGTGCCTTTGGATGCAACTTTGATCTGAATTAGGGGAAATAAAGCTGCTTTTTCTCTCCTAGGCTAATTCTAACATCTGAAGTTTGTATAGGGAGTTAGGGTTGAAAGGGCAAACTTGCCCTAACAAGACGAGTCCATAATTAAGTTCCCCAAAGGAATATTGTAGCAGAACTAATGTTCAAATTGTATTTAAAATGCAGAAACAGCATACGAATATATGCAGTATGTCTATAACACTTCCTTTTCTGTTTTACAGAAGCTTGGCTCATTGAACAATGAGCCTGCACTACCTTCTACAAGTTATTTACCTGCTACCCCCAGTGTGGTGCCATCTTCCTCATATATCCCAAGCTCTGAAACACAGCCAGGTAAAAGACACTTTTTTGCTTTTGGGACCTAATACCTCCCATTTCTATAGTTTTACTGTCTAGCTCTTCTTTTATTTGCAAACCTACTATCCCTCAACTCTAGTGAAACTTAACCTTAGCAGTCTAAAAATCCATTGCAGGAACCCAGCCTTTGGGTTTGGGGTAACCAGACATGTCATTTAACCTAAATAAAGAAAATCCTTGTCGGTTTTAAGTCTTAAAATGACTGCTAGTTAAGTCAAGCAAGCAAGGCAATTTACTGGTGTGTTTTTTCTTACTCTGTAATAGAAAATCCAGTGGTTTTTTAAATCCTTAAAGAGACACCAGTAATACACAGAAGTCTAGAGTATATACTCCATACACACATCCATATGCATGCACTTAGAAAACAGTTGCTTTCAAGAGTCGGATACGTTTCTAGAGGCAAGTACATATTACCTTTCACACAGGCTGGGATCAAGCTATCCATTTTCCTTTTACCTTTTTATAACAGTCTGACAGATAATAGCTGAGCTTCTGCATATTTTGAAAAGTGCTACATTATTTTCAATTCTAGAAAATCGCCTATAGTAAAAAATAGCGTTTGTACAAATCCTTTCTTTCTACAGGTTTTATTTTATTTTAACACGCTTGGTTTTACTTTTCCTTCTTTGCTGCATGTAAAGTCTTAAAGGAATGTAGCAGTTTGCACTAACACATGTGCATGACTGGGATTTATTACCAGACCTCGTAGTTAACAGAGAACTAATGTTTCAGTTCAGTGCATTATTTTTATTCTTGCTTGTTGTGATTTGGTACTGTAATGTTTGTCTTCATGTATATGAGCTTTGGCGTGTTGGTCACTATAGAAAAATGCAAAACCTGATCACTTCACTTGGCCCTGAAACAGTTCAGAATCTCTCTAAAGGTCCATGCAAATCTTTTTCTGGCAGAAAATTGGCATCCTCAGAAGGAACGCAGCCAAGAGCACATCAGTGTTAGCAGCTAGTATTATTTTCCAGAGCCTTGGCATTGTATTCAACAGCAGAAAAAGCCTAGTTTAGAATTCTCTATTGTCTTTGTTCTCTATTTTTTCTAACTTATTTTTTCCTTTTGGAGTATGGGGTATCTAGCTTTTCTTATGGACAAGGAATATAAAACTTTCCTTAATACAAGATGCACACAGAAGATCCACAGATTTGGTGTCTCATAATCTGAGGTCGCATAATTAAGACATGTTACTTTATGCAGGTCAGTTATTCTGATATGAGGAAGCCAGTAATAAAACTTAAGGGTTTTGTACAAATTAAGGGCTAACTAGTTACAAATGTTTGTCCTCCCAAGTGTTCACTGTCCTGTTCCACATCTTACTGGGTAATAGCCATGTTGTTAAAACCAGTGCTGTGTCTGTGCCTAGATGGAGAGTGGTAGACCTGTCATTCTCTAAAATTTGATCTGAAAGGCATCAGCATAGCTCTCATCTGTATCTGCCTTTTAGTCTACTGTGAACACAATGTGAACAGATTAGCTTAAACCTCATGAGATTTGTGAAAGGTGCTTAAGTGGCTGTGCCTGTGTCTGAGAGCTACAAGAGTGTAACTGGCTAGAGTGTGTACTGGGTAATGACTTGTTTGCTGGACAGATGGTAACTTACGAAATCACAGTAACTTGATCATATGTGTAACCTCCACCTGCAGCCAGGTTTGGAATAGTAACTCCCTTAAGTGCAGGTGAATGGATCAACTTTGAGAAATAAGAGTTAGGACTTGTCAATACTGTTGGGTTTTAACTCTCTTAGCAGTTAGTGTTTAAATACTGAGTGATTTCATTTAACTCTGTCATCTGTTTAAGTATTTGTGTATTTTCAGTATTTGTTACTGGCTGAGACTTAATTACCATTTCCTTTGCAAGCTGCTGCTACATTAGGTAAAAACTGATGAAATATTTTTATGGTTTTGGCTTCTACTTAACAGTACAGCAATAATCCTGGTAGGGTCAGAGTACAGTTGTTATTACTTTTTAGTAAATAGAACAGTTTCAATTTAATAAATCTGATATCCATTAAACATAAAACTTGATGCTAAATATGGTGTAATCCATATTGGACAGCTAGTCACTCAGTTGTCTAATTATTGCTAAAGATAATTTGAAAAAGCATTAGCTCTTCAGTTTTTCACATAGATATTAGATGGCATATAGAGTCATGGTGCTAAAATGGAATAATCAGAATTTTTAGTTTCCTTTAAAGGCCATTAGTGATGCTAAACCCTGTTTGTGGATTATGTTTTTAATCCTGATTGTTTTTTTGCAGCTGGCTCTGCACGAGAGGCCTTGCAGACTAACAGACAGACTGAAGAACCTGCAGCTCCAAATGCTACTACAACTCTGCCTGCACAATTCAAACAAAGAACACCCATGTACAATAGTAACTCTAATCCACCTGCAGCTACACCTACCTCACCCCTAACACCTACCACACCTCCTGCCATTTCACCTGCGGCACAAGCACCGCAAGTGGCCCCCCAAACTCAGCAACAGCCACCACCGAAAAAAAGCCTCTCTCTCACAGTAAGTAACTTTGACTGCTGGTTTTGATGTGGATTGGAAAACGCAAACTTTTATTATTGATCTCATTTAGTATGTTGGCAGTTCCTGGCCTTTGGATCATTGAGTGGTTGAGGCTGCTTTTTTTTATGACCAAAGATAATGAAAATGTTTTGTGGCTTTGTTAGCATTGCTGTCTTAATGTTAATCACAACCTTTTAAGTTGTGCAGTGTTAATGACACAGTAAGATGTCTCTTTTTAACACAGCAGTATTTTGCATAACAAATAGCAGTACTCATTATAAAGAATTTGGGAGAAAGGTGTGTTTACAGCAGAGCTGTTGCCCAGCCAATTGCATTATAATGTAAGCTGCTAAAAACGATTCTGTCATTGCTGTGGTAGGAGAAAAGATATCTATATGTTATCTTAAGGCGAAAGCCTTTCTTGATCCCATCACCCCTCCATTACACATCTTGTTAAAGCCTGAGAGTGGGGAGGAAACTAAACTCAACATCAATTATATATGTCCTGAAGCTTCTTATTGCTGGTATGTTGGTATATATTATGTGCATGCTTGAAGTTAAGCAGGTAACTAATTCAAGATGCAACTGATTTGAAGACTTTGCTAAGCACATCTGTAAGCTTGGCTTGCAAGATCTGAACTTTAAGAAGCTGGGTGACACTTTCTTTTCAGTACCTCTACTTCATTTATTAAAGAAAAAAAAAATTCCTCTGAAATTATTGCAAGCCTGGGTTTGTTGGACTGTAGCGGAAACGATGGGTTTTTTCTTCTTTCTTCCTAATGTCATAAAGAACACCAAATTGGTAATGTGAACATTAAGTCTTTTAGCACATGTTTCTGTAACTATTTAAAGGTGGGGTGGGTTTTTTTTTTCTCCAGTTTCAGAATTCAGTTGTCACTGCTGTAAGTGTTAGGTGTAAGCAT
This sequence comes from Haliaeetus albicilla, assembly GCF_947461875.1. Classification (NCBI taxonomy): domain Eukaryota; kingdom Metazoa; phylum Chordata; class Aves; order Accipitriformes; family Accipitridae; genus Haliaeetus; species Haliaeetus albicilla. The sequence goes on from NC_091483.1 coordinate 76,119,911, forward strand.
TAAAGAGGGAAAGCCTTGAGGCTAAGGCTATTTTTGTTACTTTTTGTAGGTCTACAAACTTCCACCTTACTCTTTTATGCTTGTCTGTGAGTATTAATGTGGTATCTGTTGGCAGTGCTTCCTCCACTGGAATTCGTATTTGTTCTATCTATTGCAGAGGGAGCAAATGTATGCTGCACAGGAAATGTTCAAGACTGCAAACAAAGTTACAAGGCCAGAAAAGGCTCTTATACTTGGATTCATGGCAGGATCCAGAGGTATGTATTGAGATTAATTTAGCATGCTTTTGAATACCCAAATCTGAAATACAGCCTAGTGTTTCTAAATGTGCATACTTGACTGCAAGACTCTTGCTTTAGCTTTGCTCTGGATGTATTGGACTCTTTGCTTTACTCTGGACCTGGAAATGGGTCTTAGGGGTCTGTTTCCACTAAGTCAAGCAGTCTGTCAGAACAGCTGCTAAACACAATATATACGTAACTGAACACATGTAATATCTTGGCTTAGGGGTTGAAGAGAAACAAGGCAGCCAGTTAGAACAGTGAACAGACTGGTTAGGTCCTAGTAGTCTGTCTAGAAGATCAATGAATGTAAGTTCTTTCGTGGCAACTCGAGGTACAAGTTGGGTAGTACAGAGCCTCTTCGCTAACTCCTTAGCCTTAGAAATGTAGCAACTGTTGTCTCAGACTTTTCGTAACTACAGGTGCTTGTGAATCACAGGGAGATAAGTTGTCTCATAGCTAGATCTGGTCACATATTGGCCTTGATAGACCAAGGCTGTTTTACCCAGAAGATTATCAGATGTAAGATGAGAAGGGGCTTAAGAGTCCTTAAGTGAACTCTCATCTGCACTAGCTCTGGTTTCTAATTTGGTATTTGAGGGCTCTTATCACTGGAGTGCTGGGGCCTAAATGTGGCTCATGCATTTGGATTAATGCAATACATTATTGAAGACCAACAGAGTAAAGTTACTGTGATGATCCCTGGGCTTTAAGAAAGTTTTGTGTATCTTGCATTAATGATGGTGCTCTTAGTACTAGATGCTACTTGAGGGTGTACTTTAGTATCTACATGGACAGTTTCTTGTAATGCAAGGTAAAATACTATTTTGGAAGCGTGCATGTGTGTGTGTTCTATATAGTCACATATACATATATAGATAAGTATATAACAATATGAATTCATTCAGTAATAATGTCAGCAACTTCTGGAGGTTGAGTAAATAACTTCCAACTGTGATATTCTTGAGTTTCTTCAGTGCCAATTCCAGTACCTTGATATGTAACATTTAATAATTTTACGGGCTTGGAACTGAGTCTTGGATGAGTGATTTCAGTGAAGCTGTTTGGGCTTCCAGAACAGCTGAAAATTGTTGAGGCTTTTAACTACAAAATGTATCCCAAATAAAGTAACTCTGGTAGTTCAAGTTTACCAACTCACATTTAAATATAAGCTTCTCTTAAGGCTCTTGAGGCAGACAGAAATGACACTGGCGTGCTTTACTCCCCCTTCTGTTACTCTTCCAGTTACTTTAGCCTTAAGGTTCATCTTTTGAGGTCTGGTTTTGTTATCCTCAAAACTCTGTGATGTATGGAGGGAGGAAGATCATTGTGTGGCTATGTGTATTAGGGACATTACTTGCTCAGTTTTGGGTTTGGGGTTTGTTTGTTGTTTTTTTTCAGCATAAGATAAGAATCTCCATCAAGTGTTCTTTACCTTTTCTAATACAGTATTGAAATGTATAATTTGTTCCTATTTTTGTTTTCACAGAGAATCCTTGCCAAGAGCAAGGTGACATCATCCAAATTAAACTTAGTGAGCATACAGAAGATTTACCAAAGGCAGATGGCACTGGCAGCACCACTATGTTGGTTGATACGGTCTTCGAAATGAACTATGCTACTGGTGAATGGACCAGATTCAAGAAGTACAAACCTATAACTAATGTTTCCTAAGAGATGCAGCAACAGCAGACTGGACCAAATCAAGCTTTGAGTCAACCAGCTCATAGAGTATGTCAACTGTACAAAATGGCATTCATGTGTACGTTTCTTATTACCCTCCAAAGTAGAAGTTGTGGCTCTTCAACCTAACTGGGCTCAGTGAACACAGGAGATGATGGTGTCAAACTTGCTTTTTTTTTAATCTTGGGAGAGGGAAAGGTGATCTTAGGGGGGGAAAGTTGTTGTTGGTGTGTTTTTGTTTTCCCACAGTTCAAGATGCTGGAAAAGGAGATCACAACTGAAAGATTACAGATGGGAGCAGTTTACTTCTGAGTACCAGAAGACAAGACTAATGCACAGTCATTCACGGTTTACCATTAAATGAGGGCACAGATCTTTATTGTAAAAATATTTTCTTTGGCTACATGGGTTCTATTGTAAGAATGGACATTTAAAGCACCACAAGTCGGTGCTTGATTATTTTGTAATTCAGCTGCAGTATAACTAAATATTGCAGGTGGTAGATGTCCAGTGTCTAATGGTACCCACTGTATGTTTAGCTTATTTATGCTTGGGTCATAGGATGAGATTGAGCAGCTTTCTTAACTCGCTATATTGTCAGTGTCCATGCCCAGCATGAGTTAATCTATATTTGGCATTATTTGAGATAGAGAGAGACTGAGTATCATAACTTGGTGAAGAAAAAAACCCATCAAAATCAAGAAAAAGTAATGGTGGCTTGTCACTGCCTGGAAGTGATAGCTCTTTGCCATGTAAGTCTTAGGGTAGAAGTTGATCAACGGCTCTTGCATAGCAAGCCCTTTGAACAGCATAACTTACCTGGGAGGAAGTGAAACTATTACATCTCAAGATCAATCGCAGCTTAATATAAAAATGGCCCTAGAAATGGTTGAGTGACACATATCTGAATATAGATGGTTGGGAAGATTTGTTGTCTTGAGGCAGTGTTAATTTTATGTTTGGTTGAGCAGTCATAATGTATTTGATTGCCAAGCCTTGATCCAAAAAGTTTTGAATGACTGTAGCTGTGGTTCTTACCAGTGTAGTTATATCAGTATAATCACTACTGTGGCCACAATTATACTGGCATATGAATGTGCCTTATACTTGTCCCCTTCTAGTAGAAGCACATTTTTATCTTTATAACTGTGTTCACATCACTGGTATAATCTGGCTTTAATAGTATAAATACAGCTTATATTTATTGAGAGAGCTTATGTACGTAGTTCAGGGTTCATCCTTTGGAGACTTGGTTTCATCATTTGAAAGAGACTTGGATTAAACATCTGGTGTCTGCCAGTACTTGTATGTGGAGCTGTGCTTGGTTGGGAATAGTTCTTAGAAGGAAGAAATACAAAGATGACTAGCACGATTGTTGGCTGGAGGTACCTTGAGCAGACTAGAGGTTCATGTTAAAGTGGAGCTCTTAGGACAAAATGAGGCTTTTTCTTTTGTTCTGAAAAGAAAGCAGACCAAATCCCATAAGTACACTTATAGGCTAACAAAGACGCTTAGATGATTCATTAGAGCCCTTTTGTATTGGGAAATTTTTATTGCATTTTATTTTTAGTTTTTCAAACAAATTATCCAACAGGACAGGGCAAGTATAAATAGTAAGAAAATCTGTGTTCTACAGTGTTTTAAGATGTGACCAAAAATATAGATTTCTTAACTTTATTTAAGCAAATATACAGACTGTTCTAGCTCCTGTAGTGGGCAAGTAATTTGATGGTACCTGCTACTGTTATGGAGTGTTGTGCGTGTATTAGTGTGAAAGTTACTTACATATAACTGTCACACTGGGGGCTCTCCTCCACATAATTATCCCATTTCAGCAGCAATGTAGATTGTGATTCTGATTGCAATTTTTCTTTGAACAGCTAGAAACCAGCCTGGCAAGTGAGTATGAGTAGTGGGTTTTAGTTTTTAGGAGTTCAGTAGAATGCGTTTTCATGGTTAAAACTTATCTGATTATAGTATGTTACACAGTAAGGGCTAACAACAGAATATGAAAATATTCATCTTTTAAAAGAAACGTTTAAAGAAAAGTGACATTCCTTTTCTTGTCTGCATTCAGATTTTTAAAGTTTTCTTGTGATGACCAGTTTTCTGTAAACATGTATGATACTTCTGTCTTAACTGTTCCTGCTTGCTAGATGAGCTGCAAGTACCAAATGTAATTTTTAAGAAAGAACTTGTAGAAAATTGGCTGACTTGAGGGGTGTGTACTGTCACTATAAATTTTTGATGCAAGACTCTGCAATTCAGTAGTGATCAGGAGCTGCTATGTGATGGCTCTTTTGGCTTACTTGAGATTAATGGGGGTCCCTCACTAAATTTCTGAGTCTGCAGAAGTCTGTATTTTGGACCTGTGCTGTTGGGATGGAGACAGCTGTCCCTCTTCAAGAAGCCCTTCTAGAATGCAGTGGAGTCATTTGAGTGCAGTAGTGTGTAGGAAGCTTAACCATGCTGCTATTTGTATTTGCTGCATAACAAAGTTGGTCTCCAGGCCTGTTTGTGTACAGTCAGTCATATGCAATAAATTGAAATTTTAAATAGAAGCAGAGTATATTTTTAATTCCGTTAAGTCATTAGGATGAGACAATTTAACACTGCAAAAATAATTTATTTTTAAAAGTGACTGTATGACCCTCAATACCAGAGCATTACTTCAACTTGATCTGTGAATCTAGAAAGCTTTTAAGATGCCTAAAGAAAGGGAAGTTTTTGCAACATTGTTAAAATGATAGGGTAAGAAGTAAAAACTACATTGAGCTCTCTGGTTCAGAGAATGAAATCATCAAGTCAGTGGACTGAAAGTGGACTGGACAATGCCAGACAATTCAGAAAGGGCAACATCAACATTTAAATTCCAATATAATGGAATTGTTGCATACAGAACAAAATCTGGCCTTGGAACTTGATATTTTTTGTCTTGAATATTCAGTCACTTGGATGCTAGCTGGATTCTATTCAGTGAGGCTCAATGTGTGCTGTAAGATTAAGCAAAAACATTTGTTGACTCTAGAATGACTTGCAGATGTACTGACAGATTGACCAGAGAAGTAGTTCAGGGTTTTCTTAAAGCTTTGTTTGTGTCCTTTCCTCTTTCCCTTTATCCAAGCATGAAGTTTTAGGAAATGGCAGGCCCAAACTTCCAAAGTGTGTTATGGCACCTCGGCTGTCCCAGCTTCTCTTCCCCTTGCTTGTACAGAAGCACCTGTCTGTGCAAGCCTAGCGTGATACGAATTAGCTTTTCTTCATTTTTAGAGTATAGAATACTGGAGAAAGAAGTAATGAAAGTAGCTTGTGTTTTCCCTGTCCTGTCCAAACTTTTTATTCTTGGGGGGGGGGGGGGGGGGAGAAAGAACACATATGTGCATACCCAGGCTTCTTTAACAATTTGCCCTACAGCAAAGTGCTGTGTTTCTTTAGGCTCCATTTTCTTTCATGAGTGCCATGAGGACCAGAAAGAGTGAAATGAGTGTAATGAAGAAGGTGAGCCCAAGGAGGATGCTGAGCAAGAGTTCGGATTGTAGATTCCATCTTCCTTTTTGACAGAACTTTTTTTTTTTCCTACTCAAGTGCTCTGTCGTTATCTCCATACAAAACAGTCTAGGGTTACTATGGTTAACACTCTAGTATTGGGCCAGTATGTTGTGGGTTAACTTGATTTTCACTGGTGGCTTTGCCATTTAATCTTTCAGTTAATACCGTAGGATGCTGGATGCAATGGGGAGGAGCCTTTGGTAGTTACTTGACATCTCCATGTGAAATTGGTCACTTCTCTCACTAAGTTGTGTCAAAGTGCAGACCACTTGTCTAGATGAAAGAAGCTTGAGACTTTGACATTACACACTTTAAGAGTGAATCACATTTTCGTAGTAAGATCTGACTGGAAAAAAAGACTAAAAAATGTTGAGCCAGAGCCCTCTGGGAATCTGGTGCCTTTAACAAGAACTGTCATTTTGTAAAATGTTACATCTATAGCATAGCCCGTATGTTTTCTATTGTTTTTTTGTACAGTTGTAAATTCAAAATATTCTGTCTTTGGGTACGTATTTTCAGTGTAATACAGTATGTATAATAAAAATTTAGATTTTCTAAGGAAATGGACTGATACTCTTTTTAATAACCAAGTTGTGTTGTGTACTAACAGTTGAATTGGTGATGAGTACCACTAGCTTGGGACCAAACAGCCAAATTGCATGATAATGTGTATCCATTTTAGATTCATGTCACATTGCTTCTGTAGATGCATTTCAAAGTTGACATTTCAAAGTTGACATGTGCTAGTTTTGCTGGTTAAGATATTTGTGAGTAGGAGGCTTACCAAAATACCTGCTCTTGCTTTCTGGGTGGATTTGCTGAAAGGTGATTAACCTTGGGTGATGTGTCTCCACAATGTGTGGGCATGCATATACTTGAAGCACTCAAGCCACAGTCTAGACCTGATGGTACGAGGAAGGCATGCCATGCACGAGTTCTGTGGATGGCCCACATCGTATGAAAGTGTGGAATAAACCCTGTTTGGTTTTGGTTTGGGTTTTTTTTGGTTTTTTTGTGTTTGTTTTTTTAATGCTGCCTTTAGCTGAATTTATAGCAATGGTGGCTTCTCTCAATTTTATAGTGCTGTGGAAGGTGGGTGGTTTTTGGTTTGGGGTTGGTGTTGGGGTTTGGTTCTTTTCGTGGGTTTTGTTTGTTTGTTTTAGAAACTGTTTTCATCCTCTGAGATACCGTTTCTGTGGTCTAGTTTATCCTGTGATAAACACGAAGGCTTATCTTACAATGTTGAGTTACATGGATGTGTGTGGCTGGCTTCCTTCCAATTTTTTTATGTACAGCCGTGTGACATGGTTCTGTTACACTTGCCTGTGCTGGTGCAGTGCCAGACATAGTCTGAGGTTTTTCTTTTCTGTGTTGGATCGACCTTATCAAATAGCTGGGAAGGGAATTCTGTTCCAGGTCAACTGCTCTGGTAGAATGCTGGGGACAAAACTTTGAGAATAGGTTGAGACACACATTTTGTTTGTTATTTCATAGGGCACTTGCTCTGTCAGAGAGATTTCCTGGTGCCCAAATGAGTGACTCACTGATACATTTTATATGAGTAAGTATGTGCTAGTGTGCATGTCTTCTGAGAATGGCCTATGCAGAAACAGACCCACCTATTTTTAGCGATCTCTGTGTTATTGGACATTTTGGTCGGGCTTAGCTGGTACAAGCACATACACACATGGGGTTTTTTAAATGTTCAGGATGCTGCTCTAATACTAACTCCTGTGACTAATGATTGACCAAACATTGACCTCTTTTAAGACTCACACAAACTAGTGTTAGATACCGTCCTAAAGCTGTCCTGTATTCCTAATGCCTTTAGACAGAACCTAAAACATCTCAGATGTCACTCTTCTCACTGTCCCTGTGCATGCAGGTATGCATATATGGGTGCTGAGAGCAGGAAAGGAAAAATAAGGCAAGAAGCAAAAAACCAATTGTTCTAAAGTAGATGAGGTAACTTTTGTTTTCAGAACCTGCCATGTTTCAAGATACTTGCATGGTACCAGACCTTATTCCAAGGAACTTGGGGAGATTCCTTCATCTGGCTCTCAGAACGTAGTTCCTGAGTAGCACAGTATTAAAATACACTTAGTCCTTCCACATAGAAATTTCATGAACAACAGAAAAGAATCCATTTCTCTGAGTGGTGGATTCAAACCCTCAGTAGCATGTAAGTTTGGTTCTAGTGTCTGATCCATCATTTGGTGTCATTAAAGTCCATAGTCTCTCTTATTTTTCCTCTTCATCTTTCAGTAAAAATTATTTTATTATTGGTTGTTTCTTCATGTAGGACAGTAGAGCTGGAGCACTGTAGGAAGGCCCCATCCTTTTATTAATGGCGGTTTTTCATGAAGGAGGCAGGTTGTGGGCATTCCCTGGGAGTTGCTGCTATAAAACCTGACATCTTCAGCTTGGATCTTCAGGGGTTTAAATCCCCACAGGACCTACAAAAATACAGGCAGTGTGTTACAGGGTCTCTGATTGCTGATGAGTGACCTTCATGACTTGGTGATGCTCTTAGTGTCCCAGCTGTGTTTGGTCCTAGAAAGTTGCATTTCAGATAACCACACTTACTCCTTTTTACCTTTATTTCATTAAATCATGCTTTTCTTCTGTGTATTCTGCTCTAAGGGAGCTGACCAATTTGTGCAGTTTTTCTGCCTGAAGCATTAGATGGGTTTGACCTGCATCCTTAACACTGTAAGACCCTCTTCTTAACTGATGGGGACTAATTAAGAATTAAATGTTCAGTGCTACTTGTGAGAAAATAAACTTCTGGACTCAGTTCGTATATTATCATGCCTTTGGTTGGATAAACCATCAGATCTCTGCTGCAGTACCACACCTTTACTTCGGTTATCTCTACTTTTTTTTAATTATTATTCCTTCTAAATCCAAGGCCAGACAAAACACATTTTTATAAAGAGTTTTTGAGTTATTTGTTTCAAAGTGACTGTAATAACTTTTTATTACTTAAGTTCCTTCAGCTCCCTTTTGTGGGTTTTGTTATTCCATCTACACAATACTGATGATGGAGGTTTCTGCTGGTGCAGTTTGACAAGAGCAGCACTAGCTTTTTTTGGTGAAGAGGGTTTTAGTCTTGACTCTGAAGTGTAGTGATGTGTCATCACTCCCCAAAGCTGTGGTGCCATCATGTGGCCATTTGGTCAGGTACAGGTTTTAACACACACATTTTTGTGCTCTGAATGGACGTTTCTTCAGGAGCACTGACGGCTTTGCCTTGCTTGCTTTTTTTCTTTCTCACCTGTGTGGAAGTGTCTTGGTCCTCCTCTTGGGCACAGAGCTGGTTTCAGTATCGTTCAGGAGCAGCACAGTATGGCAGAACTTCTCTCCTTTACCTGAAATGAAGGAAACTCCTGGTGGTCTCCTTCCTGCTCATGGAGTTCAACATCTGCCTAGAGCTGTTGAGTCGTCTGGTCACAATTCTGTAGCAGAGGTCCTCCTGTTTGGGTGGCTCATCCACTGCATATGCTCGTAACGGTTTTGCAGGTAAGCTGCTGAATAGCCCTCAGAGGATAAGCTGCATTTACATTGCTGACTTGCAGACTGTTGACTGGCTGTTGGACTTGTTTTCCTGAAGTCTGAGCTCCTGTGCTGTTTTATGAGAGTCAATTTATATACCAGGGACTTGGAAGAACCTTGCATCTGAAAGGGCATTCTGGGTTCCCGGTTGCTTCCCAACCCGGCCCATGGGGTAGTGCATCCCATGGGTGTCAGGGATCTTCAGTGCTTTTTTTTGTCTGCGAAGGAGGAAGTGGTACCTGCTGGCTGGTACCTCTTCTATATGCAGCTGGGTTTTGGTATGACTTGCAAGCTGCGTTGCTTGAAGAAAAGTTGTTTTCCAAGAAAAGTACCTGTCAGAAGCCAGTTTGCAGTTTGAATATCTTGTTCTTTCCCAGGCAATAGGTGCAGCCTAGCTGCAGCCCAGCCCCCCAGGTACTAGCTCAGTAATAGGGTGCAAATCAGGAACACACTGCCAAAGGGCTGCAGTCTTGTCAAATAGCTGCATATGCAGTACATCAAGGACCATAGTTTCCACTGGCGTAACAAGATAGTTTTGCAGTAGCTTGCTTGGCTTGGAGTGTGACAGTCATTTGGCACTAGAAGAAGTGTCTGTTAAGCCTAGGACCCTAGCAGTAACAGTGGAGTGGTGGATAATCATACGAAGAGCCTAAGGATACAAGAATAAAGTGTTTTTTCTGTTCTTATCTGCTGGCAGTTAATAGGGACTTCCTGACCTTAGAGGTTCAACCAGTGACTGTTAACATTTTCAGGCTGATGGATATGTCCATCTACCCTCAGCTTATGTGTTCCTCTCCTTTTCACTATCCTCACTGTAGGTGGGACCTCACCTGGGGATTGTCACCCCACAGCACTTACTGTTGCATCCCAGTTAACAAAAGCGGAGGTGATGGCACCTCATGCTTGATATTGTAAAGAGGGCTGCTGTTTGAGAGATTTTTCCTGCTTGGTGTTTCTAATTAAATAAGTAGCTCTCCTTGTAAACAGACAGGTCACTTGGCTATCTAACGCCCAGGTGACTTGCAGCCGATTGACGCACAGTCCTGTGGTGGCCCTCAGGTTTGTAATGCCTGGGTAGCTCAGAAAACCAAGTCTTCCCTCAGCAGATGAAATCTCTAATAGCGCTTCCTTTACTTGCCCAGCTTGGCTGGAGGTGTGGTTCCAGGCAGCCGTGGACAACAGCCGTCCTCTCCAGGCTAGGCAACACGTGAGTGCTGATACGAACTGCCGGCGTGTTTGAGCAGGATGCTGTGTTCTCGGGAGAAACGCCACCGCTGCTGCCTCTGCCCTGTAAGGAGCCAGCCAAGGTTTGAGGGTGGAGGGCAGCGTCTGGTTTATTTGGGGACACAAGGCTCACCACCCATGGAAGAGTAACCGAACTGACAAGAAGAGGCCCCTCTGCTAGCCTAGGACATTGCTTTTGATCAGCCATGACACTGGTTTTTATTCTCTGTGAACCAACTAGCAAAAGCATTTAATCTCAACAGAGACAAGCCAGGGCAGGTCAGGAGTTTATACATTAACCTATTTGTACTTCTTTGCCCTGAAGTGGCATCAGACTTTTCCTGTTGGAAGAGTATTTCCAACTTACCCAGTTGCTAAAACAACTGAGAGAAAAGCAGCCTGCCTCGCCTCCCAGCTGGGCTCTGGCAGCTCATCCAAAAAGGGGGCTTTGAGGGCACAGGAAGGGGTTTATGATGCAATTTCCCCTTCTCTTCCATGTGTTAGGCTGAAACTCAAAAGTGGAAGTCCTGTCACAGTGGTGAGTGTCAACATCCAGTTCTTAAGTGCTTTTCCGTGGGGGGTGTGTGTGTGTGTGTGTGTACATGTGTGCTGTAGCTGCTCAGAAAATGTGTGACTTGCTCCTGGGACTTGGGGGTGTAGGGAAGGCTGTCCCCAAATGAGAGGTGCCGTTCGTGGTATGGAGGGGACTGATCTGCCATCAGCTCCTCTAACAGAGTAAATCTCGGTGGGTAGTTGCTGGCAGGGTTTTATCAGCGCACAGGGCTGCTTCATCCCACAACGCTGCTTATGCAGAAGTTGTCTGCCACTGCAGATCCTCAGCCCGCTGGCTGGGCTGCTGAACGAACGGCCCCGTACAGGTCTGAGTGGACCAGGTTGTTGTCTTTCTCACACAGACTGAGATCAAACGTCCCGCGCTGAGACTTGTAAAACCTATAAAACCAAAGTGAGAAACGTCACGTTGAGAGCTTGCCCACCTGCAGGGAAAGGGCAGACCTCCGTTGCTGCCTTGCCCTGAGCGGTTGGGCAGCGTCTCTGCGAGGGGCTGCTGGGGCTGAGCGCTGGGCCTGGGGCTGTGTCCTTAAGTCTGATATTTTGCTTGCTAGCAGTAAGCAATTCAGGTTAAGGTTCTATTTGGCAGTGGGAAGCCAGCTGGCCACTGACTGACCCTATACCCACCCAAGCTGGTGATACCGGAGTTGAGGAAACTGCCCTGTCTGCCTGCAGCTACCATGAGGCATGTTGGCATCAACAGACTATTGCTGCTGGAGACAGGAGGACAAGAGAGAGTCCCCAGCAGAGCCGTAGGTATCGGAGACTGGCGGGTGCTTGCGTCTGCCATAGCAGGGGCTGTGCAGCTCGTGCAGGAGGCACCGCTGGGCTGCGCTGGCCGGGATTGCGTGAGAAGTTTCCCTCGTGCAACCTCCCGGCCCCTGCGGTGGCCACGCAACGTGGGGAAGCAACCACCCGTGCAGCATGGTGCTGTCAGGGCCACTACGTCTGATGCCAAACTGACCCTACCTGGGCCACTGTGAGCCAAGCTTGGGGGTTTGGGTTAGAGCGTGTTAACTGTTGGCTCACCATGGAGAGCCCTGTGGAAGCTCTTGGAGCACGAAAGACACGGGCAGCACGTGACAGTGCCTGGTCTGCTCACTGGACATGTGGCTGGGGGGGCTCTGCATGTGGAGCATCCTCAGTCCTGCATGAGTAGCCAGCCGTTCCCTGAATTTGGGGGAAGATGTGACGTACGCGAGATGTGGCATTCAGCTGTACGCAAAAGGAAATCCTCTATCGCAGTGGAGGGTCGGCAATGCTGATTACTAACCGATGGGGGCAGAGGGAAATGGGGGGGGATCTTTCAAAGCAGGGCTGCAAGGTGAGGAAACCCCAGGGACATCTGTGTCCTTGGGCAGCATGGGCACAGGCAGGAGGACCTGGCCTCGGAGCATGAACAGCAAGCAGGATAGTCATCGGATAACACGTGGAAAATGGGATGGGGCCTCGCTGGATTTAATGCCCTCACCTCCACGTCGTCATCATCAGGATTGTCAAGTTTGGTCCTGATCACAACAACTCCATGCATCACATTTGACACCTTGAGGGCAACGAGGGGGGAGTTAAACACTGATTGGGAAAGCTCTAGACTCACTAGAGGGTGAATTTTGGTTACGGCATGGTTGGTCTCAGTTAAAATGGAAGCTGCTTTGAACCATGGACTCTTCTGGGGTTATTTTTCTTCTTGTTTTTCTTGCAGGAAATCCTGGGTGTCTGAAAAATGAAATCCTTTCACTTGACGAGGTCACGGGGGGCTGGCCAGCAGCCAGGCACAGGGCTCCCAGCGCGGCTCTGCCCGTTCCTCTCTACGAGCTCGTTGCTTCCTCCAGGACGCTTCTCTTGCGTGTATTTCTGCACGCCACGAGAAGAGGCTTAGACTTGCTTTTCTGTTCAGTATTTAGTTTGTGCTACGCTTTCAGGCGGCCAGTAACGTCTTAAGACCTGTTGCAGCCTCCGAATATAAGCCCCCCCTTTGCTGGGAGGAGGTTGATTTGACCGAGCCGCATGATCGGAGTCAGGTGACAGTATTGGGCACAAAACTGGAGGAGAATAAACAGTTGGGTGTAGGAGATTAGCTGCTGATCTTGCCTTTTGACAAGCTGTGTTACTCCTCAGGGAAAAATGGGTGCGTGGCCCTCTCCTCTGCTTTGGAGCTTAACCACAGCGTGTTTAACAGGTAAGTCCTCCTGAAGCGGCGTTTCTCTTCGCTGGCTGAGCACGGAGGTGGGTAAAGCTGTAATGGGCTTGTGAAAGCACTGGGCTTCACCATCTCAGGGTGCTGCAGAAGGGCAGGGCGAGGGCAGGAAAGGATGTGAGTGTTGGAAGATAGGCAGTGTTGGAAATGGGCTGAATAAGGTAAATATAAAAACATGTTTTTACAAGAGAAAAAAAAAAAAGGAGGAAAAGTAGAGCCCTATTACTCTGCATATTGAAGATTTGCAGTGGCCTCTTCGTGGCTTTATCTTAAACCCCAAGGAACAGGATGCCCCAGTATGTTTGCTTTCTTGGGGTGTTTTGGTAACTGGGTCTTTATAAGAGAAAGAGCTTATATAAAAATGCCTGAATATTTTTGTAATCATGCCTCTACCTGCTCCTCTCCTTGTTCTTCTCATCCTTTTGTACTGCTTAGCTATCGAGAAAAAAATCTGCGTTCTTATAGTTAATATTTTTGCTATGTGGGATCTGCAAAACCTGTTGCACTTCAGATCGTGTACCTTCCAGGGCGAGTCTGGCCACGTGCAAGTGAAAGCTCCTTGGGGTGAGGTGCTGCCCTGCTCTCTTCTCACTGCGGTCCACCTGCATTCGGGGGGTCAGAGGCTGCCAGGGGCCCTGCGGCCGCCTCCATTTTTGGAGTATGAACCCATTAGCCCTGCTAGAACAATTTGCATTTTACAGAGTTCCTGTAAAAAAGGGGCAAAACCGCTCGGAGCAATTACCTGCCGAGCCTCATCTTAGGTGAATGCATCCAGGGCAGCCTGAGCACGTAACAAGGTATGAGCCGTAGTCTGGCACTCTCATGAAATTAAACGGTTTGGGGAAACTCTCCATTTCAGGAGCCAATTATTTACCTGTTGAATTCGCCGAAGATGATTATCTTCACCTAGATCTATAACTGTTGACTTGGTTGTGTTTTGTTTGGCTTGAAGGGTTAGTTTTTCAGAATGGCAGGCTGCACAGTTGTGCAAGGTGAAAGGGAAGAAAAATAAGGGAGCGTCCACCCTATTTCTGCATTTTGTGAGTTCCTGGCCAGTGTCCGTGTGCCACCCAAGTCAGCAGGGCTGCCTGCCTTGTAAGTCAGGAAGGATTAGCACTGTAGTTAAGGCTCCAGTAACCTTCCCTGACATCCTTAAGGCTCTTGGAGTGCAACATCATGCCAAGGCATCACACAAAATGACCCATCCTTGAAGTGTCCCTGGAGATACTTTTGTTGATTCACAGTGCCCCTAAAAAAATAGAAGTCTCTAGAAAGCGAAATCGCTGCTCCTTGGTATAGACAGTCTAAGTGCAGTGCAGAAGAGAAAATGCTCTGATGAAGCTAAGGTGGTTTGAGTATTGTTTTTTCACGCTTGTGATATTTTAGCTGGTAAAACAAAACGTCACCCATTTTTTACTAGATGCTCAAAACTATTTTTTTTCCAGCCTGCCTACTTCTTTTTTTTTTCTCCAGAAGTTGTTTAAATGAATTTATGAAGTACTGGCTACTGAAGGCTGTTGATGGCTACTGAAGTTTTGCAAGCAACTCTTCAATGACTATTTTAGTTACGTGTTATGAAAAGATATTTTCCATTAAAAAGAAAAAAATCCATCTTAACAATACTACCATTTAACACCAGAACCAACCAACCAATGAAAGGTTACAGAGAGGCAATATTCAACTAAAAACATACTGTTAAAAAACAACAAAACCAAACCAAAACAACAAAATTCATCCAGCTGTGTGCAGTCCAAAGTGTTTAAATCCCCTGCAGTGTCTCTGGCTGGCAGAACTGAGCAAATGCTGGGGACAGGCTGCCCTGTGGGAGATCAGACTCTGATCCCAGTGGTCCTTCTGAGAGCTTTTCCCACGAGAACCTGATGGTGCCCTTGACTTACCGCTCGTGTTTACTTTGCGATCAGTTTAATAAAACTCTGGACTGACTCGGCTCGTTGCCAGACGTGAGGAAAGAGAAGCAGACTGACTTCAGCCCTTAAGGCAGGTGAGTCAGACAAGGGGAACTGTGCATCTCGGTCCTGGGTCGAGGCATGGCCAAGGTAGCGGTGTCCTCCGTGGGTACTGCCGAGCCGCTCTCCCTGCCTAGCACCAACGCTGTTGTCTCCAGTCACTTGCATTTGGGCCTGGGGCAAACAAATATGCCACAAAATGATCACCGTTAAATTCAGCGTCTCTGTTTTGGGGGCTACAGCAAGAAAATGTGGGCAGTGGCCCAGACGGCTGGGTGCTCATCTGCTGCTTTACTCAAGAGTTACAGAAAGATGGGTTTTTGCAGGCAGTGGAGTACAAAGCAGGCAGTATGGAGTAGGAGGGAGCACTCCCAGCCAGCTCTCTCCATGTGATCGCAACTTTCTATGGACTCTTTTATTCAGTGTCCTGATCTTGCTGTAGAAATTTAACTAGAGTTACTAGTCAGCATGGTCTGCATATTGTTGTTGTTCATACCGTGGCGGTGCTAAGCACTGGTACCCATGGTGCCCAGCCTCGCGTGGTGTAGCCAAAATTGAGAGAGAAGTCAAAGGCTGGGGGAAAAGCGGGCTTGGGAAAAAGCCTGCAGGGACCCGTGGGTCTGCGGCCGCCTGGCACTTGTGCTGTCGCCATTCCCAG
This sequence comes from Haliaeetus albicilla, assembly GCF_947461875.1. Lineage (NCBI taxonomy): Eukaryota > Metazoa > Chordata > Aves > Accipitriformes > Accipitridae > Haliaeetus > Haliaeetus albicilla. The sequence continues at coordinate 76,135,595 of NC_091483.1, forward strand.
CTTCTCATCCTCCTCCTGTCCTTCCTCATCCACGTCCCGCCGTCGGGTGTCAGCTGCGCTCTTTGGGCTCCTTAAAACCCATAAAGGGACTTCTTAAAATAGTCCTTTCGCTTTCCATGCCAATGGCCAGTTGATTTTGGCAGGCCCTCTTGCTGTGATGGCTTAGCAGATGTGTGATGGTTGGAAGAGCGTGTAAACACCACGTTATCAGCCACAGTTGCATACTGATGCTGTAAGAAGTTTTCAGAAGCTGCAGTTATTTTAGAGTAAATCCCTGCCCTGCCTTTCTGACCCAAGCTGCTGCGGCAGGAGCTGGCTCTTTTGCTTTTGCTTTGCTTCCTTTGCTTAGTACCACACTGCTAAATTAAAACCAACTAGCTACTTTTCGTGTTTAGTTTTACCGGTGTCACCCGTGTTCAGACTGGAAGACAACCCCTGTGCTTGTGTGCAGAGAGATGGCTTTCATCAGCAGGCAATGTTTCAGTCCACTACATATCGCAGCAGAACGACTTGAACTGCAGTAATACCCCTTTTCCCTGAAGATTACAGCTGTCTCTGCTCTGATGGGGAGATTTCAGAATCAAAGGAAGTCTTGGCCTGCAGGTTCCGTTCTGGTTACTGGATGTATCTTCAGAACAGCTTAAAAAAAAATCCCAAATCTATGACTTTTCTTTGCTGATCCCTTTAACGGAGATGGGATAAAACAGCCAGCTACTTGACAAGCATCTTAAATCAGGTTGTTGTGAGATCTCAGGGTAAACCGTCTCAAGAAGCTGTCGCTGACAAAATTGAGTGTTTCAGGCAATTCTCACACCCTTTTATCTAGGAGAGTCAGACCTCCTGGACCTTGGCATCTACTGAGTTGTGGCCTTGTGAACCTGCTTATTTCCTTGATAAGTCTCTTGTGTGCCAGGGATGCTCAGATGCTGCCAACGTTCGCCTCCTTGCTTCTGTATTGCTCTGTAGTGGAACATAGCAGGAGGGAGTTTCTGGACATCAAACAAGGATACACAGGTTAAGCAGTTGATAAAGACCTAATGGGAAGCCTCCGTTAAAGGGAGAACAATAATTTGGCCACTAATGATGTTTTTTCTTCTCTTAGGTATTGCTCTAGGTCAGACAACCACCACCCAGGTCCCCATTGCATCAACCCCAGCACCTCCCAGTGCAACCACCACCCAGGTCCCCATTGCATCAACCCCAGCACCTCCCAGTGCAACCACCACCCAGGTCCCCATTGCATCAACCCCAGCACCTCCCAGTGCAACCACCACCCAGGTCCCCATTGCATCAACCCCAGCACCTCCCAGTGCAACCACTACCGCCGCTTCTGCTCCCCCGACTGCCGCCGCAACGCTCTCAGCTGGAGCGGTGTCAACCACCGCAAACCTTGCCGCGTCCACAGCAGCGCCGTCTGCCGATCCAAGCACAAAAACCCCCGCTCAGACTCTGCCCACCACCACAGACGTGACCGTCCTCGCCTCTGGCAGCACGGCCGCCTCTCAAGCGTCTACAGGAGCGGTGGCCGCATCCACTGGCGCCCCAGCATCCCCTTCAGGCGTGACCACGTCTCCTGGGGTCCCATCAGGAGCTCCGTTCCTCACCACCGCCAAGCCCTCAAACTGCAGCGGGGTGAACGTGACAGCCTGTGCCCGCTGCTCCCCGGGGACGTTTCCCAACGAAGGTAAGAAGAGTCCCTGCTCGCCCCGGCTCTCGTGTTAGGTGGAAAAGTGACTTGTCGAGGGAGGTGAAACCAGCACACGTTCTCATGTTCGAGGCTCGGACGGGCAGCAGGAGCGGGAGTTAATTCGTTGCACCTTTCTGAAGTTAAAGGCTTGGCCTTTGCTGGCCTAGTGCTGTGTATTGGACTTCCCGAGGCTTCCCCAGTAGGATAAAGCAGCAGTAGGGTTGTGGCACAAAGCGTAACACAAGTGCAACCCGATTTATTGGCAGGAGGTTTTTTTGAGGTACACTGACAAATAAAAGGACAGCTTCCAACTATCTGTCTCGAATGTTTGAAAGAGAATCTCTGCTATAGAAACAACCTTTTCAGTTGGGCTTGAAAAACTACTCGATCAACCTCTGTCGCGGTAAGGAGGGCATAATATTACCTTTCCCAGAAGTTATTTATGTTGTAACATGGCTGCTTTTGGTTTGGGTTTTGGTGTTTTGTTTTTTTTTATAAACACCACTATCCCACCCCCTAAAAAATCCCTAATAAAAAAAAATCCCTAAAACACAAGCCATGTACTTTTTGCTTACTCCCCTCACTGCAGGGCACTTTTAAAAAGAAGAATAAGCAGCTTTGATGCTTCAGGGTAAATCTGCAGAGGACAGGATGTAATTCCCACCTCCCTCGTGTGCAGGATGTTCACCCACAGGGTCTTCTCCTCTTGCCTGTGCCTGGTTGCTGCAGCACCAAGGACTGGTTCCTGCAAGCAGTGGGATGGCAGGTCTGATGTGTGCAGCTACAGCAAATCCCACATACTTACTCTGCGTAGCTCGGATTTGTTTTGTGGAGCAGAGAGGGCTAGAGCTTGTGTCTAGTGGGAATGCCACAGTACCCATGCTCAAAGAAAAGCTGTTGCTGCTTAAGGCAGGTCCTCTGCTCTGGGGTTTTACTTTTCAGTTCTGCTTCCTGTAAGCCTAAATTATCAGTAATCCAAAGGAGTATGTTGGGTCTTTTTTTCTTTTTTGTGTGTCGGAGGGAAAACAAGGAAAATCCTCCTGGCCCCTCAAATTAAAAGAGAAAAAAGCAGTCATCTTAATTACCAGAAATCCACATTGATAGACTTGAGACCTTAGATCATCTTATGGCGGTTCTTCAGCTTGCTAACCGTGCACAGCAGCATAATTAGCATTAATATTACAGTTTCTACCCTTTGAGACTGTCTTGCTGGAGGGATTGCATCCGAACACTTCTGCATTCGTGGCAGTGACCTGTCCTGATGAGCACAGTGGTTTAAGTCAAGTCTTGCAATCCCGATCCTGACTTTTTTTTTTTTTGTTGTTCCAATTTAGGCACCTTGAGCTGCTTGTGCTGTGCGGGGGGCTCGTGCACAGCCCCTGGTGCCTGCACCTCCTGCCCGCTGGGCCACTACCAGCCGGAAAGTGGGCAACCGTCGTGCCTGCCTTGTGCGCAGGGGCATTATGCCAAGTAAGTGACTGAGCCCCTGGGTATGGGGTGGTGGATGCTCTTCCTCAAAACGCTTCCCAGCCGGCAAAACCTCCTCCTTTGGGCTATAGAAAAAGTGCTGCCGGGGTTGTTTCTCAGTGGGAAATGTAGGGTTTTGCCTCCCCAGGGGAAAGGGCAGCTCAGGGCTCGCTGTCCCAGCACCCACCCATGGTGCAAAACACTCAGGGGCGGCAGCAGCGAGAGGCCGTGTGCTCCCTGGCTTCTTGCGGGGCTTTGTGGCAAATTGGGTCAGGGAGCTCTTTCACTGCAAAGCCGAAATAGCTCTGTGCCTGCTAAACTAGCCTACAAACAGTCCAGCCTCTGGAGAAAGACCCAGACTGCCTTTGGTCTGCACTTCAGACGAGTTTCCCATGGGGCAGGCGGAGGTGTGAAGGTGTGTGCCTCTTCTGCACTGCTAAATTCTTCTCACCAGGAAACCTTGCTGTGGATATCCTTGTGCCGAGGGCTTCCAGGTGGCAGCTCCAGCTCCCTGTGGGCTGCCCCCCCCCCTTTTTTTTTTTTTTTCTTTTTAATCCCATGGTCTTTTGTATGTATTAGGAGGGAACAGGGCTTCTTTTGTGACAGGGGGACACTTGGGAGTGAGGTGTGGGTTCATCTCCTCAGCTTTTCTCTAGGATATCTCTGGCCAACTGGGTTCATCTCTGTGCTTTGCCCAATTACTTTCTCAATCCCTCTTTTGTTGCCTCCAAGGGATCTCATTACATTTAAGTCGCTGGCATCTAAAGCAATATACTTAGCTGATACAGCGTGGAAAAGCGAACAAGACATCCCAGCCAGAAGCCCAGCCTTACAATTTCACCAGGCTGCCTCATCCCGGGGACGCTGCACAAGTGTCCTCCGGCGGTGGGGACACACGCGTGTGCCACTCTCACCATTTCCCACTGGGTTTTTCCCTTGCTGTATCCAACGTGGGCTTTGTCCCTCGGGTGGCTGCAAGGACAGGAGGGGTGGCGAGAGCTTCCCAGGACCGTGTCCCTCGCAGAGCGGCTCCGTTTGGACCAGCCTGGGGAGAAGGGAAAAAAAACCCGGCCGCAAAGAAGGTTTTGTTTGCAGCAGCCCCTGAATTTGAGGGGCTGCCGGCTGCTTCTTCCATGCTCCCCCCTTGCTGTTTGTGCTGTGAGGACCTGCCTTGCCTTATTTACCCCTACAAGGACTTTAAAAAAAGATCGGGAGCAGTCTCCAGGGCACCACACAAATGCTGCTGTTGGGATGTCGGAGAGGGCAACGCAAAGCCGGGTACCAGCAAGAGCCAGCGAACAGCGGCTGGTTTACGTCCGCGTGCTGCAGGGGGGGACCAGAAGAAGGGGGGGGTCCGGCGGGAGCAGCGTGTGCATGGCCATCTCCGTGGCAGCTGCCCAGGCCCCAGGGCTCTGATGGGATCATTTAAGATTTTTGTGGTATTTGGAGAATCCATCATACCCTGAGCTTTGAGCGGCTCTGGCTGGCGCAGGCCCTGTATTGGTTTGTTTTAAGCAAAGCTTTTGCTACGTTTCCAATTGATTTTTATTTTTTTTTCCACAAATCTTGCTCAGCCCTGAGGTTTCCAGAGGAATTACAGAGTGTGTCCTTGTTTTCCTCCAAATCATCCCCAAGTATGTTAACAAATTCTTATGCCCACATGCTTGTTGTTGGGGATTTGGCTCTGTTGGCGATGAATGCAATAGCTTTCCTTTTTCTGTGCCTTTCCCTCTTTTCCTCTCCCTCCTCCTGGAGGTCTAACATATTACATCCCCTTTCCCACAGTCCCAGTTATTTAAGGTCAGGACTCTCACACATCAGTGCCTGTGGTTTAGCTCCTTTTTTCGACTCCTAAGTGACCTGACTTTCAACAATGGAGCAGCTCCTTTTAAAATTACTGATGGATGCTGAACATCAAACACCTCTCCAATTCAATTCAATTTCCAAGTGTGGATTTAAAAGCCTGACTTGTAGCCAGGCTTATTGGTTTAAACACATTTTTCAAGACCCAGATTTCAGACTCAGAAACCTGTCCATTTCCATGTAGCCCACAGGCACAGGATAGCTTTAGTGTTAACCATAGAATCATTTAGGTTGGAAAAGACCTTTAAGATCATTGAGTCCAACCGTAAACCTAACACTGCCAAGTCCACTAGAGTTCCGTAATAACACAGAAATTCTATTTTTTTCACTGGACCCTTAACATTCAGGTGAGTTCATGTTGTTTTTCTGCCTGAACTCCTTCACTAAAAAGTCTAGAAATAGCATAATTATAATGAAACAAAGAGTTGTGCTCTGCCCCCTCCTCTTAAAGCCGGTAGAGGCTCGGGTGACCTAAAACAGCACCCACCTCTGCTCCCTTCTCTCCTAGCTTCACAAGGAGCACCACATGCCTTCCCTGCCCGCCTGGCCATTACGCTAATGAATCTGGGGCTGCAGTCTGCAGAGCATGTGAGAAAGGTAGGTTTTGATTTGTATTCAACCCAAATGCATTTTCATCAGGCTATGCGATGCTTTTTCCCATGGCCAGATGAAATTACCAGGTAACTTAAAAGCACCGAAGAGTAAACAGGTTATTTTGTTCAGGCTAAAAATAGAATAGCAGATCTCTTCCCACTCTGTTATTGACATTTTTATTAAAATGAAAAGAACAGATCTCCGAGTCACGCTTCTGTTTGCAACAAGCTAATACTAACACTGCAATCAAAGCCTTTTCCAGAAAGTCAGGAAAGAAGGTTTATGAAATTCAGTTATAGCACAAGGGGGAGGATGGTGTCAGGAAAATAAAGTATTCCCCTATTTTTAATGGTAAAAATGAGTCTAAACCATCCTTGTTTTCAGTTAGACAGTCGTCTGCAGCCTGAATATTAAGTGTAATACTCTCCTCGTTCCCCAGACATTAAAAACTGGGTTTTCAGGGAGCTACTTTGCACCTGGCTAATGCAATATAAGCCTAGTACAATGTGTTCACAGACAGTGTAACATGTTCAAAACAGACTAGCATTTACTTATGCAAAAACCTAATTAACACATGCAACGCAGCAACTATTCCGTACACAAATTAAGTGCTCCTCATACGTGCACAACTGTTCTTTTGAAAATCCGCCCACCAAACTGTTTGGCTGGTCCCTAAATCTTGGCTATCACTTGCTAAGTTTGGGAGGAAAAAAGTCTAACTGGTGACAGCGCTGCAGCATGTCGCTCCCTTTACTGAGCAAATTTGAACACCGTGTTAGACCACAGAGGAGTCTGTGGGGGTGGCCCTTAAATCACGCAATTATAAATCTAAAAAGTTCCTTTTTCCTTGCAGGGAGGGGGAGGTTGTTTTGTTTTCATCCTGCTCTGCCGCAGCCTCTGCTGCCCGTTGCAAATCTCGGCCGGTTTGAAGGGCGTAAGGCAGATCTTACCCACACTGCTTCCAGCTCCTCTCTGAACACAGGCACCGTAATTCTGTCCCACGCGGACCCACGGCAGTGCCCAGTGTCGTGCATCCTCAGGCACCTTCCCAAAACCACCTGAACTCCCAAGTGTTGTTCTCCTGCCTTTAGAGGCTCCTGTTGGGGTGGTGGGGACTCGCAAGCCGGGTCCTGCCTGTCCCCCTGCCCACACCGTGGGCATCTCAGGGCGTTTTGCTCCTTGTTGTGCTTTGGGGAAGGGTCTGCACGTGTCCTCCTGCCCTTCGTGGTCGTGGCGGTGCAGGGAGGGAGAGCGGACAGCAGATTGCTGTTGTCGGAGCCGTCCTGGTTGGCGGGTCTTGTGTCCTTCCCTTTGGGGGAAGGAGATGGACCCCAGAATTAATTCCTGGGGTGGGGGAACCCCAGGAGGGGCTGGGGGTGACCGACGGGGTTTCCCCTGGCCAGAGACCTGCTCCAGCTGAATAACCCAGGAGTCAGCACTAGGATCACCTATTTCAGCTTCATTCCAGTTCAACCCGTTGTGCTGGGAAGGTTGACGTGTCTCTCTGTCACCCTGGCAGGATTTTGGATGCGAGAGTGACACCAGGGAAATCTGCCTGAGCGCCCCACGCTTCCCTCAGCATGGCAGAGGTCATTAGGAAACTTTTATTGCTCTTTCAAGGCTTTTGACAAGTAGAAAACAAACATCCTGAATTAGCCCATGAAATGCCACCTGAAGCGTGTTGTGGAGAGTTGATTTGGTTGTTTGTAAAGAGATGAGTAAATATACAATGATGTGGGGCAGTGACAGTGGAGGAAAGATCCTGAAGCCTTGCTCTTCTTTCTTTCAGGCTATTTTAGCTCCAAGCAAAAAGCAGCTTTTTGTGTGCCTTGCCTGCCTGGATCGTTCTGCAAGTAAGACGTCTACTTGTGATGCTGGCCGTCAGGCAGACGGGGAGGGGTGGTTTTCTTTTAGCCGCAGAGCTAGAAGACCCAATGTAGCGGCCAGAGGCAAGTCACCTGCCATTTCAGCTGTAGGGACGTTGGTGCTGAGCCCTGGCGAGAGAGGGATGGTATGGTGGAGGGGAGGATCCTGGCGGGATGTGGAGGTACCCTGGGATGAGGTGGGAAGAGCATCAGCTCGCAGCCCACCTCTGCCATCCCCTCTTGCCGACGTCGCGGCGTTGCACGCCGCTGATAAACAGATGCCGGCACAGGGATCGAGCTGAGCATTGCTCCGTGTTTTGTAGAGTTAAGCTGAGCTGACGGTTTGTTTATCCCGAGTTGAGATGTGCGGAAAGCAGTAGCTAAACTTCCCTGGCTGAGCTGTCACCTCCGGGGTGGGAGAGAGGGCCTGGGAGAGGTGCTGGGGGGGTACCTTGTGATGGGCTCTGCACCCTGCCGTGTAGGGATGCCTGCACGGAGGTTGTGGGGTTTATATCCAAAGCCGGTGAATTGGCATGTGTACTCGCCTTCCTTCCGACCTCGCCTTGAGGCTTGTTAGTCCCACGTTATGCAGCAGATCTCTGCTGAACCTTGATTAAATTGCAACAAGACTGGACCCAGGACTTACCGGCTGTACCGCAGGTGTTTCTCTCGACTCCCTTCAGCACCCGTTGACCGGTTCCAGCCAAGTTTGTTAAGGAACAGTGACTTCTGGGATAGCTAGTTCCAACGAGTTTCATGCAAATAAGCAAAGAGAGGACAGAAATGCCATCACATGCCCAGCCCCAATCAGACATGTGAGAAACCACACTCGAGAGAGACACAGTGAATACCCACCAAATGGCAAAAGCTTTGTTTCTGGTAGACCCTGGAGACTTCAGTCTGTGCATACGTGGGAGAGCTGCCTTTTGGTGGGCTGGGCTGGTGTCCTGGTTTCGGCTGGGATAGCGTTTATTTTCTTTCCAGAAGCTGGTATAGTGTTGTGTTTTGGATTTAGTGCTTGTCCTACAGCGTTGTCTGCCTTCTCTCCCTTCCCCAGCACCACCGCCTGCACGGCGTGTCTGCCTTGCCCTGGGGGGCAAGAGTCTCTTCAGGAGGGTTCGGAGGAGTGCGTGCCCTGCCTGCCAGGTAAATTCTGCAGCGGAGGGGGGGTCAGCGATAGCCCAGCTGGGAACACACGGCTTCAGCACCAGAAGGAATGATTCATTCCTGAGACTCGTCTCATCTGATCCAGAGGATGCCGCTCCCTGCCAGCACGAATGCCCTGGCTGACATCTGCAGAGCAAACCATCGCCCTCACCGTGATGGGAAGGTGCTGGGGGTTTTTGGCCCTTCCTAGTTTGCTAGGACCTGCTGTTGGAGGCTGTGCCTATGCCATACCTTCTTGCCAGCATGGTTAATGGCTTGGAGGAAGGCTGGTCACCTGCATGCCAGGGCTGCCGAAAGCCGTGGCTAGACACGGTTCTAGCAAAAAAGCATCTCCATCAGTGGTGGTTGCTTTGCTGATGAAACCACAGACTGACGAGCAGAGGCAGGGGATGCTCTGTACCTGGCAAGAGTTAGCCTGAAGCAAAAGGGACAGTCATGAGGGGAAGCGAGGAAAAGACTCTGCTCCTTGCATTGCTGTCTTAAATAACATCAGACTGCAGTGGGTGAGTCAGTGGGAAGGCAGAGCGCTCCAGCCACCCCCGCAACCATCGCTGGCGAGACTCCTCTCCGGAGACAGCACCAGGGATTTCTTGGAGTCAAGTTGCATTTTAAACATACAGAAAAGAATTTACCACTTCGAGACCTGGGACTTCTTTGGCCCATCATTCCCACAAAGCTTAGGAAAGTGAGCCGTGCTTTAAACTTTGCTCAGCAAGTTTCAAGCAGCTGGAAAAGGTGTTTGAATTCAGAATTAGAGAGGATGAAATGCTGCTGACCTCTGGCTCCAACCTTCTCTCTGCTTTAAAGCCAGAGCTCACTACTAAACCCATCTCCCACCACACTCCTACTCGTACTTCTGTTTGCCAAGATCTAACCCCAGATATCCTGTAGTCCCTCTGTCCTGCCCCTCTGCCATGGAGCAAGGACCAAAGTCCAGGGTCAGCTTTTGTTATGCACATGAAGTATTTAATGGTCTTTCTCCTTGTGGCTTTGAAAGCTGAATCATCCCTATGCGATTGCAAAGACCCCGGAGTCTAGTGCCAGATCTTAATTTTGTGCTTATTTGCTATTTTAGGTATGTTCAAAGGTCCCAGTGACAACAAATGCAAGCTCTGCAGGACAGGAGAATACCAATTACAGCGGGGCAAGGAGAGCTGTGACCTGTGCCCAGAAAATCACTACTGCCCTGTGAGTCTCCATCAGCTGGTTTGACAGCCTGGATTAACAAATATAGCTGTCTCATGACAAGCTACATACGCTTCAATTAACACCATTTTTATCTGAGCTTCTTTCCTTTTCTTAAACATAGAGCTCTGATGGAGGGAGATGGTTAAAGTTACGACACCAGGAGCCTGGGGAGCTTCAGCCTTGGAGCTGCCCAGTCTCACTGGGCCGTCAGAGGATGGGGTGTCCATTAATGAGGGGGTTTGATATATGGACATGGTGTATAATGACACCATCTGCTCTTCACCCTCCTCTGAGCAACACCATAGGGGCAGACAGGCTGAATTTAATGATGGCAGCTTCACTTCTTGGTTATTTTTCTTCTGTTTTTTTTTGATGCTGAAGTGTCACCTCCCTTTGCACTAGTTGCCTTCTGCAGTCCTCCCCCCATTTGCTGGTGCTGAGTTACTTCTTCTCTTGGGCAGAGCCCAGATGTGAACCCGGTCAAGTGCCCTCCTGATGCCTTCTGCCCGGCGGGCAGCGCTGAGCCGGTGTACTGCATGGAGGCCTTTCTTTACAAGGTGGGGGATTCCTGCCAGCTGACTCCCCTGATGGTCATTCTCCTGGCCGTCCTCTCAGCAGGTAAGTGTCGGTCTTCTCTGGTAAAACTAGACACCCCTCTGCAGCTGGGCGCCTTCACGTTATGCCAACAGCCTTCTCTGGATGGTGTGTTTTATGTTCCTGGAAAGCTGGTTTTCTAATAAAGGTCTTTCTGGCTGCTTTCAATGCAAATCACAATCCATTCCCCATTTGTAATTAGGGATACTGCTGTATTTGCTCTGACAGAAGGCTACTGTAATGCTGAATGTTTGTTGTTCGTCCTTGGGAAGCAGGTGTGCGTATGGACCCCCAAACAGGAATTTCTTGGCTGCTGAAAAGTAGGAAAAAGGACAATTTCCTTTTGATATGAGACTGCAAGTTTCCTAAAAGCATTTCCCCCCTGTAACTCTTGCCGCAGCAGCCAGCAGGACAGGGTGCTGTCGGCTTGTGCAGTGTTGGCTGTATCGATGCTGTAGTGCACCTTGTAGCCAACAGAATAAAAGACAACCAGCACCTACTATGTGGAGCATCCTTCATCCCAGATGCTGCCTGCTGTAATTAGCTCGTTAGGGCAAGCCAATGGGTGGGTCAGCTTTGCCACCTGGAAGCTACACTGTGCATACTCATTCCAAAACAATGAACGTGCATTTGTAGTCTTGGCAAAGGGAAAAATAAGAGTTCTGTAGCTTTCAGACGAAGTTTGGAGTAGGTTTAATCAGAGATAACAGTTATGATGCAAACGAGCAACTGTTACTGCTATGGATTGCAAAGAAGGCAGACGAGCAAGGTGGGAGGAGGGACTCGTCTCCTGCGCGCAGGCAGATGAACAGAAACCCCACGGTAAGTGCCACTTCTGCTACCAGCTCTCTCGGACGCAGGATTTTCATCTCTAAGTCACAGAGATAACTCAGTCATCAGAGGATAAGGAATTTTAGCCTCAGATCCCCGGGTTTCTGTGTTTTAAGCACAACAGTTAGTTACATGCCTCCTTGAAGACCCATTCTCCAGTCCGGCTCACTGTTGTTAAAAGGCAGAGGGGAGATAAAAATAGATGCGTTGGTCCCCGCAACGAACCAGAGAGAGCAAAGCTGCTTCTCCAACAACAAAGCAGGGCCAGTTGTTCCCATGAAACTCCTCTCTCGGCACCTGAGGGCTCCAGGGATGCACGGGAGGGGAAAAGGGCAGCAGGGGCTGGAGGAGCCGCAGCTCTGGCAGGGCTGGTTGGCGGCTTGTCCCAGAGGGATGAAGGGTCCTGGTGGGAGCGGACGAGGGTTGTTCTCACAAGCTGTGGCTTGGAACCGCATGAAAGCTCCTCCGCTGGCCCGTATCCCCTTGTGCCAGGCTGTAGGCCAAAAATCTGCCAAAACAGATGCCATCCGAAGCGGGTATTAATTAGAAAAAAGTAGATTAAAATGAAGTGTACGAAAAGCCTGTCCACACAGGGACAACAACGGCCCATTAGCCAGCATTTCTGATAAAACAAGACTGGGGGCCACAGAACAGCATTCCTCGGTGAAGTCCTGCCTGTCACAGAGCTTGCTACGAAGAGGGGTAAAGGAAAACGGCCCACACGGGAACCTGCGAGTATTTCACGGCTGGTCTAACAGATCAACTGTTTACCATGAGACTGTCTGCTCATGCAACCTAAATTTGGATGTATTTGTCTGGCCATATTGCATCACAGCGACAGATTTGTGCTCTTCTGTTAAGATCAATTTTCCCTGATTACGCTTCTGCCAGAAACAAACAAACAGAATGTCGCAGTCCTTGATATTTGCCAATTATTTCCATGTCTATGCCCAACCTAAAAGTAATTTTTCCTGACAGCCCTGATCTCAGTCTAGACTCAAAGTTAACCTAGGTCAGTTACTTCTTGTGCTTCAGTGTAAAAGCTGCACAGAGCAAACTCGTTGCTCAACAAGAACCTTCAGTGGGGTCTGCAATGGATAAGATGCCAAGTGGAAAATAATAGTTCCACAGAGCAGAGAGTAAATGCGAGTAGGAAAGCGAGTTACTGAATTATTTCATTAAAACCTGCTGTTATTCTCCACAGCTTCCAGAGTAAAGTTGAAAGGCTGCAGTATTTATTATTATAGCTAGCCAAACCTTTTTTGTGTGCAGAGTATGTCGAATAAAAAAACCCCCTTATTTTACCAGAAGAGAACACTTCAATTGGGAAGCTCTAGAGCAAACAGCACCTGATACTTTACCTTCCCATCTGAAAATAACTACCCTTCCTTACCTTCCAGGTGGAATCCTTGCTGTCTTTCTAATAATTCTGAGAAGAAGGCAAGAATATAGCAAGAAATCGCTAAAGTCTCTATTGCTCCCCAGAGGCTCAGGACGACACACAACTTACGGGGGGACCGAACACACAGAACCAGTCTATGCTGGCTGGTAGCACAGGACACGCTATCAGAAAGCACCCTCTTCTTTTTCCTCTGTGTGTGTATGGGGAGAATGTTTAACCATGAGCATCCTATTTCTGTATAGCTGAAATAAGTGCTGAGAATTTAAACTCAATTTTTGAGCTGTGGCTACTTGTGCTAACCAACCCAGCTACTTGTTGTACTAAAATGGACTGATGGAAAAAGTCTTCCCTTTTCAATTCCTGGCTTCATTTGCAAGTAAATACTTTTCTCCTTTCCTCAGGGGGAAAAAAAAAAAAAAAAAGACACCAGCAAACAATTAACGTGCCTCTCCATTTCAACAGTCAGCTCAACAAACTGAGGATTGACGACTGCTCCAGTTAGTGAGGTTCCTGTGATATGACCGTCACTTCCACCTGAGCAGGAACTAACATGAATGTGTGTCCTTTTAAGACTATGCCTTCCCCGCACTCTCTTCTCAAAACTTTACCATTACTTTAAGTAAGGGTAAGTCAAGGGAAGGGATCCCAAAGCTTTCCCCTTCCTCTCAGCTGTGGGAAAACACGTGCAACTAAAATAATGGTTGATTCCTGGACAAATACGTCCCTTTTGCTTCCTGCTCTAAGGTGGTGCTTCATACTAGAGCTACAAAAGCAACTCAAAACTTCTAGCAAACCTCACAGGAATTGTTTCTTTCTCCACCAAGCCACACCAGTAAGACATAAAACTGGAGCAATCCTTTGGAGCCAAACAGAACAGCACACCGCACCCATGGAAGATGCCTTGCATGTTTTTGCATGCTTAGGAGATGTGCCTGTACTAGACCCATTGCTTAATGTCCGTGCAAAGTTCTTGCCCTGACACTCGATTCGTCTCCCACCCATGAGAGGAGTATGTGTGGTTTGTACCTGTGTGGAGCTGGGGCATTCCTGCTTTTCCCTGTGCAGCTGGCCCCGTTTAACCATCTGGTTAAAATGATGTGATTTCTATTTTATAGGGATTATTTCAAATTGTGTAGGTATTTGTGTGGCCAGTTGACTCTTCTCTTTTTAAACTCATTGTTTGCTGTATTTTCCCTACCATGTTTTTTCTCACAGTGATGTTTAGCTTTCTGCACCTAGTCCTCATGGCCATTTGAGGTCTCACCAGCACACCAGGCACTCAGAAATGCCCAACCGCACTGGAGCCAGCTTCAACTGCTCCATGAAATCAGTACCTGGGGTCTCTTAACCTTCCCACGTTGTTGTCTTCCTTCTTCTCCTACGGTGAAATTCATACACGTAGTAGGTGTGCTGTGTAAGCCCAGACAGACCAGCCAGCTGTGACCCGTCATCACAGCACTGTGCTTCACCAGCTCTACCAGTGCTTGTGGATGCCCCCTCCCTGGCAGTGTTCAAGGCCAGGTTGGATGGGGCTTTGAGCAACCTGGTCTAGTAGAAGGTGTCCCTGCCCATGGTGGGGCAGGGGGAGCATGGACTAGATGATCGTTAAGGTCCCTTCCAACCCAAACCATTCTAGGATTCTACTCTGGGTCAGCAGCAACATGGACATACCCAACCACAACCCTACTGCACAGCACGGGCAGAGCTCCCCCCGTCCTCCCCACTAGTCTCTCTTACGCTGTCGATTTAGTAGACAGGCATTAAGTAAGTTTCTCAACTGGCAAAAACCTGTGGCTTTTCACAAGAGCACCAAAAGGACACAATCCTGATGCAGAGCACCAGAGGATCTCAGCAGAACAGTAATCCATTCGTATCAAAGCAATTTTCTGAAATGCTCTTAAAAAAAAAACAACCAAAAAAACATAGCTGCTGTCAGACACAGGAGATTCCACCCATGAAGTCAAACCAGACCCAAAGAAAAACCCATCTGGAAAAGCAAAACACAGTCAAATTCAGACCTGACCAAGCAGGAACAGCACCAGTGACAGCTAAACAAACCCAAGAGAACAGAACTGGTAGGACTGCATGACTCCAGCTCAAAGTCGTTAAAGCCTGTAAAATTACGAGCAACAGAAAACAGCGCTGTAACAGGAAAACCCGTGTTGCAAAAAAAAGTCCGTATTTTTGTGAAAAGCAATGCTGTGTAAACAAGCCAAAGCACAATTGTTATCACCTCCATATAAGCCTAAAACATTATTTCTATGGGGTCTCTTAGGAAGTCTTGGAGTGTAAGTTTTCACTATGGAAGAACAACATACCCAGTTCCCTTGCTGCCAAACCACGGTTCCTTAGTATGTCTCATTTCACTTTTTTTCCTTAAAGAAAAAAAATTGTCCCAAAAATAACTATATAGAGCTGTTTTACAAAAAAAGAATTAGCAACTTTTTAAATAACTAGGAATAAATTTTAATATTTAATAAGACACTGAAGTTTCTCAAGCAGTCAGACATGGAATAATGTGACTCAACAATGTGGAAAAATCCCATTAATACTTCTTTCAAGATACTTTGCTTTTCCAAGTAATTAAAAAAAAACAACTAAAAACTGACCATGAACACAAAGCTATTGAACAAAACAGACATTTAATTTGATTATTCTTCCTAGATTGTATGAAAATACATCTAACATATTCAACTGAAAATTGTTTCCATGCTTGGTCATGTGATAAAAGAACAACAAATTCTGAATTTGGCTATTGTGTACCAGCTTTGAAGAGTTTACTGGAAAAGGAAAGACATCTTTCTACTTCGATGGGCAAGCACTAAGTACATAATTTAATGCCACATAATATGCCATACTTAGCTGTTATTTAGATGAATTTATAACAGAAAATTTTTCAAGCTGCTGAATGCTAAAAAGTATTGAGTTGCATCATGAGAAAGCTTAATTTTTCAAGATTGTTTTCCCTTCTATCTGAACAGTGGGAGAAGGAAAACAGTGAAACAACTTTTCTTTTGTTGTCTTTTTTTAACAAAACTTCAGCCTATTTTCCCAGTGCTGCGGAGAAAGGTACAGAAGCCTTCATTGAAAAACACGTAAACCCCACCTTTCCCGATTCAGATACTAAAATTCTACCAGATCACCACCTGAGTGACTTAGCTGAGCTCATGGGGTTACATAGTCAGTACATATTAAGGGAGAACATGATCCACATTTCTTTTAAAGATCGATCTCCAAAGTATGCGATCAGCAGAAGAAACGAATTCCTAGCAACTCAAAAGCAAACTCCTAGTTTGCAGTCTCACTGATGCAAGCCTTCATTGGCCCAAAGAGTTGAGCAGTAAGAAGCAGAGAAGAGGTAGAAGGAAGCAGAAAGTCAAACAGCCACTTGCTAAGATCTGTTTGTGTAAGTTTAACGTTACGAAAAGAGCGCCGAGAGGGATTGCTTTGAACGCCAAAGTCTTTATTTACCCACAGACAGATACAAAATGGGTGGCTGTCCTGCATCCTGCCATACTAAATGTGCTTGTCAGCCCACCCGAGAGGCAGGCAGGGAGTTGTAGGCTCCGCGACCGATCTTACAACGGATGGCGTTACTGCAGCAGGGCCGATCAGTAACTATTGGAGATGGTGGCTTCTGGAAGTGGGTATCTGCCTCTTAGGACCTGGGGCATAACTGTTCCAGGGTGCCAGAGCTGTTACACCTATATATGAAGAGGGAAAAGCAACAAAACAACTAAAAAATTAACAAATTATAAAAGCAATGGAATGTAAAGGTAAAATTTTATAATAACTTATTTAAAGGTATTCTTATAAAGCCTTCCTTACATGGTATAGTATTCAAAGAATGGTCCCAATGACATCAAATTCCTTCATTTTGTTTAAAAGCAATGAGGAAAATCTTTCTGCTTTACTACCTGATTCTCACTTTCCTCCCCTCACAAACCAATATTAGAGAAACATACATAATATCATTTTTTGGTTTTGATTTTAGGCACAGGCCTATGCTTAAGTCCTGGTATAACAAGTATCTAGAGCAGAGGGAAAGTTTCCCTCAAAATCAGTTAAGAAATCTTGATTTTTAGCTCGAGTGCAAGGCTTGGCATACCACTTCAAAAAATGCAAACATGTAACACTTCCCCCTATTTTGAACTGTGCTATTTTTTCAAAATTATTTGAAAAAAAATTAACCTTCCAACAGTGTTTATAAAAATTGATTAAAAGAACAAAGCAGTTTGGTCACAAAATAGAAACCAAGGAGTTCAGGATAAGGCAATGCTACATTTAGAACCTCTTTAAATTAATATCTTCTAATAAAACCAAAGTTTTTACGTGTTGGGAACAAATGAGGATTTCGATAATTCAAAAAACTAAATCTGCAATCAAATCCTGAAGAAATACTTTGGAAAAAAACATACACTCTCATGATAATAGCAAGGCTTCATTTTCAAAAGGGCTACACAGAGTTTCTGCACTATTAAAGGCAAACTAAGCTAGAACATACACAAATTACTAAATGGACATGAAGGCGCACATTGTGTTTACAGAGGCTAGATAACAATGGCACAAGTCAAAACTTACTTGTAACACTGCCTAATCACACACCAATGACATGCACTGGGAAGAAAACAGGTAAAGACATTTTTCTTTACCGTTTTTTCCTAGTTCTAATATTATTTCCATCAATACTAAATCTTGTATATTTATCTCACTGCAAGTGTGAGAACCTAACGGGAGCAAAGAATTCAAAACAGCTTTGCTGACACAACACAGTGGCAATAAGAGAGTCGAGAGCAGAGCTCCTAAAAAAGTAAAGAATAATTTCAGTCTGCCAAGTCGAGTAGCCAGTTTCATACAAACTTTATCAAAAGGAAGAGAGTCAGGCTAAATTTCACATTAAAATTGTTCCTTACGTGCTTCTTCAAAAATCTATTTCACTTTTAATTAGTTGTTTTGAATTTAGTTTTTGCACTTCAGTCAAGTTTCACCTTCTGTTTCATTCATGGGGTTTTTTTTTGTTCCTTGTTGGGCATTTTTTGCATTCTCACAAAGTTGTAACGCTTGGACTCCAAGCATTCCAAAGAAATGTTTGCCTCTGTGTTTTGCTTGACATTAAGGGGGAAAAAAATCGAGTAATTTTTTCAAATGATTGGTTTTGTAAGATTTATTTTTATTAAGACACAAAAATCCTGGAGTATTGGGCCTAGATTGCAAGACAATATCCCTTTAAATCCAGATTTGTACAGCTCTGCAAGATCAAGTGACTTCGATTTTGCTGGAATGAAATACAGGAAAAAACAGTATAGAAAAAAATCTCTTACAATGTAAGATTTCCCCTCTCTGATACAGGGTGTGCCTCTCCCACCATGCACTGTATTTCTTGGTGGAAGGATATTTAAAAACATGTTTGTTTAAGAATCATTGGAGAGCTATTTTATAAGAGCACAAACAAATCGTTATGTGTGTGGTTATAGTGAGATACGCACCTGGATCATGAATGGCATTCAAGCACTTGCTCAAAAACACACAAGGCAAGCAAATCTCATTGGGACCACAGATGAAGCCATTTCTTACTTAAAAGGACTCGAGAGCTAATAACTTCTTTCAAGGATATACTTACTATTTTAAACATCTGTTGGTTGACAAATACTACCTCAAAAACCTATGGTTACGCCTACCTGGTTTGATTTTAACCTACCTCCAACGTGAAAGTATTTTGGAGGGAACCTTTTACATTCGTAACAATTCAAGTGTAACTGTAATGCTGAGTAATAAGTTTGGTTTGTCCTGAAATTTTCTGAACTATGCAGTTCGTTATCAGTGCAGAAGCAGCAGAAGACTGCTGTGGTTGGCTCAGTGGATTTATAAAAACAAAACAAAACAAAACAAAACATTCCCCCCCATGTAACCTTTACAGAATATATGTAAAATTGTGTCCTTCCCTGGTCATATTCACAACTTATCTACAAGATAGTGTTGGCAGTAGAAACTGCAGTCCATGACTATTTGCATTCAGCTCTCATCCATCTGTTCCTCTGCTTTCTCTTAGGCTTCAACTTGTTCAGTTTTTTGCGGGGTCTCTCAGTCTTCTGAGTTTCAACAGAATCCACCCCGAGAACATGTTCAGAGCAGCATAACTGTCCATTCAACATAGAATTTAGTACTGTCCCGTCTTGGTGTTCCTTGCAGAAAGAATTTGGGCAGAAGTGGCAGAAAGAAACAGACGGTTTGCCACACACATCACAGTGGTGCCAAGGACACTCCCACTTTCCTGCCATCAAAAACAAAGAGTGCATTAGTGGGGAGGAAAACTCGTCACCGTCTTTTAAAGAAGTTTTGTGTTCTGGCAGCTGAACAACGCACGACTTTCCTGACAAAGGAAGATGAGACAACTACTGGGGCTAATCTCAAAAATCAAAATGCTACAACATACTTCTAAAGCTCAACTGACAGCAGTAAGTAGCAGACTTGACATCCTCTCATTTAAATACAGCAGTCAAGTCCAGCTAGAAGAAATTATTCAGGCTTTACTCAACAGCTTTTTACAGAACTTGTAGGCTGGTAGAGTATCCAAACACGCAGTCAACTGCTGCCTACCATTACGACGCTCACCTGTTTGTTGCAAGTTTTGCTCAGGGACGGCTGGTGTGCTTTACCTACGGACGCTCATTTGTCCCAGCATATCTTACCAGTCATTGTTTCACTTGTTTCTGGGATAACAGGCTTTGCCTGCTTCACTTCTTCATAAACCACCTAACATGGCTGACTGGAACCAGGTAACTTCTGTGGTATCTGGAACTGCAACCTGATGTGTGCTGCCTTTAACGTTTTCCTACTCGCCTTGTTCCAGATGCTATTGCTATTCTTTTGGCTTGAACTCAACTGGCTTCATGTGTTTCGTAGATATAATCAACTTTCCTGTGACAGGGCCACAGTGCTCTTACGGAGTGATGTACTCAATTACCTTGTAAAACAAAAGGCTCATTTTGCCAGAGAGGCAGGAGGAAGGCCATAATTTTGTCTCCATACTCAAGAAGAGCTCCTACTTGATGCATGAATGAAGTTCTCACCATACGAAAACCATGTTTTCAAGATGGCACTCTTGACAAGGTTTCAGTGCAATAATAAGTGAGGTACCTGCCCAAGTTATTTATTTACGTAAGTTTAAGAGGCAAGCTGACTCACCAAAAGGACGTTTCACCAAACCAAGACAGGAGAGATGATAAGCTTTAGTACAAGATTTCCTGTCGCACAATACCAGCTGGCCTCCATCACCACAACGGAAACAATCATCTTCAGATTCTTTCTTCCCTTCATTTTTCGTTCTGCGTCTCCGTGTTCTCTTTTTGGTCTTTTTGCCTTTTTCTTCTGAGGCATTAGTGGAAGAATTCTAAAAGAGTAAGATGCAAATCTGTAAATGCCAGTTTTGCAATGGAAAAATATTACACAGCCTAGCAAAACTGTTGGCATGTCTGGCAGACCATGCCAGGCAAAAATTTGACTTGGTGCAGACATGTCCAATGCCTCACCACACCTATCTGTGTTGACAGTGAAACCACACTGACCCTTGGGAACAGTCATCTGAAACCAGGTCTTGTCCCTACAATCCTACTGGAAAGCTCTTCCACTTTCTTACCACTGAGAAAAGGTCTTCCAATTTCCAGTCTAATCTACTTGCGGCCAGTTTACCCTCATTTTGTTTTTGCACCACCAATCACTTCACTTCAATATCCATTTTTCTCTTCCAGTTGTGTATACTCATGCTGGAATTACTAAAACCAGCCTCTACTTCTCTTTGAGGAACAGACACAGAATTTCAGGAACTGTAGCTGTGCCCATAATGCTAGAAAGAATATACCAAACCTTATCCCTATTTCAATCTGACATTCTGCTGCTTGCACTTCAACTCTCCTTCACCAAATTATACAAAATTCATTCTGGGTGTTTTTTCAACATCCCTACCACCATTCCCTCCCCTCACCCCAGTGATCATTGCCTACTTTCTTTAAAATTAGCCCATTCTATCTACCAATGCAGACAGCTCTGCAAAACTGAACTGTAACATTTCATTTCTTCATGGCTGTCTCCGTAAATTGATCACCAGCTTATGTGAAATCTCACTAAGCCCATCCCTTAACAAAAACCGGCTATGTGAATTCTGGAGATTTTAAGTCTACCCTCTGAAGTGCCTGATACTGAGCAGTGTGAAAGACTGCATGAAGGTGCAGCCTTTCTACATCCACAGGTGAAATTTTTTTCTCTTGGCAATGTACTTGTGCCTTCCCTCATACTCCCATGCCAGCCCTTCAGGAAGCCCCATCAACTTCTGCTGGATTATGGGTTTTACATTAACCTGACATGAATCATACAGGTCATTTCTTGATGTAATTTGGTATCATTCAAAACTCACCATTTTTTATTCTTCAGTTCAACTAAATTTTGTTTAACAAATCTTAACAAAATAATCATACTTTAAGGTTTAGATGGGGGAAATATAAACTGCAATGTCAGAACAATCTCACTGACTATAGTTAGGCTCGTTCTTAGTCAGTTCCTAGCTCCTATGACCCTTCCCCTCCCCATACTTCAAAAAGGACAGGGAAGGTTATTCCTTCTGCAACCCCTTTTTTAATATGCTTTTGATTCCAGAAGCTAGCACCAGTAGCTAGCAGTATTTCTTATTCAGGACCCAAAGTAATTAATTTCTCATAGGAGAAAGTGGGAGAAAATATTTTAGGTGTTCCCAAACCCAGTATCACCTGCTGTACTATTACAGCATAAAAATGTATTCTTTAGCACCAAGGTTATATTTGGCAAAAGAATGTTTCCATCTTCCCAGCAAGGGAAACAGTAAGCTTTTTCCTCAGAGGACAGCTAGCCTCTGTTCAAGCAGCATTAACCCTTATCATAACATAAAACTGGTCCACCAACACATACCCCAAAAAAAAAACCAAGGCTAGTAGACAAGACACCTTCAAAATCTCTTGATATATTACTTGCCTTTGGTCTGTCCCCAAGAAATCCACTGCAGTTTGGGGCACCACATTTGCAGACTGTTTTTTCATTGCCCAGACAGTCGAGGTTGTAATTAAAAGTCAGCTCTGTCCCTGAGTGAGAGAAGACATACCCTTTCATTATGAAGGACAAGGTAACAAAGTCTATCAAAATTATTACAGACAAAAAAAGGTTTCATTATCTGTCTTCTGGTTTTGTACTTGCTTGCTGATCTATTATCGAAAGATTTTCCCCCTCTTTACTGCTCATAAGCACTGACAATGATAAACTAGATGCCAGCACAGCATGATGTCTATGCAATTACATTTTAAAATAAATCGGTTTGACTTCACAAAACTGTGCATGTGTCTGGTCTACACACACACGTTATATATATCTATGTATCTATACAGCTAGAAAGAGCTACAGATAGATATATGTGTGTGTGCATGTGTGTACACAAACCAGAACATACATACTTTTAAACAGCCTCCTACATCCACTCCTTAAGCTTATTATCTTCACTTGAAAAGATGCATTAGTACTATTAGAGATCTCTAAACCAAAAACTATGCTCTACAACATGAAGTGAATGCAAGGATACTAACTAAGGGGTCTTTGGTGTTCCCTTAGAAGCAAGCAACAAAAAGCAGCCATGGGACTCACTATTAAGAAACATTAAGGCAGATCACAAAGCATCTCTTCCGTGTGCTGAGTTCTCTACAAAAATATTTGCACTGAATCAGTTAATCCATGACCATCCCACTCATAACTGTGCAAAAGGTTTAACTTAGGGTATTAAACCAAAACCAACATAAGCTGATATACCTGCAGGAATATCGCACACAGCAAACAGGCCGACACGAGTGTCTCCATTTACTGTCCATTTTAGAGTTTCACAATTTGGTTGGCAGCTGTGATTCATAAACCGAGAATAGTTTCCTTTGGGGCCAGCATCAATAATACGGTCCTGGAGATCAAACGAGCAACAGAATGAATGCCATTTTTTCTCCCCCTCTCACACACACACACAAAAATTTCCATAAATTATTTCAGTAGTTGCATTCAAAACAGACATGGTGTTGCTACCCAGAAGCACACAAGCAAACCGATGGTATATGTTGTATTGAAAACTGTAGTGTCTCATGTGGCCTGGAATGTGACACTCCCAAAGCAATACTTGTGCTCTAGCTCACATTTTCCCAGAACCCATCGTAGCCACACGGCAGGATAAGTGTTCTTGTGAGCACTGTGGTGGTCATATTAAAGAACCCCCTCCCTCCAGAAAGCCTCAAAACTCAAACTCAGTCCATTTACCTTTTACTTCACATTCACAAAGCTGTGACGCATTTACAAATACTGTGCTTTACAATATTTACCAAGTCACTGCATGATTACTTGCAGAGATTACCAGTTTCTCACCAGCTTGCTTTCCCCAAATCAGCCTGGTTTAAACAAAAACAAGCTCTTGGTAAACTAAAAAATCCCATCCCTACACACAGTTACCTTTTAATTTCTATCTCCATTAAACCTATCAGACATTAACAAAATAAAATAAAGCCTTGAAATAGCCAGAACTGTGTTCCTTTGCAGAGCTGCTTAAGAAAGCTTTGCTTATTTATGAAATAGTATTATAGTTTCCTTCTAACTCATTTTTATAACGCACATGTATGATTGTCATGACTATGTGCACATACATCTAGCCACTCTAACTGCATGTGCAGCTCAGCCTCATAATTTTTGCAAGATAGAACCACAATGAGCATTTATTAACTACGGCAAGTCAAACACATGTTCAGTTCAGATATTTAATGCACTGACATTGTATGTCAGTTTAGCAGAGGGGTGAGAAACTTAAGTGTTCAGAGGAACGCGGTTTCATCATTCTCAGGTGATAACTCCTGTGCAGGAGCTCCCGTGTTACAGGACTAATGAAAACAGTAGCTGTGGAAATACGGAGCAGTACAGTCTCGAGCAAAAGAAAGGTGATTAGGACTCAAAAAATATGCAGGACTGACAGCCAACTCTTGTTTTTCTCCTAAGTAGCTGTTTGGGGAATGAAGCAATATAATATATATTATCAATACCCCCTGCTGTCTGGGTTCTCCCCTTTCTTCCCCTTCTCAGGAACAAAATACTCAGAGGTGTGCACACAGAACCACAGATGCTGGATTAATATGCTGCATTAATTAATGTGCTGGATTAATTTGCTGCAGAATCAATTTGTGGAGTGCTGGCTGGCTACTAACGCAGATAGTGCTTTCAGAAAAGAGTTTCTACAAAAGCACAAGCCTAGTCTTGCTGTAAACAAAGAAAGGGACAGATAGTTGCAAAAAAGATTAAATGCCCAATGTAGGACACAGCCTCACAACTATATTCCACACCACTCTCAAGTGACAATTTTTTTGTTGTTGTTGAAATTTTAGTAAAAGGATTGCTAACAGTAATTCCTTCACCCGTATCATTACCATTTCCCAAAACTTCATACTTCCTTTTAAGACTAGGCAGTTAAATACTTTTGCCGTACTTGATTTCAAGCAACAAAGCACAATTTATAGAGCTTAATATATACTTTATTACATTACGCAGTTAGAACTAATAAGATGCATTATATATATAGAATGGAGCAAGCAGGCACAGAAGATACAACACCGCAAATATTTAAAACTGGAATTTCAAAGGTAGCAGAGTGTCATACGAAGGTGATCAACAGAAGGAAAAGAGATCAAAATAATGTTATAATTAAACAATGGGGAAAAAAGTAACATACTCTACCTTATCAATAGTAAGCATATAGAAGTGGGTAATGTCATTTTCATGTGCATATTTGATTCTTGCCATACATTCCTCTTCATCAATCAGCTCCCCAACATACTCATTCACAAACTCTCCCTGAAAGATACCAGGTATCACTAGTAAAGTATATACCAAACCCACAAACAACATCACAAGTCACCAATTCTTTTCTAGGCAAGAATGATTCATACCTTTTTAATGTCCCTCTTAGCGACCAGACCCCAACCTTTCCCATCGGTTTTGATGATCTTTGTCTCAGGGTATTGACGTTTTGTAAAGCACTGGTTTTGGCACCGTTCTCCCGCTGGACAAACTTGTGGATGGCATTCGTACATCAGCATCCTATTTAGGCACTCAGAATCAAAGCCACAAGGGTTTTCATCTGTGGGTTTGCAGTTGCATTTGGGAATCTCAGAAATGTCAGCAGTATATATCTGCACTTTACCACAAGGTTTGTTCACCTGCACAATACGTTAAAATAGTTCAAATATCACTTTAAAACATTTGAATTTATTCTAAGAGTTACTGCAGTGGTTACTGTAATACTGTTAATTTGTTTTTGCAACGCTAGATGTTCCAATGGAAGCAAAATTTCATCATCTCATAACTGTAAAAGCACAGTCACCAGCACATCATTACAACCTCTCCTCCCCATCTCACCACTCGGCTCTTCCTCTCCAGTGCTGGCTTAGACCTTTGAGTATCCAATGTAATTTCCTCAAACTTTACCTTAATATGCTTGTATGGTGGAGGTTTACGTTCACTTTCTTGGGTTTCTTTGGCTTCTCGCTGTAGCTTTATTTCTCGAAATCGAGCTTCAGCTTCTTGCAAAGCTAAAAAAGATTGTTGTATCAACAGAAATGCTAGAAAGAGGATTACTCCCTCAAGTTGACTTGCTCTTTCCTGTGTGTGTTAAACAAAGAATAGCCTTCTACTTCCTCGTCCCACCATTCAATTTTCTTGCAAAGAATGCTTCTGGAGTGTTAATGCTCTTAACAAATGTATCAATCCTACCCTTTCTGTCTCCCAGTTACACTCATCATTTCCTTTCTGGAAATTAAAAAGCATCAGAAATAATTCCCATTAGATGCTAGTCTTCTACAAGCCATGAAAATAATGCTTTCATTCAGAGTTAGTAATGTACAAAAACAGACCCAAGGCTATGTATGATGAAAGCAAAGCATGCATATCACGAGATTATTTTTGTTTACTTATAGCTACGTACCATTTTTGAAGACTTTTCCAATTCCTTTGATCCCCTGGTATCTACTCCCTCTGTCTCCCTCCATATAAGGGAACACCCGTGCTTGGTGCGTCCAATAGTAATCCTTAGAACCAAAGAAAAACACAGGAAATTCTCCGATTTCATGCTTCATTTTCTGGATATTTGGGGGAACGTTTTTCGGATGGCAAACTTCTGCAGGCCACCATCTAGCACAGAAGTACAAATAAAAAAATACAGCGTTTCAGTCAAGCTCTTTTTGCAAGAGACAGTTTAACAAAATCACCCTAAATAGCTGTTCTGGTTTCAGCTGGGATAGAGTTAATTGTCTCCCTAGTAGCTGGTACAGTGCTATGCTTCTGAGCTAGGTATGAGAAGAATGTTGATAACACACTGATGTTTTCAGTTGTTGCCAAGTAGTGTTTATACTAAGTCAAGGAATTTTCAGCTTCTGATGCCCAGCCAGCAAGAAGGCTGGAGGGGCACAAGAAGTTGGGAGGGGACACAGCCAGGGCAGCTGACCCCAACTGGCCAAAGGGGTATTCCATACCATGTGATGTCATGCCCAGTATATAAACTGGGGGGAGTGGGGCTGGGGGGGATTGCTGCTCAGGAACTAACCGGGCGTTAATCGGTGGGTGGTGAGCAATTGCACTGTGCATCATTTGTATATTCCAATCCTTTTATTATGACTTGTCATTTTATTAGTGTTATCATTATTAGTTTCTTCTTTTCTGTTCTATTAAACTGTTCTTATCTCAACCCATGAGTTTTACTTCTTTTCCTGATTTTCTCCCCCATCCCACTGGGTGGGGGGGAAGTGAGTGAGCGGCTGAGTGGTGCTTGCTTGCTGGCTGGGGCTAAACCATGACAACAGCAGTAACTGATTATTATTTCCAAGATCTAAGTGGATTTAAAATCCTTTCCTCCCCCCACTCACTAGACAATGGGAGAAGACAGGACTAGAAAAGGAAAGGCTGACAGTCAAATCTGTGGGACTTTTGACAGCCTGCAAAATAAGCACACACATAAAGCTCCTTGCATCTGGTTAGCAAAAACATCTTTAACAAGGCCTGCAATCACTGTAATTGTCAAAGATCAAGAGACAGCCGATAATAGCTATTAATGCTTTCTAGGGTAAACCCCACCCACCTTTATCTCACTCAAATCTCAATGAAGTGTAAAACACTGACAACCTGAGTGACTTATCTCCCAGCCTGCAAGGTAGTAATTTAGCCAATTACAAGTTATACCAGCTTAATTATTTGAAGAGATCTCTGAAACAAAAGGGGTTGAAGGCTCATACACTGGAAGCAGATGTCAGAAGACTAGGACGAGTCCTGTATGGGTAATGCCTTGGCCGAAACCAACAGTGAAGCTATGAGTCTTTGAACTTGAATTTTGCAAGTGGTCCCTAGTTCTCAGAGGAATGAGAAATATATGTGCAGCAAGAAGGGCCGACAGAAGCAACCAATTGTATGATCCTTAATTAAACATGTCAGTACTGTAAAACAGAATAAATCCCTTCATCAGACCTGTAATTTCCCAGTTTAACCCAAATAATATCCTGGAAATGGAGCTTCTTTCCCGCCCTGCAGTCATTGCAGTACCAGCTCCCATCTGGCATTTCAATGTTTAAACAGTCTGGGTGAAACGCTGCAGGACATGACTCGCAGCACAACAAGCTTCCTCCTTCAGAGAAAAAAAAAAAAAAAAAAAAGAAAAAAAGAAAAAAAAAGGTTGAAAAACATCAAGACAAAAATAAAAGTTTTGCATTCCAATCAGGTTCAAAGCAGTGCAATACACATGTGGTAGGTTCAGTTAGAAAATAAATAGTTAAAACATGCTGGCCTGCAACAAATACATGTTGTTTCATTGTGTACAAAACCCAAAAGATCCTTACTAATTTGAATGCCTGGCAGACTCAGATTAGTAATACATACAACATAACAAGCAAGCTAGCGATAAAAAAGCCAGAATAGTGCACCGCAAATTATAATTACTTTGTTTTACTTTAATGACTACAATATATTTAACATAGTTTAATATATATTAATATTCCACTGTATGCAAAATTTTAACAGCAGAGTTCTCATTTTTTTTTCCTGGGGGGAGAGGGAATGAGGCTGTTAGTTTGTTCCATGAATTACCAAGTGGAACGTTTGCTGCAGCTTAAAAGCTGCTATGCTGCATGTTAATTTGTTAACAAATCAGGTAAACTTTCACTGCTACAGTTTAATCAGCACTATGCATTTTGTGGTTCTCAGTAAGAAATAAATTTATTGTACAACATAAACTAAAACACCCTTAATTAGTGGCACTCCCAGCAACGACTAATACTGATTTAATTTACTGTCTGCTGCTAAACTAAAAGCAACTCTTAAAATATTTATGTTTTAATATTATGTATTAACGATAAAGAAATACAAAAAGCTTCAGTACATTCAACACGGGAAAGAGTAGAGAAATGCTTCTCATTATTTGTCTCTGGTAAAGAATTAAATCAGGCTTCTGGTTGCTGGACAAAGTCCAAGTAAAAACATTTCTTAATAAATTATATCTGCAAAAAAAGGATACTCAAAAACTTGAAGCAGCACGAGCCAATCTGAAGTTATTTCTATATCTAACAGAATCTGACTTAATACGCCACATTTCTAATGATTTTCTATAAACAGATTAGTAAAATAAAATTTAAATTGAAGAATAAAACGTTTTGATGCTGCATTTACGAAAAGAGTTTTACATCAGTTTACCTTTTGAACACACAAAGCACCAGCTCACATTGACATGCGCATGATGACTTTTTCCTTTCATGGCAGTGAAATGATTCGTACAAACAATGCTGTTGGAAGCGATGACTGCACATCCCGCAGCAATGCAAACGTCTCCAGCATGGTATGCAACAGGACAGCGAACACAACGCATCATCTTTCCTAGCAAAAGCAGAACACTGCCATGTTATTTTTGAACAAAACTGATTTATTATTTGACCTAAAAAATAGTAGTACTGCCTGAGGTAGCCTATAAACACTCAAAAATATACCAGTTATGTTTTCAGTCTGCATATATGCATTTAGCAACAACACTGAATTAACAAAGGTTTTTAAAGAACCCTACACTGAATTTAAAGCACTATAATATTTAAATGTGAAGGCTTTAACTATGTACACCAGGGTAGACAAGCTTTCCTCAGTCATGCAATTTTGTCTACAGATGTTGCCCAAAGCTAAAAATATGCACAGAATCAAATGTCTCCACATTCGGCGAGCTTTGCTGCAGTATTTGTACATTCACAGGTCTTGCCCTCACTGTGCTCAGCCTGTCTCTCCTCATCATACATGCATTTGAGATTTCATCCTCTTTGGAGAAGAAAACATGGTTAACTATAGGTAATTGAAAGCTAGTTAAAAAACAAGAACACAAGTAAATACTAATGTTGACTAAAATGATTCAATTATTATTATTTTTTAAATTCTGAATCAATCAATAGTCCATGCATGCCTGAAAAATTGCAGCTAGCAGCTATTAAATGGACAGATTCCTTACCTTAACATAGCATACACAGACTTAATTGATCAGTCATAGAAACGTAAAATGAAACTACCTTTTGAAATTCGTGGATGTGAGGGGTTACTAACATGACAACTTAGGCAGCTGTGGAGAGGACATCGAAACCCCCTGTTCTCAAACACAGTAAGATGAAATTTTTTCACACAAGCTTCATGGTAGAATTTTCCGCAGTGGGATACAACACAGCGTTTCACATCTGCCTTTCTCTCTTTACACACAAAACACGTATGCACACCTAGTGGCAAAAGTAATAAAAATAATGTAACTAATTTTTCATCCAAACACGTGAATTTAAAATGCTTCTGTTGTGAGATTTTATTATGCACGGGGGAGTTGCTTTTGTTGTGGTTTTTTTTTTTTTTTAAACAAACTCAAATCAGATTCTATGATTTGATGCAGCAATCTTTTTTGCTTTAACTCTTTAGTGTCACATACTAATCTGCTCAGATACAGATGAAATAAAGTTACAATGCAAACCCATTGCAGTTGAAGTGTACACAACGACACCCAAAGCCTCACTGATCTGCTTTTACGTTCTTATTTATAAGCCTCAGTACGCCAGGAAGACTGTGAATTTCTTCTTTTTTTTTTTTTAAAGCAATGAAATAGGATGATGGGTTGTCTGTGATCCTGTGAAATTTGAAGTAGGTCCACAAACCAAAGACAAGCGTCCTCTAATCTTCTCTCTGGACCGCTTGGAACAGCTTTATTTTGAAGCAGCCTTGCTCCAACAAGGTTTACCACATGTACTGGACTGAGCTTATAAGCAAGAATGCAAATCTTTTATGTAAAGTTTTAAGATGAAGAACTTCCAAGCAGTTATTATAGGATTAAAAGCAAATGAAATTAATAGCAATAAGGTAGTCTTTTAATAGGAAAAGCAAAAGATTGATACAGACACACAAAGGACTGAAAAAGGACTTAAACGTTTCAGTTGCTGGGTTTTTTTTCTAGGATTTCTTAATTCTTTGTGACAGACTTAAAATCTAATCTTTAATTGTACTCAGAGAGCAAATATTCTGCAATTATTAAGGCAATGGAATTCAGACTAAATCAGCCAAGTTGCAAGAGAGTTCTCACTGAAAACAGAGTGAGCTTTCTAAAACATGGCACACTTAATAGTACTACATGAACTCCCACCCTGCCAGGCACCATAGGATAAACATGGTTTCTCCAAAGATAAATACTCTGTCCAGGAGGATCTCCTAGAACAATGTATGGGAAAACTACAACTTTTTTTTTTTTATTAATAGAAAGGGACAAACTTGCCTGATGTACATTCACTACAAATGAATTTTCCTGCTGGTCTTCCAGAGAGCCCAAGGCAGCTTACATGAAATGCTCGATAGCAAAGTCCTTCACACAGCAGGAGATCACCTGTTTTTTCACACAGCTTTTACAACACAAAGGCATTGAATGTTAAAGAAAAGTTCATATGTGGAAAAAACTGTTTTCTTTATTCCTTTTCATATATTGCTCCTCAAAATCTCTTTTCCCGTTGTTGAAATCAAATTTAACAAGATAATTTTACAAACACCATCACATGCCCTAGCTTGTCGAAACAGGTAATAAGAATCATTAAACCGCTAGAAATATCACTCATAGAACCACCGTTCTTGAGTAAATACAATCTGACACAAAAGAGGAAAAGAAAAAAGCTTTAAGAAATTTTCCCTGAGCACACTGATGCATCTGAGTAGGGTTAAAAAGCATCCTTATTTTCCTTTTCCTTGGTAAACGGGAATTAATCTAGGTGGCACAATGATACTTCTGAGTGGTTAGCAATGACACATGCATAACTAAAAACGAACCAAACAATAATGCTGGCGGAATTTAAGGGATTAGCCAACATTTAAAGATAGATATAACCTCATCATCACTACGTGCAAGAAATGGAAATAAAACTGCTCACCCAGTCTCACGGAAACAAATCTGATCTGTCCATTTGTACTGTGTTATCATTTCATAATCTAAGAACTCTTCTAGAATAGTTTGAGAAAGCTTTTTGCTTTCAGTTAGCATGCCACACGCACGCTGCTACCAATGCACCCCTGCAATTTCTGCTGCACGCAGAAGCACAAAACCCACTGGGTTTTACTTCCTGCTCTTTATTAACAGATAAGCGAGCAGCTCTTCTCAATCATTTAACTAGTTACCTGGCAACACTCATGCACTTAATTCTGAGGTACAAATTATGCTTGTCCTGGAGATCTGGAAACTCAAGCAGAAAGGCTAAGTCACTTATTGGAGGTCAAGGAAAAAAATAATTAGGAATGAAGAATTCCATTTACTGGCACGGCACCCTCATCACTAACAGACACCTCAGACACACATGAGAAACCTGTTTCTGGCCTAATACTGTCATTTTCATATTTAAAAAGACCTTTTCTAGGAAACCTTAGAAAACATGGCTCGCTGCCCCAGCTAACATCTCTCACCTGACACACATATTCTTTTTTTGTTCCTGCTCCTCGCTCAGATTTTTTGGATGATATAGACACTTCAGTCTGAGTTTCATCAGCACTTTCATAGGGAGACTCTGACCGCTCATCTCCTTGGCCATCGGAGATCTGAAGATTAAACATATGTGTTAGAGAAAGCAGTCATGTATGGTCAATTTTGTACAGAATAGCAACTGAAGGAAGCAAACAGACTGCAATTCAGACTAGCAGATTTAGGCACACTCTTTCGGTTTTGTTTCGCCCACCTTTAAAAAAAGCTTGGTTAAAACCAGAGTATGCATTTGTGAAAGTCTCATCAAAAGGACTAGATAACAATCAGCCTCACCAACTCAACAGCAGCCAAACCAAAACACCAAAATTTTGTAATGTGGCATTTTATTTCTACTCAGTTCTGTAATACAGTTAGCTAGAAGTGCCTAGCCAGTCACACAGGGATATCCTCAAATCCCTTGATTAAAGTTTGAATACATGTTTTATGAGAGACTAACAGTTAATATTAGAAAGAAATTTGGTAAACTTCAAGCTGCATATGAAAGCCTCTGACCCAAATATTCTCCAAGAAAGTGGGAACAGTATATAGAAGAGAGGAAGAAAGAAAAATGTGGCTTTCTGAATATGTTTAAGGAACGTTATAGCCAACAATGAATTCAAAATACTACAGAAGACAGCCCTGTTATGGATAAATCTTATATAACAGATCTAGATGTATGGAAGATGGAGGATTTTTTAAAAGATTCATAATTTACTTTAAAAAACCCAACCCAAGTAACATATTTAAAGGAAAATACAGGGCAGTTTTCAGTTCATTAGAATTTAGGGAGGGAATACACAATGGCGTCATTTATCTTATCTCACGTTACACCAGAAGATGCAGAATTTCATACTGTTGCCCCCAGATGGTACTCAGTGAGTTGTGTTTCACTAAGTACATTCTCCAGGAAAGCATCACAATTCGGAATTGCAAAAGAAACCTGTCACTTCTCTTTGAGCTTGTTCTAATGGTTATTCACACATACCATCAAAAATACTGCCTTATGTCCCTTTGAGCTGTCTAACTGCAACTCACAGTTGATGTTGCATTCTCCAGGTATTTCAGCTATATTAAAAGTCCTCTGGAATCAGACATTTTCCTCCTGTGGAAGCATGCTGCAATTAAGCCCGTTACAATCCTTTCCGGTAAGCAAGAATGTCCTCTAATTTTCTCCCTAAGGAACTTTTTCCAGCATCAAGAGAATTTTGGTGGGTTTTCTCTAAACCTTATCTGTACTTTAAAAAGGTTGTTTAAAAATCAGGCATGAGAACTGGAGGCAATAGCCCTTTACAAGTCTCATAATTACAATATCCAAAGCAAACCAATGTGGTATTCTTCTTCACCGCTTCTGTTCTGCCGTGTAAGGATCTCCCTAAGTCTTTTCAATACAGCACGGAAAGTCACTGTAAATTGCCGCAGTACTCAAGAGATCATTTTGCCGTTTGTCAGGGTACAGACACCCCACTTTATATGAAGAATTTGCTTTCTGTTTTCAGACATACGATCTCATATTTATCTACAGTAAAACATATTTCATTAAAAATGGCCCAGCTTACCAAGTAATGGAGACTGCTACGTGCAACGTCCCTATCAGCCAATCTCCACGTAATGTGCACAGTTATTAGAATTGATTTATTTTGAAATCAGAAAGAAAAATGTAAAGCTGAACCAGGCCTAGCATTAGTCTTTATAAAATCCCTTTAGAAACACTGGTTTTGAGCGATTACTTCTCATTGTTGCTGCCAGCTAACTTGTATTCCTCCATTTAACATTTGCTTTCCTTGACCATGTCTAAAAATATTTTGTAAATTGGATCAGATTGACAGCTGTTGGCTGCTTGGGTTTTTTTTTCCAGATTATTTGCAAGGGTGTAAATGCATTTCCTCTGTGCAAATGCCTACTATCAAAGTGATTTGTACCTACAATTCACATATGAATATTTCTACAACTGGAGTGATTTGGTGGTTCGGCCCAACTGTTTTAGAAGCGATTAAAAGAAACTGCGTGTAAAATCATTGCTTTGTTCAGGTACCAAGAAATCTCTGTCCCCTGGAAGGAGCTGTGAAATAGTAAACTGCAAATGCAACCTGAGTGCATGGCCAGGAGCAGCCAGTTCTTGCTGGGAAGGGGCAGATAAAGAAAGGTAGTGTGGGAGTTTGGCAAACACACAAAACCATTTTCCCTTATGGTTTAAGTAGACTTACACACATGCTTATTTCTGTTTAAACTATTCCCACAGAAACATTAATTAGTATAAGCAGCACGCTGCTCTAACGTTTTTTGTACCTCATTATGTTCCTGTTTCAACTAGCCAAAATTAGTCATGTTTAGAAAAGAAAAAAAAAGAAAAAATAAGCAGGAAGGTCTTAGATCATTATTTCTTTTCTACTTAAGCAGTCTTATGTTAACTTGACACTATGGTTGTCCCCCATCTTTTCCCCACACCAAAAGTACACCTAAAATCCCGAGAAAAACCATTTGTGCGGCACGCCTTAAGAGCTAAGATAGTCTTCTTTCCAGCAGCAAAACTATACATTCTTGCCCTTGAGGAAAGCACTCTTCTTCCCCCGGCTCACTACTTCTGAAGGCAGAGCAGAGAAACAGAACGCATCCAGTGACAAATACATTCAGTCACAAGAGAATAAGGTTTGTTTCAAAGCAATGGTTTCCTAGCTTTTCTTGGGTTTATATACTCGTAAAATGTTCAAAGGAAGGATGCAGGCCTCTATATGGAAAGGTAACCCTACTGGCAGATGACAATTCTTCAGAAACCCCCTAGATATAGGTCACAAAATCCCAGCCATTTGTGAACCACAGGTTGACAACCATTTTCCTACAGAACTGAGATTTTACTGCCTCTGAATTAATGCACCAGCCCTTCATTCAAATTAAACGGTTACTGAGCCAAAAAGGAGCAGCGCTGGCAAGAATCAAACCCTACATCACAAATGCAACCACAAAACCCAAATTCTATCAGCCCATTCAAGACAAAACTTGGCAATTTACACCCACCTATAGATTAATGCCAGATTTCAAGCATGAATACCAACACACATAGCGTGAACGAAATACCTTCAGTTCATCAACCGTATGGCTACCAGACTGAGAGCATCTTTCAAGATCTCTCCTTTACGGCTGTCAGAAACCTCGCACACTTCACAAATCAAATGCTCTATTAACCACCAGTTTTGCGCTAGACAGACAAGCCTGGATACCCGCCGACGGCTGTTGCAACTCCCAAGAATCAATACGTTTGTAGGAAGCTCGGCGATACGCTTCTACCGCCTGATGGAGGCTGCTGCCTGCTGCAGACCGCATCTCCTGACCCCTGCCACCACCACCACCACCAAGGTTTAGCCATCCCGTCCAACAGCCTCCCATCCACTCTGCCACCACCTGGGATTTCACACTGGCTAATTTTAGGGGGCTAATAAAGGGGGAGGCTAGCGGACTACCTCTTATAAGAGAGGGAAGCCTTTCTTCAGGATAATGCGGAGTTTGACCCTAATCTTCTCTTATTTTTATCTTGCAGAAGGCAAAACACTCTCTACCAGCCATCTCCCTTTGCAAATAACCCCTGTTCTACACAGCCATCTTTTGGGAAAGCTCCCCTCTGTGAAGAGGGCCAGAATTCAACCCCTCAGCTCCTGAAGTTAGCCCAGAACAGCTGATGGAAATACCGGGGAAGAAAAACGAACGTCCGTCCCTTCAGGCCCGTGTAGAAGAGGCGGAGACAACCTTCATCTAACGTTTCTCAGAGAGGACTTGCAACCTAATGACAGGTACAGCACGAGATGGTTGGGAAAACTCTATTTGTACCCCAAGCAAGCTGTAGCGGCACGAACAGGTTCTGATTCACCAAGGGGACGGCTGAGTTTTGCAATAAAAATACCTTTTAACAGTCACTAACTAAAGATGATTTACAAGACGATTGCTAGAAATCAGTTCATGCTGACGTGAAACACAGGCACCTCTAAAATTAAACATAACGCTTCTGTGGTTTAACACAACTTTCCGTAACGGAAGGTCTAATACTTCACATACAAGTGCCCAAATCACAGCATTCAATAAAAATCAGCACAGGTTCTTGGGGCTTTTTTTTCCTTAATTCTTAAGTTACAGACATAAATCTTTCCCTTGTGATCGTGCCAGAGCTTGTCTTGTCCTTTTGTAATATAATCTCCATAGCAAAGTAAATTGCATGTAATTAACTCTTCTGATATTCAGGCCAAGGTTCAAAGTAATCAACATTTAGATTAGTGGCAAAACCTGTTAATTTGCAATTTGTAGCGACTGCCCATTTGCTATTTTATTCTGGTTTACGTTTTGAGTAATTTCTTATTTCTCATAAAGGCAAAGTACTATTTTTAAGAGTGCAAATGTAGGGGAAAAAAAGCAAGGCTTCAGATTTATAGCAAGTGACAAGTTTCTGCAACGAAATGGTACCCGAACTCTATAATCACTTCCACTTTTCATTAGCAATTACCAATGCACGGAAGATACCCTTCTTCTGCTGAAGTTAGTATCATCGCAAGCACCATCAAACTTTACATTTTGCACATCAGTCAGGCTTTCCTTCCCATTTCCTGCAATTATTGAACGTCAACATTATTTTGCGAGTACTTGCCTGTAGAGGCTTTCACAACGCACTGCCTGAGCACTGAGCAACCGGGTGGTATCTCAGAAATCAAATCCAGCTCTTTTTACTGGAAACGGCACATCTGCGTACACAAGTGAAAGGGAAAAAAACTGGCCTAAAAACCAAAGCACGAGGAGCTTTGCTCTTCATTTAGGCTGGGCCAGAATTTACTTCAGGGATTAATGAGGTTTAGAATACAGTTGCTTGCAGAAGAGACAAATTTATGGTCAGATTTCCAAGGCAATCTTTCCTTTCCCACAGGTATCAGTTATTATTCACTACTCGCACACATACAACTTGAAGGGAACATGTAAGGACATGTGACTGCATTTTTCCAAGTTCTCTGTAGCTTTGTTATTGGAAAAACAGTTAGTGAGTCAAACTGGGACAAAATTTTGGCATCTCTGTAAATTCTTTGCGTTATTATATTTTTACCTGTGAAAAGATACAAATCGTGGCAATGTGTCATTAGTTTACGAATTGGGTCTACTCGTCTCAACGTATTTTGATCATGCATCTTATACTACTACAACTTTTTTTTGGCAATAGTTACTCAGACCCACAATGGTACAGGAATCAGCATATCAAGACTTCATATCCCCAAAGTATTTTTAATTTTCTTTTGAACTATATGCTAAAATTCCCTGTTCACAGTAACAAAAACGAGCGTTTAACGGATTCTTTCAAACATTGACCTATTTTTAGAAAGACTATGTAAGAACGCTTATAAAAGCAATCTTCAGCATTAATTCTTAACTGAATGAAGATGCTTTGCATACTGCAATATTTGACGTATAAAGCCAGATTACACCAGCAACCACCACTGAATACTGGGTAATTGTTTATTTGCTAAATATAAGGATGAGATTTACTTTTTTTTTTACTGCTTCCTAAACTACTTCCACCTGTTTTGTGTAAAAGGGATATACAATGTGCATACAGATGCAAGGACTGTTTGTGGAATAATGGAGTTTCCTTCTCATGATTATGTTGAGTAAGAATTTGTTTTTGATGGAGGCTGCTAGGCAGTCTAAGAAAAGAGGAGGAAATGTGTGCAACTCCATACATTTAAAATAAGACTTAAGACACTAGAGTATTAAAAGGAATTAAATTGAGTCAGCTATGTGCATTTTGTAAGTTTATATATTCTTAATTTTGTCTTTTGATTGAAGCTCTCAAAAGATTAAGTGGGGGGCAGGAAGATGATTTGACAGAAGCATCGTGTACAAAAGCTCTTCTCAGATGTTTTTCTTACTGCAAGATTTTCCTCAGCTGTAACACTGTGTTTCAGTTAACTGCATAGTTCACTGCACCACCAGTTCAAGCATTCAAAGGTGAAAGGATAAGCACTAACATAGGGAAACATTTCTCACATCATTCAGTACATCTAAATGTTGAGTTCAAGTCTGCAGCTTTTTAAGCATTTTTGCAACCAGGTACCTGATTCCAGTCTCAGCCACACACCTCAGCAGAAATGCGAGCCAATTCTTCATTCCCTCTGGCTTTAAAAAAAAAAAAAAAAAAAAAAAAAATCGATGCAAGCTGGTACGTACCCTCAGCTTGCGTATTTCTAGAACCACGTGGGTGAACTTTGCAAATGGTATTGTTAGTTCCACATATGGATGGTTGAAATTTCACTTATTAAAAAAAAAAAAAAAAAAAAAAAAAGGTACTGACATATTCTCAGTTGGCATTCAATCCATACTGATGCACAATACAAGATAGGATAACCTGGAATTTAAAAATTCAAATGATGCTGTGTTTCGAAGAAGCAGGTGAGGATGAAGTGAAATAATTATGTGGACATTTGCTTCATCCACTCACCCACTTGAGGAAAGAAATTTTTTTTCCATTTAAAATTTTCTACTTCCTTTCAGACAGCTCTGAAATCAAATAGTAAATACCAGTGCCAGCAAAACCATTACACTATAATTCCAAGAAAAAAGAGGTTCAGAAACTCTAGGTCCAAAAATAAATGGCTGTACTCATCCAATCTGCAGCCCAAGAATTGAAGAAGTTACCACAGTAAAAACATAAAATGCAACTGTTCTCCTTGTCAAGACTGGCACTCAATCAGCTGTTGACCTGGCCATTAAGCATGCTTTTTGTTTTAGGCTTAGGATTAAGTCTACACTTTTAAAAGATGATCTATAAAGGGATCTTTGCTGGCTCAATGTTATCCTGGGGGTGGGGTGGTGGTGTCTTCTTCCTTCCCTGTAAGTACCTCCTGGCTAAAGGATGTCCTAAAGGACTAGAACATCAGTATTTGTTAAGGCAAAAACTCACGCCTCATGGAGCAGAAGCAAGTTTCAAATACTATTCACTGTGTGTTAGCAATTGCAGTGAACAACATTCACGCTTCTGTGCTTATCAGCTTCACTAGGACTTCTCCTCTCCTAGATCCAATTCAGACAAGCTTTCCCCGCCCAGTGTTTGAAGGTTCAAAATGAGTTTGGAAATTTTGAGTGAAAAAGTTGCTTATATTTATGCATCTATGGTGCTCACACTGGAATGGGCTCCAACAGTTACTACTCCACCAGTCGCATACCTTTTCAGACTTTTCTGGCTACCAAAGTGCTATCTTCATTAAAAAAAAATTATTCCTCAGAAAACTCACTTTATTAACTCATTCAGTCTTATAAAACCATGTCTTATATATGCTTGCTTAACAGCACTTCTTAAGCATTAAGAATACAAGCTTTGGTCTTAGTCATATTCAAGACAACGGTGTTCTTCTGTCGCATTGTGCTTAAACAGTTATAAAAACAACTAAAGGGCAAAAAAAATTAACCCTCCCTCTTTCCCTTGTTTTACTCAAGCATCTCTTGTTTTATAATCCCAGCTGCAGAACATCAAATTGAAACAAAATCCACTAAGTATACTTATTTTAAAGCTAGCGGTAAATACAATGAAAACAAAGCATGGCGGAAAATTATTTCCTTCTGCGTTTTTGTTTGGTAGGCAAGTCACCTCCACAGCAGGATCAGTGGGATCCATAAAAGAAAGGGCCCACAAAGAGTGACCTACCACCTTTTCAGTTGTCTTAAGACACTCACTGGATAAAGTGGCATCCTCTCTCAGGTCATCTGCTATCTTTAACAGATACATTGCACCTTTTTAGAAGCATTTCAGAAGCATGTTTCCATGACTTCTGAATGCTGTCGGCTGTTGAGTTCCACTTTGCTTAAAACTAAGGACACTGCTACAAGCTCAGACTTCCTGACATGACTTCAGAGTCAGTGATTGCTACACCACCGTCATCCAGGAGGAAGTGGTCTGGTCTGGCTAAGAGCTTTCTCTAGAAACCTTGGAGTATGCACGTTCTGATAAGCAAACTCTTCAGGCTTTCCACAAACCCCAACTGCATTTTTCTTTTCTTATTAACAAAATCTCAGCGGCTAGAGGGCTGGTTTTTGGTTTTTTTTTTGTTTTTTTTTTTAATCTAAGCACAACTTATGTAAGAGTAAGTCAATAAGCAACATACAAACAACAGATCAGACTGTATTCAAAAGACAATCTATCGTGCACCCACACGGAGACAGAAAAACTGACAGAGCCAATTGAGTTACAGTTAACATTTCCTTTATTTCAGTATAAGAATTCCTGAACTGAATGAAGAATGATATTTTGGCCCATACTGCTAGACTAGATAAATTCTTTAAGTATGCGGTGCCACAAGTGTACACAGTACTATAATAGCAAAAAAGACGGCCTGGGACAAGTTTCATTTTTATTATTAGCAGGAGTTAGACGTTTCAGATAAGGTTATTACGCATTTCTGAATTTGCCTGGAAACTTAATTAAACTCTGAGAACATTTTAAAACATTATAAAATTGCCTACAGAAACTCATGATAGTTTGGTAGGGGATCTGGAATAAAAACCTACATCATGTAAACATTCAGTAAACAGATTCTCTGCACTCTGAAGCCTAAGTAATACACAAGATGAGAATCATTACATAAGAAACTTAATTTTCTACACAGAACGTGCTGCCAAAGAACAAGAGTCAAGCCTAGAACTTTCTTCCATGTGAAAGTAGAAGCATCGTAACAAAACCGTATGATCTGGTGGGCAATGCAGGTCATTTCAATTGTTAGAAGCTTTAGCAGAGATTTAACAAGAAACAAGTCCAATTACTTGCAGTGTTCCACAAAAATGTACCCCTGACTGCTTACTGGTGCTTTGAAACAGGAAAAAAAAGAAAAAAAAAAAAAATCTATAGGCATACAGAAACAAACACAGGAAACAACTGTCTGCTAAGTCAGAGGATTTAAAGTGGCACTATGTATTATATTATCCGTAAGTATTGTTTTGAAGAGAAAATTACCTTCGAAGGAAGCTAGAATAAAACACTAGAAGCACACTGATTTTGTTTAACAACCTGCAAGGTTAGCTTCAACTGTTTTTTCTTTAGGGCAGTAGTTTGTTTAAAATAACATGAATTCCTTTCCTCCTTCCTGTTCCTAGGATCTCAAAGACAGTTATTTTTACCTTCAGTAAGCGTGTCTAGAATATTTTGGTTGTATACTGTAGGAC
The DNA here is from genome assembly GCF_947461875.1 of Haliaeetus albicilla. NCBI lineage: Eukaryota > Metazoa > Chordata > Aves > Accipitriformes > Accipitridae > Haliaeetus > Haliaeetus albicilla. The sequence continues at coordinate 76,176,505 of NC_091483.1, forward strand.
AACTAGACTCCAGGGTCGATAAGTGGAGCTGATGTACTTTTTTAGTTGCACGTTGTATGTGTCTCATGACTGCTTTCTCAATCAAATACCTTACCTTTTAAGAATTGTATGTGTTTTCTCCACTGTGTATACATGCTAATACCCATTGAAAAATGCAGATAAAACAAATCTGCCTCAAATCGGTAATGAGAAAAAAATATACTGTTTAATATGCAGAAAAAGAGCAAAACTTAAGGCTTGCATTATTATAACTTGCATTATTAGGCCTTGGAAACACAAGAAGTTGTAGCTATAACCAGCAACTGAGCTTGTTTTGACACTGGATGTTACAGAAAGAATTCCCTCTAGGGAAGATAGAAGGAACTTACGATAAAAGCAACACCTTCAAAATCTTTCACAGGCTTCTTTAAACTGCCATCTGCTGGTCAGCTCATACTTCATGAGGATATGATGAATGACAGGCTAGCTAAGAATTTAGAGTATTACATGTTCTTTATTTTGTCCTCTCTTAGAAAAAAAATTACAGTTTCTTTCACGAAGTTCAGAAGTAGTATCTAGACTCTGCAGGATACTATGACACTTATCTGCTGTCAACAAATCCATCCAATTTAATGAAGCCAGCCAAAACTCACAAAAATTGATAGAAAAGCTAAAGCAGATATGTTTCATGCAAACACGCAAAGTGTGCCAATAATCCAGCAGTAATGGTAATGTAAAGCCTTTTTTATTTATTAAAGAAATACTGGTTACACTCTACTGGCACCTACTACATTATTGGGGGTGGAGGGCCAAGGTAAAAAAAGAAACAAGAATAGACCACTTGTATCTCTTCTCACAAATATAATGAGCTTTTGGATGGTTACACCTAGTCTTACACAGGCAGTAAAAAAACTGCTCCGAGCTTTTCCAGACTCCAAAGTGTTGAGTATCTTTCTCACATCTGGCCCTACCAGTTGCTCATTAAGAATCTGATTTTAAACAAAATCAGATTTCACATGAAGTACTGGAGAATATGACTACTGATGTCAAGTGCCTAGAAGTAAAATTAAGTATTTTGTTTCAAGATTAAATGCAGGTATAGAATTTATTTATTCACGTATAAACAACTTGCTGCTTCTCTCTATCCATCTTAAAACAACTTCAAAGCCCAATTTTTTGAAGGGAGTGAAAGCCTACCTTTTAGTCTCTGATATGTCAGGTCTATAAACGCTTGTTTGTTCTTAAGGCAGAAGTCCATACCCCCACCCCTGTCTCTTTCCCCTGTAAATTACATACCCAAAGTAACTTATCAATTGAAAATTTGGCCTCGACTAATTTTATATTTCAAGTAAACCCCATTAAAAAAATACCCCAAATAGCAACAAAAAGCATCCAAAATCTTTTTTAAAAATGTCAAGTAAGATGCATCTTTCAAACAAGAAACTGAGCACACCCCTCCTACTGAACACACCTTTCCTAGAACTTAGTTGCAATGGACTGACATTTAAGAGGTGTGCAGCTAGCAACAGTCTTTGAGAAATAACAGTCATATCCACGTTCCATTCTGGAACCAGCTGTCCACAAATGGGGGGGGGGGGGGGGGGCGGGCAGGGCATGGAAAGAAAGGAGAGGGAAAAAAAAAGGCCAGAATCCACTTAATATTGCTTGCGGAGGTGTATGTGCTTGTGAAATATGGAGAACTTTTTCTATCTTTGTTAAGACAGCATCTAAGCCAACATTTAGAAGTATTATAGTGAACACAGAAATATAAAAGTTAATCAAGTAAATGTATTTAATGTTGAGAAGAATTACATCCTATTCAATTAGCTGTGCAAGGCTTTCATCATTGCATGACTGTGTTTATTTTTTAAACTCTTTCCCTTAACACTCTGGAGAAGGTTTCTCTTTGGATGAACGTTCCCTGGGCAAACACATATTTAGCCATTTAGACAAGTGCTAAATAATAATAAAAAAGGGAAAAAAGTTTTTAAAGCCACCCACACAATCCAAAATTTATATCTTTCCTTGTTTTGTAGAATAGATCAGTAGTAAGTTCAGAAACACAGGCCTGACATTTTTATTTAAAGGCAAAATATATCTGATATCATAGGAAACAAACTGAGTCCAACCCTTAGTTGGTACAAGTTCAGGTCAGCGTAGCTTTAAACCATCTAAGGATCTAGCCCACTAATCTACTCCACCCCTGCACCCAGCCCCGCAAAATCTCTGTTATTTGACAGGGTGTATTTTCTGTTATGTTGATTGGGATTGATTTGATATTTTAAAGCCTTTTAAACCCTTGAAAACAATTAATTAACTTTCTAGTTTGTGTATCTGTGTTCTGTGAGCAGTGTATGATGTTAATTTTTCTCACATCTGCTGTTTAGCAGTAGCTGAGTAAAATGAAGTTTTAATTAAATTAAAATTAAGTTTGGAAACTTCCATCTCAGCCTATATAACATACGCTTTTTTTACATGTGAACTGTTAAGTCACAACCCAAAATCCTATAAAAATGAGCCTTTTGTCAAGAAAGATTTATGGAGATTTCATTTTATAAACACAGTATCTTTCTCCTGAGATTACAACATTTAGAGATGCATATTTAGAGCCCAAAAGACAGTACGTTCCTTACACTAGTCTGGCTGAATAGACGGTCCCAAACACAAACAGCCATTACACAGCAAGTCCCAGCAGTAAAGCCAAAACAACAGAAGCTGGTAAGCCAATAGATGGGAGTCTCTCAATTGAGAGAACAAAATGAGAACAAGTATTACTTTACTTGACTGCTGCTATGGACATTATTTCCTGTGGGACTTCCTTTGCTTGTTTTATTGGGGTACAGGAGGCAGAATTTGTTGGGGTTTTTTGTTAAAATATTTTTCCAGTTACAGTAAGATATACAGTCATTAACATGCAATCTTTTTTCCCCAACCAAAGGTAAATCATTTACTGAACATTGTCTAGATATTTATTTTAACTGCATTCATTATAGTGTCTAAGCACCTCATGCGTTTGTTAGGGGAGATGAAAGAGTCTCTAGGATAGCTGGAAGCCCTACTCCCTTGTTAGCAGGCAAGTATTTTCTCTACAGCTTTTGTAATACAAACTGCTTGAAGCTGTTTGTCTATGGATATTTTACTAAATCCTACCAACTACATCTCTGAATCCACCTGCAAAACAGCATGCATACTTCACCCTCATGCTGCCACTCTTTGGCTGATTGGTTTTAACAGTGTAGATGACTTGGGGAATGGTTTAATGGATTGTATGAATACAATTGTGGTACATACATTTCATTTATTGTATGTCAATTGAGAAGAATTACAGTTCCAAATATGCAGAGCTAAGACTATGATTAGTAAGTATCAAAAAGATACACCCTTCACTGCCTGTTTAATTCTACTGGGGATGAAGCTATTTGCATCACAGAGAAATAGCACTTAAACAGCCTGAAAACTAATTGAGCTTAAAGGGGCTCTGCTCAGAAAACTGTCCAGTTCTAGATCAAACAGAGGATTAGGAAACTTGCTTCAATATAAAAGCTATGGCAACATGACAATATTGAGTTACATAATGTAACTAATGTAGTACACTTACATAAAGTCTGTAGAAGAAAATACAGAACACACTGGCATTTTACTTTGTCTCTAATAGAAGGTTACAATTCTAAAACTTTGTTGGTAAATACATTAAAAACCACAATAATATCTCGACGTCCCCAAATCAGACGTTCGTATTACAATAAATGAATTTGCAATGCACACATTAACAGGTTTCACAGAGGCCAAAACTGTAACTTGTCTAGAGCACCAACGTTAGAGAATTCGCCTTTGATTTTTGTTTTTAAACAAGATTCACACCTGAAAATTTCTGTAATTAAATGGCTGTGTGCAAACACCACTTTTTTTTTACCTCATTCTCAGTTAAGGAAGCTGAAGGAGATGAACTCTTGCTAAAAGCAAGAGTTGAAGATTCTGCTGCTGAAGCCCGATTTCGCTTCTTCAGAGGTTTACATGCATCAGACAGATTTTTCGTTGCTGTAAAATAATTTTGGTTTACAAAGTGAAGTTTGGAACTTTAAAACGTTATCTCCCTGAAGCCATTTAAAATATTCCTTCAAATAAAGGAAGGAATGATTTAGGTAGGTCTTCTGGGCACCTATGTAGGGCTGAGAGAACACGAAGTAAGTTTCTGAAACCATGTGTTCTGGATAAAAATAAAGAGGTTTCTATTAAATCCAATACGTACTACAAACAGCTAAGAAATGTTTTCCCAATGTTTTTTGGCTCATTTCTATTAAAATCAAAGTATCTTGTCACTTATGACCTCTTTAAAGCAGAGGTAACAGTTATCTCCTCAGATAAACATTAGAAGGCCTAAGTGATCTCATCACAATCTGAGTACCACTAACACTTTGTTAAGAGAAAGGTTATATACAGGAGCCAGGTGCCAGACATTATCTATGTTATGTCACCACTTCTGCATTGCGCAGAACTTGCTGAAGCTTACTTGTCTTTGGCATATCATTATAATACCTAAAGAGACATGCTGTTACAGAAGTTACCTTAAACTTGAGCATCATTAACAAGTCTGACTTTCGGATTTTGGTCCATGGTTATTTAGAAATCCCTCCCACGGTCCACACTGCCTCCCATCAAGCATCATTTAAAAGGACTAAAATCACACAGTAACTGATTACATTGATGGTCACTGCACTTGTTTTATTGGGCTAATGCACAATGACAAATTGGAGCAGTAGGATTTGTATCACTGCTCGCCAAGATCACAGGGCAATAGCTTTAATTTGGTGCCATCAAATGGTGAACTTGTGAACTGCTGCTCTAAATCAGCAATACACAATTTCAGTCAAGTATAATGTTGCAAAATGGTGGTAGTGAAGGAAGAGGGCATGCTCCCCCCCATCTGTGGCATAGTGGCTGTAACTGGTTATTGCGTCAGCAAAATTTAGCTGGCTGCCTCAGACAACCTGTTTATTTTAAAATTATTTAATTGAAAAAGTTACATTAAAACTTATTCTGACCACATTACCTGACTGGTTCTTTTGTGAAGAGGAGGTTTCTGTGACCTTAGAAGAGTTTGTTTTTGCTGTTTTGTCATTGCTTGTCTCCCTCTGTCACAAAAAAAAATATGAAAAAATAAAAAAACTCCTAATTTATGAGTGGTTGGATAAAACTGGCAATTACTTCTGGATTTATGTTATTAAAAAGAAAGTGTCTTTACAAATATCTGAATGGTAATGTAGTTAAGCTAGCCGCATTTAAGTGATTTTTAAAACTCATTTACAGCACAGGGTACAAACCCATAAACAAATGAGAAAAATTAAAGAACACAGTATTCCAGCATCCCACTTATCCATCCCAAACTCAGCATATCAAAAAGGGGAGCTCTAAATGAACATAAAACATGTAAATTATCCTTACTATTCTTTGTCTAAACTGGTCAAATTAAAACCTTTAATTATTAAAGGTAAACTGCAGAATTAGTATATAAATTTGAGAATAAACCCTGTGCAGAATTTTAAGTCTCAGAAAGGCTTGCTTTCAACTCCACAACTTATAGCAGTGCCATTTTTTAAATTACTATGGTTAAGATTGTTTCAGCATTTCCAAAATAAAAACACTATTTTCAAGGGAGCACAAACAACACATAAATCTGCTCTGGATTGAGAATTTCTCATTAAAAGTTTAGACCGAAAACTGGGGAAGTTTTCGTCAAAGCTTTCTCAAAATTAGACACTGTTCCTTACACATGCCACTACTTTTTTTTCTTTTTGTATGTTACAAATTCATTCAAGTAATAAGTCACTAAAATTGCAGCCAAGAATGCTTAACCCTGACAAATGCTCACCTGACCAATAAGAACAATTCTACTGAACAGAAGGTTTTACATACTTTTTCATATTCTTCATTCAGTTTTACAAAAGATGTGCAGGTGAACACCTCAAAGGCCAGAGAACTGGTTTCCTTTGTAAAAATAAATATGAATGGCTACTGCACTACAGATGTGCTACACTGTGCTTTTACTGACTTCTACGTAAACTAAGATGCCCTACCACTAATGCCACTGGAGGCTCCCAATACCAGTTTTGTAAGACTACTGTTACACTTCTGTGTAAAAATGAAAGAAAATGTACAGTATAGTTCACTCTTAAATTTAAAGCATGCTTTACAGAACCCCCATTTTGTTAATGTGCATGTTATATATACCATGAAAGCACTGATAAATGAATTAGTTTTTCAAAACTTCCATATGGGTACTTGTGACTTAAGTTACTTTGTGCAAAAACATTCAGATTTCGTAAATAAGAATTAAGGACAAAAAGGAGAGGAAAATGCACAACACTCATGCAAGGAATAAAATGTCATGAAAGAAAGCCATTAAAGCTCCTCCTATCCAAAATGATCGTAACAAAAGCCTGCAGGTAAACTGGGAATAGCAGAAGGAAGGTATATGGTTAGTGTTTGGTTTTTTTAATCATTACATAGACATTTTCACTGTTGTTCATCAAATGCTTTGCTAAGCAGCATCACATACAGCTAGAAGTACCCTGGGCTGGTGAAGGCAGGAAAAAGACTAAGAAGTAATTCATAAAAGAAACCACAAAGCAACCATTCTACAATATCTGACCCTTCTGTGAAGAGAAGGACAAACATTGCTATATACATTTAGAGTTTCAATTACCTAATATTTACACACACCAGATTCCTTGTAACTAGTTCTGATAAACGGATAGAGGACACCCCTTTTTAAATGCACATTACTAAGTCAGCATTACTAGTGGTATGTACCTTATGGGAATCATTCATCTCATTTATTTATTTTCCTGTTAGTATTCACATCTGCATCAGTGTCAAAGATACCAGAACCTCCTCTGCATGAACTATACCGCAACCACCTTTCATTCTACTTGTGATAACGTAGGCTAATTGTAGTGTATAAATGCTGGTGAGACAGTAAAGCAGCAACTTTAGGGACAGTCAAAACAAGGACTTCATAGCAGGAATTAATTACATTAAGTATACTTAATTATTCCATGGATCTAGTGTATTATAGTGAATTCAAATCAATTACACAACTTTTTAAAGGGTCTAAAAACTTCTATATTATAAGACGAATATTCAACAACTAACCCGTTAGAGCAAGAAGTGCAAAAACCAGTTTTGGCCCTTCTTTCCACAAAGGTAACAATATTTCTCTAAGAACTATCTTTGCCCTTTCCTAATAAGCTCGTTAAGCCTGCTATCTGAAATTCTATTTATTTTTTATATTGAACTCTAAACAAGTTGTCTGAATATCCACAGTATCAAGACATACTAGAATAACCAGCCTACCAAACTGACATCTACAAATGTGACCTCCATAATTCATTTAAAAAATAAATCCACTACCTTTCCTTATATTAGGTTGTCCCATTTAATTGCTATACCACTAAATTCCTGAGATGAGGTCTGTGATACTCACACTACAGTATGATACTATAATAACATATCTGGACACACTTGTGAGCTAAACTTTCCACACAAGTAAAACCCATGAAGTTCACTGGTCTACGTGCGCGACTAAGTAAACCTATGCTTAAGAACCTGCAAGATTTGGGCTGTAACCATATACGTAGTTTTAGTGACCTATGTAAGGAAAATCCTCATTCTCACAAGCAAGCTAAACTGAAAAGGAGTCTGTGATTTGTGCAATAAATATACTGCAATATTTACTGCAGTTTCCTAACTTAAGAAATGGGTCAGCATGCCACTCTAAAACGTCCTATAGGCTTCCAGTTCTTGAAAAGTAGTTTTTTCTGTTTTGCTTTACTTGCTTTCCTCTCTCCCCACACTTTTGTCTAAATTAAGTATTGACTAAAGGTATTTTTTTACATTATTGTATACATCTATGAACTCCAATTCAGGAGGAAAGAAAAAGAACTACAAAGTGTAACAACATGGAAAGGTCATGCCTCTGCACATTCCTTTGGGAAACAGATTTTCTCAGCGTACATTTTCACCACAATTTAAGTAGCAAGTGCAACTTGTCATACTTCCATCCTCAAAACCGAAGGGAAAAAAAACCCCACAGCAATAAGGTCACATGTATCTCTGAATATTTACAACAGTTTGGTTTGATATACAGACATTACTTTTTTAATCCTGAAAACGGAAATGCTGACAAACTTAACTACAGCAATGTGATTGGTGCTGCTATAAATCAACCCAAACAAACCAACGACATAATTACCTTCCGATTATTCTGTTTATCCATCCTGAGTCTTTTCCTAGGTGCTTCCTGAACTTCAAAATCTTCTGTAGGTTCCTTTGTCCTCTTTTTTTGGTTTCTTTTATTTCCATGTAAGTTACCTTGGGATGGGGGATGGGGGAAACTTACATGAAAAATAATCTAAAACCCACTTTCAAATTATTTTGAACTGATCTAGTTAAGTTACTTTTCTTTCAGTCATTATTTTTAAAACATGGTTAAACATTAACACAGTTTGACGACCTCTTAATGCTTAAGGTCTGGTTTCTGGTGCTGAAGACCAACTCTAGAACATATCCAAATCAACTGCTTCATACTCAAGTTATTTTAGAAAGATGAGACTACCTGTATAAGCACTAGTTTAAGATCTGAGTATTACTGCTCAACATTTGTTTCATATGGTCAGACTACACGATTGATCTATACAGCTTTAAACTCTCCTGACATTTTGTAACAGTGTCTTATCACTGAAATGAATTTTTAAGTCTCCTCCTTAAGTCTCCTTTAAGTTTTCCAAATGATACAGATGAAGATACTGGTGACATCTATTAAGGGGCCTCTGGAAAAGATAAGATATCACCAACCGTACAGATTAATTCTCTCTTTCTGGTATGGCAGTTCCAGACTCTCTCGAACAAGCTTACTTACATTTTACAGGAGACCATAAGATCCCCTTCCTTTGTGAACCAAAATCCCAAGAACAGAATCACATTGGTCATTTTAAACCAACAGACTTATTCATGTATTTAGATGATCATTCACTGTAAAGTTCAAGCAGCTGCTAAGTTACAAAAAGGTCAGTGACTAACCTACACACCCCTTTCACAGGTTCAGCTATTGTTTGCACTCGCTCTACTTCAAAAAGATAGATGAAAGTTTAGGAAGTGGTCTGTTTCACCAGGATGAAATAACAACATTATTACACTCTCCAGTACTCTCTAGTTTATGAAGCTACAGAGTATTATTAGTATGAAGATTGCAAGCTCCAGGGGCACAAATATGTTAACTGAAATCGCCCTATAGCTACAAGCATTCTATTCCAGTGGGAACAAATAGCTGTAAATATTAAAAAAAATAGTAACTTGAAAATATGGATAATTTTCAAATTAATGTTCTTATCTAAACAATATAGGACATATTCTATTATCAGACTCTGAATCCACAAAGCAGACTGAAATGGCTCCAGGAGAACCTGCTACTTAAAAAAAGCCAGCAAAAGAAATCCCACAATATTCTTCCAAGTTTAAGATAAGAGGATTTGGGTAGGGGAATGATTGAACTGACATGTTTTCATCTGTAGATAACTATAAATGTACACAATATATGTACTAGAAACACCTGGTACAGGTACAATTTCAATTACATTTCTTGCAATATGACACTGAGGAAGGTGAACAAAATTCAGCACTACAGTGTTTAGATATTTAATTTGGGATCCATTAAAATTCTAACGTCAAGGAAGACAACATCTGAGATAAAATAAAGAGATTATGATACGTGGGCGATTACATAAAAAAATACACTCAATAGCTACTTATAATGATGAACTATTTGCACACAACACAAATTTCAATTACTTCTGGATCTTGATCTCCTTTTAGGTGAGTCTTGAAACACTTTACGTTTGGCCTCTCCAATATTCTTCAATGATGAACCTTGAGAGATACAGAATGTGTTTTTTTTTTAAACTGATATCCAAATATTTGACACTTAAAATTTAAAGTTAAAAACTTTTCAATTTTCCACAAAATGATGTTATTTCACACACACACAGATAGTTAACAAAACTGACTGCCATTTTTATACAAGTTTTTCCAAGTCTCACAAACTTTCAAACACTCCCTCTCATTCTTGTCATTGCCCAAAGCAGCACCTGTTGGCTTCTAGTACTTTCATAATAAGTCTTTTTACAGTGCTGTAAAGCTATTTAAATTTGAAAAATGATAGCTCGTTAAATTTGATAAAGTTCATGCAAATGTCAAACTATCTTCCTCCTCCTTTCTCAAATAGGTGACTCCAAAACCCCTCAAATATTTCGCAAAATAATTGAGACTGTTTATCAAACCCAAACGCTAGACAACAGCAACAAAAACATAAAAGGAGAAAAAAAAACAGTATTTGCAATCTTGTACAATGTCCTAAAAACTTTGAGTAGCACAATAAAATGCCAAACGGATGAAAGTTTCAGAATAAAGTTTGGAATACTTCTTCCTGAGTTGATGATGATATGAGGTAATATACTTTAGGTATATATAAAGAAAAGGTGTAGCACTGATTAAACTTTTTAAACCATTTCCTAACTATTCTAAAAAAAACCCCTAAAATTTTACTAGTAGTAACACTTTGTCTTCCCTTCCCACCATCCACTCGTAACAGGCAGTGGATGCAATGGCAGCTGCTTATGGGCAGAAGAAGAATGAGAAATTGGCAATCTCTAAACAGTAGAAGGTTTACATATAACAACTTTTCAGAACAATGAGCAAGAAATGTAGACTTCATGGGTTGCGTTTATTGTAACCATTGGCATTCCTTTGCTATTGGCACAAACACCAAGAATTAAAACTGGAAAACAGTGAAAGCTGTTTTCCCTACAGGTCTCAAATATGTGCTTAGTTTAACACCACTATGTATATCAAATTTAGTTAGAGTACACTAGCACAGTTTTACGTTTACCAGAGTCTTCTTCAGATTTGGGAGAGGTCACTATGGCAAACTTTGTGTTATAGCGAGCTTTCTGTTTTTCACTAAGCATGTTCCACTGCGATTCGAGCAATTCTTCGATCTCCTCACTTGAAGCATCTGGATGTTCAGCAACCACCTATACATGCAGAAATAGGGTTGTATTAAAAAAGGTGACCATTGAAAAGAATGGTGTACATACCTCTATTGCTTTGGAAAACTGGATACAAACAAGTTATCTAACATTTCTGCTGTAGACAGAACTAGATTAAAACCTTCTGTATCCAGTTTTTCTTTGAATAACCTCTTCTCTCTCTGTGTGTGTCTCTGTCTCTCTCAAAAAAATAATCTATTAGCATATTCAGAAGTATTAAGAATAATTTTGGAATTATCTATTTCACTTTTAACATGCAAAAAAATGGAGTAAATTTAAATCTTGTCTTGTGGTCATTCAAAAAAGTTTGTATTATTTCTTCATGAAGTTTAAACCTATACCACAAAAGACAGACAAGCAATATTGGAATATATGCTCACCTACAAAGACATCCATCAATTCATAGGGGAACTCATTAAACACAGAACTCATCACACCTATCTTAGCAGAGAGATTTACACAAGCTAGCACCTGATGCAACATCTTCCTGTATTAATTAATCATTTTATACTATGTATATGAATTATTAGGAACTCAAAAAGCTGTACATCTTTTCTTAATAAATATGAGCATGACACAAATAGCCATCAACATGGAATTTAAGAGAGTTTCTAGAAGTTTATTCAACACAAACAGAAAATCCAGTATTAAAAACAAAGAAAAAATCCTCCCAAACTCCTTCAGTATTCTCATACTTCTAGTTAAGGAAAACCAGATTTAATTAATCATAGAAGTCAAAAAGCTCTAAGATTGTACAGTCTACAGAAATGGAACAGTAGCTTTAAAAACAAGCCCTCTCATCTCATTACCCAGCGTTCTCCAAAATCCTTTTACTGGAGTGATGCAACCAATACCCCAAAATTCTGGAGCAAAATAAAAACTAGGCCAACAAAGCCAAGTGTTCCAACAGTAACACCATTCAACAGAACAGAAATACAAATTTTCTGTGGTAAGTGGAAATGATTAAACCTAATTTCTTAGGACTTAGTGTCTTAAAATTGCATTTCTTGTTGTCAAACAGGGTACAAGTGTGACTGAAGCTTCTCCAGGGGTTAGAATAGTTGTACTACCTTCCTTCCATTAGGATTATTCAGTGTCTACTGGGGAAATTCATGCTGTAATTTTTCCCCTAGTAGAGTACTAAGAGTTCTCTTGCTTCTGTCTGGCGTAACTCATCTGCATAAAGCTTGGAGAATACAGCTACCTTTGGAGGCCTCTACTCAAAGCTTGATTAAAATCCCACAATGTCAAAAAACTTATTGAGAGTTATCTCACTTCTTTAGGAAAAGAAATTAGCACAAATTTTGACCATTGCCACTAAGTGTATATAGTTCATTGTGCCAAACTAGGGCACAGAGTTATTTAGTTCTCTAAGAAATAACTAGCTTTGCTCACACAAATGAGATAGTTTAACAACATCTCCAGTCCCACCAAAATACAAATAAAAACAAATTTCAACTAACTAGGAGCACTGTGAAATGACAAGGAAAAGACAGTCATGGTTCTTAATGGTTAAAGGATCCTTGCAAAGAAGGCCTCTAAGGAAAATGCCCAGCAGTCTTCTCCAAAGTCTTCATACCGTAATACTCAATCCCGGCATACATACTGGAAATGATGTATTGGTATCTTGATGTACATGAAAATCATGCACTTCTCCCAGGTACTTAACTCTAAGTCTAACTATGCTACAGAACGCATGGAAGATCTTTTCTTGGATGTGGGAATAAATATCACTGTAGGTGTGGAAAACATGGTAATTAGACCAGGCATGTCCTAGCTCATCCAAGCAAAGTATATTACCTTCACTCTTATTTGTTTTGATGTTCAACAACTTATGCATGCAGAAATCTTCAATTGTAAACCCTACTAGTGAAATTATTTCTTGGTTTACCTCAAAACAGACTCAAGGCCCAAATCGTTGCATTAGTATTAGCAGTATAGCTGTCTGCCTCTCATTGAATGATACCTTTACCTCAAGTCAGACACTCCCTTCTAATGATTACTATGGTTATGTTTCACAGAGGAAGCGCGTAAGAATGCCAATAGTACAAAATATATCTGTATTGGGTCTGGCTGAGATGGAGTTAATACTCCCCATAGCAGCCCTCATAGCACTGTGCTCTGCATCAGTAGCTAGAAAGGTGTTGATAACACACCAGTGTTTTGGCTACTGCTGAGCAGTGCTGGCACAGCATCAGGGCTGTCTCTCCAACATTTTTGCCCCCCCTCAATGGCAGGCTGGGGCAGGGCAAGATCTTGGGAGGGGACATAACCAGGACAGCTGACCTAAACCAACCAAACAGATATTCCATACCATATGACGTCAGCTTAGATATAAAAGCTAAGTTAAGGGAGACGGAAGGGGGGCATTTTGTCTTCCGGAGCAACCACTACGCGTACTGAAGCCCTACTTCCCGAGAAGCGGCTAGACATCGCCTGCTGATGGGAAGTAGAGAATAACATCATTTGTTTTTTCTTTGCTTTCGCGCGCGCAACCTTTGCTATCACTTTATTAAACTGTCCTTATCTTGACCCACGAGCCTTTTGTTATATTTTCTCCCCCCTGTCCAGCTGAGGAGGGGGAGTGATAGAGCGGCTTTGGTGGGCACCTGGCATCCAACCACAATATCTTTACTCCTTTGGTAACAGCACAAAATACTTAATGTGTCTCTACAACCATGAAAGTGGTCCAAGCTTTCAACACCTCCCTCAGGGAAGCATGCCTCTTAAATCATTAAAAACATTTTCCAGCAGTTCACCCAGTCTTCCAGCAGCCATGATTCATTTCTAAAAATTTAACTATTCCTCATGCTCCTATGCCCAGAAAAAGACAAAAAGTAGTAATTAATAAAACCAAACCAAGATATGAATCCTACTACTGTACAAAGCTGGACTCCAAGCAAGACACAGCAGAAACGGCTCTACTTTTAGGAGAGCTCATGATTATTAGAGGCCCCAGAAGAGAACTCTTCGGTCATTCCTTTCCATTCACTTCTATCCCTTCCCAAGTCTGGGGACCAGAGATCCTCTTCTGGATCCATAGTACTCCTTTATTCTAAGTTTCTACATGCAAATACTAAAGTAGCCATACACTAAACTCTCAGATGCAACCAAACCAAGTAGCTCAAAAACACGTCTGTTTTTTAGCCAACATTATCACTCCTTCTAAAGCATCAGAATATCTGTAACAGCAACAAACCAAAAGCAAACCATGCAAGTTGAACCAGATAAGCCTAACAGAAGGGGAAACTCCGAATACTCTTTTGGATACAATCTCCCACCTTCCACCAAAGACATAAAACTGCCATTTTAAAAGTGACATGACAGGCTGGAAGTGGTAACTAAACTCAGGTAACTTAGGTTCTGAGCAAGAAGCATGAATATCTGAAATGGTATTTCCCCACTTTGCCAATTAACTTCAAATCAAGAGAAAGGAAAGACAGGTTCTACTGTCCTGATCAGTTAGATGGACTGTTATCTGCAGTTTTCGTAACCTAGTTCTGTTCTACACACAGAAGTGCTTCTGTACCTATTAGAATGGATCACTGACACGACACCACGACAATCACACAGCCAGGTGGATTTGGGTTTTCATGATCTTATTAAAAGGTATCCTAGGCAGAAATGGTAGGATGTCCTCTCTCTAAATATATGCAATATTTTGAAACTTACTTCCTTCTACTTAGAACTCTGTGCAACATTAGCTGCTAGCAGCAGTGTGATTTTCAAGTTTATGCAAGTTTTTCAGTTTCCCAAAATGACTCCGAAGACAAAGCAATTCCTCAGAGTCAAATATTGTAATGGTCTTCATATTTTCCATCTATTAATTTGAGAATTACAGTATAACTACAGTATGAAAGGAAGCTTGATAACTGGCATAGAAAATAGAAATATAACATCAGAGACTCAGCATGTCTCTTCTGTGGTAAGATATGTTTGGCTAAGAGTCCATAACACCAGTCATAATAATCTCATTTCTTCCAGAGAAATAATTTCATGTCCCTCAATATTGCACAAGACTTCTTGCTACCTATGTTAAAGGCCAAGGAAATTCCCCCTTGCCACTATACAAGACACAAGGTTACTTATAGAAGACCTAGAAATACAACTCAGGTCTCTCTAACATGAGACACATGATTTATCCATACAGCTTTTCATAAATGAATATGTCAAAATCTATATTTAATAGTCTGGCTACGAAACCCTTTCCTTTCTGGAGCCAGCAAACTGAATTGCCAATGCTTTTCTCAGTTTAACCAAAGGTATACGTAATGCTGTGTTCCTTTTCCTTCTTGATATTAGCTTAAGTTGCAATGATCTAAAAAGGTCCCAAGTTGAACCACAACTAATTAACTTCTGTACAACAGAATCTGTTTTTCAATTTTTCTTTATAAAGTTCATATGTATTAATGTTTTCTAACACAAATATCCTATAACAAAGTCAACCATTCAGTGGCTAAACAGTGTGACAAAGTCACCACTAGCTTTCTGGTCCTTCTATGGGTATTATGGAATAGTAAAACTACAAGAAAACATGAAGACTCATTTCTATAGGATGAGAGGAGATGGCCTCAAGTTGCGCCACGGGAGGTTCAGACTGGATATTAGAGAAAAATTTCTTTACTGAAAGGGTTGTCAGGCACTGGAATAGGCTGCCCAGGGAAGTGGTGGAGTCACCATCCCTGGAGGTGTTCAAAAAACACATAGACGTAGCACTTCAGGACATAGTTTAGTGGGCATGGTGGTGTTGGGTTGATGGTTCAACTTGAAGATTTTAAAGGTCTTTTCCAATCTAAATGATTCTATGATTCTTTCAGTGCATGGAATTGTACTGCAAATGGAGCAGAGGGTTGTAAGGAGGAAAAATGATGGTCATGATTTTAAAGTAATGAGCTATAACAGCAGTACTGCTTTTATACTTCTAGCAGTCTTCCTAAGAAATGTTGATATTAAGGTATTTATTTATTCTACTTTGTCTCGAAGTGTAATCCTCTCAAGAGTACCTAGTTTCTGTCCCAGCAGATTGCACACTGACAGTGATTTTCACAAGCTTGGTTGGTAACTAGGCTCTTTTGAAGCTCAGCAAAAGATTCTAGCTAGGTAAATGGAGTTTTTGAGGAGTTCAAAGACAAAGGAACACACCTAAGGAATTGAGCCACATCTTCAGAAAGAACGTACAAGCTAACTACAAGTAGATTGCCATAAACAGCATATCCTTTGTCATTTTTCCCTGAGCATACGTATGCATATCTACTATGTTTTACATACATTAAAAAAAGTTATGGCTATTACAAAGGACTATTAGATTATGTAGGAAGACAGTAACACAACTTATGCTGAAAGTACAATGACATTATTGCTATCTTGTTTATACTGCTCATCTACATTCCCTTTTTCTCTGTTCCTGTCTAGACAAAGATGTGATGCAGGCATACTTTGTCAAGCCCAGAATATTATGGATTCTACAGTAACAACTAGTTTTTGTCAACTAAAGTAAAGAAGTTTCTTTAAGTATAGAAATGAGAAGAGGCAATCAACAGTAACATCTAAAAGAGACTAACCTCATCTCTGTGCTTCTGACAAAAGACCAAAAACTGAGATACTGCATCGCCCTTTCTGCTTCGTGGAGTAGATGCTGGAGTTTTCTTTCTATTGAGAGGGGAGCCTATCCCTCTTTTGGATTCTGCCTGTTCAGATGACTTTTGAGGAGTAGTATTCTTAGTCCCCAACTGACTGCTTTCTTGCGTATCATCAGTGGCAGACAATTTTGATGTCCTTCTCCTCCTCTTGTTAGGAATGCCAGACTCCTTCATTGATTTCAGATTTTGAGTGGTTTCTTCGTTTGAGTAGGATGACTCATCTATCTCCTCTAACGGTTCCACAGCAATGCCAACTTCCTTTGCCACTCGAGGATTAAGATGAGGTCTGTCCCTAACATAGATGAAGGTGTACTTGGCCTTCCGTTCTTCCACTGTCATGCCTACTGCTTCACTTGCTTGCTTAACACCCATCTCCCACTGTGGCCGCAGCTTCCCTGAAACAGGCTTTAACATCTGCAAGATAAGATGACAGTGTAAGAAATTTGCCCACTTTCGATTTCAAAATGCCAACATTAACACGAAACAATTCCAAGAGACTAAGTGTAATGCATAATTATATTTCAGACATTCATATGGAATTGTATTTGATCATACTGATACTGTGGATGAATCAATGACAAAGCAGAACTGATTTTTAATAAGTAACAAACAGTGGTAAATCATCCCATTCTTTGCATCTGTAAGTAAAATCTAAGACTACAAGCATCTGTAAAACAAGCTGTCTTTAAAGCTTTCTAGAATATCTATTTATATCTGTACATACCTGTAACAGTAAAATAAAAAGCTGCACATCTTGTCTGACTTGGTAGCCTCTTACCTTTATTTTCTCTGCTTTAGTGAGGGCTTGTTTTGCACTTTCCTGGCATAATTGTTCAAACTGGTCTTTTTCTTTGAAGGGCACAAGGCTCTTCTCAAATATCCAGGCTCGCTCTGGGGCATCTCCAAAAAACTGAACATGATATTGACGAAAACTCTTTTTCTGTCCTGAAAATTAAAACCAAATGTATTTAAGATAAAACTTAGGTTGTTCTCTACACTTTCAGACTTGAAGTCTTTTGTAAGCTTCTATAACTGCCATGACAAAAGCACAATACAACTGGTTAACCTTTCGAAAAACCACTTAACTGGCTCATAAGTCTCTGCGCTATAATCTGTGAAGTTTGACACAAAAGCCCAATAGTTTAATTCCAAACTAGAATATGCTTTGCTAAAGTAACTTAAGGTTACAATCAGTGCTTTCCATGTATATTCACTTACATGTAGGCCTAGATGTTTCTGAAAATGCTACATTTGAAAAAGTTTCCAAAACTTCGATAGCCTGTGCTCTCAGCCTCATCTCTGATTTGCCTAAACTTTATCTTTTAATATTCTTGAACAGAAACACATACTTCAGCTAGTTTTAACATCTGCAATCACAACTGCATCTTAACCAAGCTTTTATGGAATCAAAGCAAGAAATGAAAAGGATTTGGGTGGTGGAAGGGAGAGCAGGAAGATAAGAGGACAATTCTGAAACGTAGACAAGAAACACTCATTCTTTTAAGACTGTACAGAGGAATACTGTCTCACTGTATTAAGATATAGGCATACATCCTTCCCCTTCTAAAGATCTCAGCTATTCTACAGTAAAGGGGGAAGACATCACCTTCAAAATTCACCAAAAAGTTCACAATTAACAACAAACTTCTAAAAGGTAGAGGCAAGAGAATCAGACTTAAAACATCCTCTAGCATCTCCTTCATTAAAACTCGTAGATTTGTTGTCCAAGTGTTCAAATCAGGGTCTTTAAAAATAGAAAAGGTTTTAACTGTGATGGCCTACACTTCTGTGTTTGTAAATTCAATCCTGCTAGAAAAGGATCTGTTACCCCCCCTATAGTATCTATGGTTTTTCAAGGTGTCACCACATTAGTATGTCTAACATGTAGTCTAGGAGGAAATCGGGTAACGATGCCTACGCAGTAAGAACAAATAACAGTCACAGTTCTCCATTACAGATGTTTTCAAACTAGGTCTAGATTTTGCTAGGTTATTCATACACTGCAGGTCTTCTACCTTAATCAGCAAATATGTCTAGCTGATTGCTTCATGCACTATTATTACTGGGGTTTCTAGACTTAGAAAGAACTTTCTTTTTGTAATTACTCAGCCAATAGTTATTTTTAAAGGGGCTTGATCTTGTCTCAAGATATGGTACCTGGAATGGTAATATGAAATCAACCCAATTAATGGTATGCGCATAAGTTTTATTAGCCATTACATATATATATATATTTATTAACCATTACATACATACATATATATATAAAACGTACATGACAGCTACAAGAACAATAGTGACTCATTTGAGATCAGATATGAGAATCTAGAGGAATGGCATAGGGAAGGGTCTTGGGACTGTAGGCATCACACTGGAACATGTATTAGACTACTGGATTGGATGTGTGATGCCTACAGTCCCAAGACCCTTTCCTGTGCCACACCATCAAATAAAATTTGTCTGCTGCACAGACAAAATAATTACTGTGCCAGAGAATTGCTCCTGACTGAGACTGTTTTGTCCTCATCAAGAAAACGTTGCTTAACTAGGGACTACTGAGCTCCAATGACTTAATCTGTCAATGATGAAATAAAGGATAGTTTTTGTATTTTGACCAGGACGTCCTAGCTGCAGACAGAGGGATGGCAAAGACTACATTTACAACCACCTGTAAAGATCTGCCTCTGAGCAGCCAGCAGCCCAGTTCCACACAGACACTCTATTCCTTTTACAATATAATGCTGGCCAGCTGTAACTGCCTAATTAAGGAGTCTAAATAATAGTGCCTACCACTAGAATCATTGAACTTATTTGTGAATCTTCAGATATCTTCTGTGGGCTGAATTCATATCAATACTCCTGGATAAAATAATGGAATTCATTAACCATTGTTATATACAAAGACATAATTTTTGGCTCACAAAATCCTGGAACCAATAATTATTGAAGGTTTAGGGGAGTGTTCTGGGGACCCACCACTATTACTTGTCTTTTTCTGTCTCCTAGCATCTGTGGTTGACCACAGTTAGAGACAGGATATTGAATGAGGTAGAACTTTAGTCTGACTCAGGATGCGCCTGCTTACGTGCATGTATGCATCCTGCAAGTTGAAAGTTACAAACTTTTCTGAAGCCTAACCAGCTGGAATGATGAAATCAACTATTAGCATCCAGAAATTCAGATTGTTTATAAACACTGTTGATCCTAATCCTAGAAATGAGAAATAAAGAGACCTAGCTGACTATTTCTACAACTCCCAGATAAAAGAACTCTTCTGTTTGGAACAGGAGACTTTTGACAGTGCCTCAATAGTAAACCGTAGGTAGAAGATAATACAAGACTGAAAATACGTACAGGTGGAAATATGCACATCAGTGTGCATTTATCAGTTATGATGGCTGTCCAGACTTAGTCAAACCTCCTGAAGGAAAAGGCAACCCCCAAGCCAACTCCAGAGCAAACATCAGAAATGACCATCATCCACATAACTTCAAAAAGATGAAAGTTAACATCTATAAGCACTTGGGCCCTTCTTTCTGTTAGAAGTCCACAGGTTGCATTCAGACACAACACTGGTTTTTGCTAGATCCATTCTATATTTTCTTATAAAGAGCTAGCACAGAGATTCTTGATAACAAAGCATAAACCTTGCTCCTTTCGAGGAGCACAGTAATTCAGTTATGAACACATAAACAGCTTTATTTCTCTCAAAATCCAGCTCTATCTCATAATAGACCTAATAATCCAAAGATTAAAATCACAGGGACTGCCTGATCAAACCTCTGAAAGACTGCTACAAGAACCATTTGTCTGAGAAGTCTATAATAATCATTCTAGCAATTGTATGAATGCTTGAAAGGGTTCTCAAGAAGCCATTTTCTTTACTACCAACACTGAGTCTAGCTGTAATCCTACAGATCCTCATTCAATTTGTTCTTAAAAACCTCCTATGAATGAGATCACACCATTTCTCCAAGGCAATCCATCCCAGTGCTTCACTATCTTTATCCCTCCCAAGTTCTTCTTAATGTGTAGTCTAAATATTCATTGCTACTAAGCTGTCTTCTTCCCAGAACAAGAAGAGTTTATGCCTTTTCTTCTTTGCATGTAAATAACTGAAGTTATTTAAGGCCAGTTACTGGGTTCTCCTTTAGCTCCTCCTTGTCAGATTAAACAGCCCCAGTTCCTTCAGTCTGCCCATGCAGGTAGACTCCAAGATTTCTGTTCATACTGTCCCCAGAACCTTCTCTGTTTGGTCCATGTTTCTTGAAATGAGGATGGCCCTAACAGGATGAAATGAACAAAGTGCTCCCGCTGAGGCCATGCTACCACTGGAAAAGTAAAGAATCTTCTTCATGTTTTTTATAAGTAGCACCATTAACTTATGTCAGTGTGACTTTGGTCCTTCTGCAGAGAAAACTACAATGGGTTAGTACAGCTCTCAGGTTCCTTTCCGTGAAAATGCAGCTTTCCACTCATTTTCCAACTTGATCACCTACCATGGTAAAAATCCAACACTTACTCTCCTACTGAACTGCATTTTTTTTTTCAGACCACACCTCCGAAGCATCAAGATTACTCTGATTTCCAATCCTACATGTTTACAGTCCCTCCACATTGGGAATCTGTAATTCTAATGCAGATTTTAGATGTATATTCCAAGTTCTCAATGCAACCCTTGAAAAATACACAAAACCAAACCAACAAAACCACTGCTTTCCCAGACTTGGAAATACGTAGTTCAAAGTTACTGAAATCTCTAGTGACAAGTAAATGCCCTGCTCTGTTCATAACAACAGAAGCCAATACTTTCGCCTGATCTAATAAAATATATGAAAGTATTTAGAAGCATAAATATCAAAACCTTAAGTTATGTGCTCTTACTTTGGTTTGATATTCCTATTAACTTATTGCTTTTCTCCTTAATCTGCAAGTTTTCTGGATGCCGTTTTCATGTTTTTTAAACTTTCAGTACAGTTTGGCATAAACATAGTAAAAAATACTTTACAGTGCTCAGATGGAGTTAAAACTAGTGAGTGATGCAATGTGCAGCAAGATTTTCTGTCAATAGCAAAAGGAAGGCTAAGGAATGCTCACTGGAGCAGGAGATTGAGTGACAAAGGACACAGGCTGGGGTACTCTATGCCTTCTCTGTCTCAGGGTTTTGTTTGTTTGTTTTTTAAACTGCAACATCTGCCCCCAAGCCTTCAGGTCCCTTAGCCTAGCAGTAACGGCTGCAAGACTGAGACACTACACACAGCATATTAAGAAAAAGTCAGGGAGCACTTAATCAAATTGGACATCTATGAGATTATGGGACCAGAAGGGATGACTCAGAAGGAGCTGAAGGTGTTGGCCAATGTGATTGCAAGGGTGATCTTTATAGTTTTTGAAAGGTCACAACCATCAGGGGAGATACCCAGTGACTGGAAAAAGGCAAACATCACACCTATCTTCAAGAAAAACAAGAACAACCTGGGGAACTACAGGCTAGGCTGACTACTGACTACATTACTCTCAATGCCTACAAAATGATGGGGCAAATTCTCCTAAAAGGTATATCCAAGCACATGAAAGACAAGAAGGTGTCTGGGAATAGACAGCACAGACTCACCAAGGGCAAATTGTGCCTAATTGATCTGATTCATACAGTGCTAATACAAAAGGCAACGGACACAGGTTGAAACAAAGGAAATTTCAGCTGGATGAAGGGAAGGGTCTTCTTGCCATAATGGCTGCCAGTCACTGGAACAGGTCGCCCTGAAAGGCTGTAAAGCCTCCATCCTTGAAGACACTAAATATTTGACTAGACAAGACGCTGAGCAACCTGCTCTAACTTGGAGACCATACGACTTGTAGAGGTCCTTTCCAACCTACATACTTTATCATTCTACAACCAGTATAGGTAAGTCTCAAAAGTTTCAGTTGTCAGAATAGAGAACAAAGCTGCACATGAGATTCAGAAATTGTACAGATTCCTAGTCCTTGCATTTAGAATCAACTAATGTTGTCTGTAGATAACAGTATTGATTCTATGAATCACAGAAGATTTAGCTGCCTGAATTACATAGAGATTGCTTTTAGTAAAGCATAATCATCCGTATTTAATTCCTATTCGCTTTCAATGAAATTTTTAGCCCATATCACTTCTCCAAGCATCTCCATAAAAACAATGGAAAGTGCCATCAGATAATCTTTTTAATAAGACTCCACAGTTTCACAGACCACAATTTTGATATCTTTCGGAGAATGTTCAGCGAGAAAAAAAGCTCTGTCTGCTACATGACAAAGAATAGTGTTTACATGATTTTAACATTCCTCTTGACAACAAGGAGCTGATTCAGTTACTGATACAACTGAATAGATAAAACGAAGAACAGAATTTTCCCAAAATAACGGTTATGAATACCTTAAAAAATCTGGATGTTTGTAGTATCACTGACATACCTTTTAGTTTAGTGTAGGAATGGAGAACAGGATCAGCAGAAACCATACATGGCCACCATGGAAAACCAGATACTTTTGACCACACTAGATCTCCTATATTATACTTCAACAGATGGACTTTGTCTTCTTTGATGGTACTTTGAGTTGGATCTCTCTTAGCAGGAGCCTTAAAAGATAAAAAAAGAAGAAAAAAACCACGAAACTATCACCATATTTCTTCAGATAAGCACTAGGATTACTAAATAGCACACAAAAATAAACAACAAAACTACAGTTCTTATTAACATTCTCATTATACGTAAAAACACAGAGTGGTAATGGAAGGAGGGAAATAGTTCAGAATAAAGAGCTATCATGTTTGCTAAAAAACAGTAATTATAGTTCATGTATAATAAAAACTTCAAGTCATAATTTTTGTTCTCTCACAGCAAAAAAATTCCAAGTTCCATTTATGTTTTTGTTTTTAGTTCGAAATATTGGCAAGTAAGCTGTGGTTTGCCTTTATCTTTTCAAATAACTGCTGGGAGACCATCAGGAAGGCTTACTTTAATTTCAAACACATTAACTGAGCAGTGGGTGTAGATGTGGAAGAGCTAACCTCCCTCTGTATTGATTATTATTAATCAAGTTAAGCACTACATACACAAATGTGTTCATAGATTTAAAAAGATAAAAATAAAAAAATACTGAACTAGAATAGACGGAAATACTGTCTTTATGTCTGAATAGAAACTGCATAAATAACCAGTTAAAAAACCCAAACTCTGCATCTTTCAGCTGTCTTTTTACATACTGAGAATTTGTGACATGAACCCTTCCCCACACCCTTTTGCAAGATTTTTTTTCTGTTCCAGTTCTAGCAGTAAAAGTTTGTGAGAGCTCAGCTGGTGCTCTAAAGCTATTTTAGCTATTGAAAAACAATTACAGAACTATTTCCAGTTCAAAAGATAGATTTAACTAAAAGGGAGTTTTGTGCTCCCCTGTGATAGACACATGTTTTTACTGCATCGTAACAAAGTTCAGCAACACAGACATTTATTCACCAACTAAACCCATTTCACAAAGTTAGTTACATTTTGTCTTTTTGGCTTCATCTGTTCTATTTGATATAAATAATGAACACCTTAATCTAGGTAAGGACTAACTCTGGATGTAAGAAAGCACAGAATGTGTATCATTACAGATACCTGTGGAAAAAAATTTTTTTTTTTAATTTGCTTTTCTGTTTTGCAAGTACTAAATTTATATGCAACGTTATATTGTTCATCTTGCATTCATCAGCTCAACATACAGAAGGCAGACTGGAGCTTCAGGCTTTCACTGGATTTAATGTTAGAGCAGGAGCAAAATTCTGTTTTAATTAATGGAAAGTGGCAAGAGGAAAGAAAGAACACTGTTTAGAAATTGGAAATCCAGAATGCAGAAACAAGTATTTGGAGCATTCTGTTGAATCAGAATAGATCAGGTTACCTTGTACAGATTTTTAAATCCAGAGAATACTACCATAACTAATAACGTGTTATTTTCCAAACACAAACAACAAAAATCTTTGACGTGCTGACATTTTATATCAACATTTTATATCAACAGCATAGAGATTTTTTTGCAACTCAAACATAGAGGTACATCTAATAAAAAAAAATAAAGCTTAATGTACTCAGAAACTCCTTTCCTCAAAGCTTTTAAAGCTATGTCTGGTAAACACACATGATGCTATATCATCTGATTGTTAGAGACAGTTACTCATCCAGTGATTCAGCTTTTCTGATGAATTCAGACTTGGTTTATGTGCCTCCAGCTAGAGCCATGTTCCTGTATCTCAAGGTTTTTGGCTCTCTAAGGATTCTATAAGACTGTCAGAAGAAAACCCGTCCCGCTGAGCTTGCCTCAAGTCCAGCACTTTTAATAGACCTAAAAGATTCCAAGCAGATGTGAAAAATCAAATGCTTCTTCTAGCAGTTAAACATGACATGAAAAGTTATGCTTAAAAGCTAAAAATTAAGAAATACATATGCCGAGAACAGATCCGGAAAAACATTAATCCTAACACACACAAACTGACTTCAGCATTTAAACTAAATAGGTGGGCTGGAAATATTTTTCAGCGAGTTAACTTTTCAGAAATATGAAAGTTACTCGGATTCTGAATCTCATTTTTAATTTATAAGTCCCTGTATTTTTCAGAAAGTGCAACTAAGCTGCAAAGATTTACAACTACAGTCTGAGAAGGAGCTGGCTGGAATAATGAAAAGGCTCTAGTAGTGTTTCTTATTCCAGCATAATCTAAAAAGGGTGGCAGTACAGGGGTGAATATCGCATTTCAATATCTCTACAAGCACTTTGCAAATTTTAAAAATGCCCAGAATTCTTTTACTATACTGGATCATGATAAAAAACTTGAAAATGACACGCTCTGATAAAACCTGCAAGGTTTATCTATACAACGCTTGTTGTATTTATGTTTTCTTCTAAGGATAAAGTGTGCATACTTTAAAAGAATGGCAAAATACAGCACAGAATTCTATATACATAATTTTTTTAAGAGCTGTCATATGAGGTTATTTAAAAACCTACAGAAAATATCACCATGAACTCGCTCACTTCCATCTTACTTTCCCACATCATACTGGTTTAGTTTTATTTTCTCATTCTAGGAATTACTCTGATCTATTTAATAGGTATCTCAACAGTAAACAGTGAGGTGAAATTCCTGGCATGTACTTCTGAGACAAACAGCTGTAGGCCATCAACAGTCTCTTCAATACTTCCTCTCAAAAACATTTTTGCAAACTGCTAGCATAGCATTAAATGCTTAAGTATTCAAATTGTTTAAAAACATCAGAAAATGCTAAATACTGCAAGGCAGTCATATGCATAGATTTTACTTAAGTATCCAGGTTGGGTTTTTTAATTATTGGTGGGATGGGATGACCATTTCTAAACAAATTTGCCACCCAGTCCCCTGATGGCATCTATGTTCTCATGCAATGAGAGCTGGAGCTTCTTTATGAGACACTTGTACACTGCAATTTTTAAGAATAGGAAATCACCATTCAAGTTACGAAGCAGTATAGAAAAAAGTAATTTGGCTTGCAGGTTTTTTTCCTCCAGAAGAAAACAGGAATTGTTGTTTAGGCAAATTTTGATTCCTAACAATATGTAGGGAGGCAACAGGGCATCTGACAGTGCACCCATGGAAGATGGAGAGGCAGGACTGGAAGCACACTTCTGGTGGTCTGGGTGAATGCACCAGAAGACGGGGAATACCTCCTCCTGCAATAGCTGATCAAGTCTTTCTGTGATGATACTTAAGCAAGCAAATTAAGATGGGAGACTACTGGTTTAGTGCACAACTGTAAAGCAAGGGAAGGTCACACAAAATCGAACTATTTTAAAATATCTTCCCCTCATTTTTTGACTGTTTGTGTCTTTTGATGACTTTTTATTTCTTGAAATTGTTCTCATTTCTAATTAGATCTCCTACCCATAAATGTCAACAAAGTAAAGCCTGTCAGGCTTTCTGTGCTGCAGGGGAACATAGAACAGTCTTTGCTTGCCGTCATTACTAAATAAGTCTGGACTGCTCTGTGCATGCCCCATCCCAATACTTTTTACTACAGTTTTGACAGAAGTAAACACATACACATTTAGTAGCAGAATTTCCCCTCCCTCTCCTTCCTTAATTACAGGCAAGCTCTGCAGCCTCTGAGATAACTACCACCTCAGTCACCTTAGCCCCAAACTTTAAACCAGTTACGCTAAAGAGAAGAAGGAAACAGCTTGTGATCATATTTCTTTTCTACTTTGGGAAGGAATTCCAGGTGTTTGTTTTTTCCCCCCTTCAAACACTAGACTGCAGAGAAGTTACGTAAATGGGCAATCAAAGCCTGGGTGAGGAGGTGATGACTCCCACACAGACCAGTCCTGACCCTGAATAAGCAGGCCATTTGACAGGCTCTGCACTACTCAGCATGGCAAACATCGAAATTCCTGACTTTCTGCATTAGTATCCTAATGAAAGACTTGCTTTGAAAGGCAGCTAGATGGATTTTAAGTTTATTTTGTCCAGGGGGGCATAGAGTGTGGAATGGAGTTATTCCCTCATTGCAACTGATTTTTTCTGTGAGAAATTTGCCTTGAAGAGTACCAGCATCCTTAAAAACTCATCTGGGCCAGCAGCTGCAATAGGCTGAAAAGGATCAAAAAAAGAAAATAATATTTAACATGCCTTTCCTCTTCCCTTAACATTTCACAGATTTGTTTGTCATTTCTCTCAGCACTTTCATAGGCAATGAGTGACAGGCAGATTGACAAGAATTTATGACACTGCTGTCAGCATTCTACCAGCCCAAAGAACTGGTTTGGCTATAGAAAACATCGATATTTAATTAACTTTGCCTACACCTGATCAAAAGAATCCAATCACTTTCCATTTAGTACTGGTCTGACTAATGAATATGACGAGAAAAGAACACACCATGAGTGATGGGTAATTTCAAAGCTTAAAACTATCTTAAAATGACCAAAGAAAAATGCATTTGAGGGCAGCATCTTTACTGCACTAAGAGCTTTAGGTTTGTTTGTAGACTCTGTTATGAAAACACCATGACGAGTGTTTAGTAAACAAGGGACAAAGGTAATTTTTTTTTAGAAAACACCTAGAAGGCTTACTAGGTAGTGTCAGACTGAGATAACTATCACTTTAAAGCGATCTGTGGTAGAGATACTAATATTATCATTATCTATTTTGTGTATATATGCACGTGTACATACATGTGCAAGGAATTACAGCCCCTCAAAATTATTACAAATTACCTTAAGCGTCATAAAGCTACTATTTCACTATACAAATTTGGAAAGCTTTAGAAATCATTAAAAAACCCTTCATCTAACTGTAAATTGTCAAAAAGGGATTAGATAAAGAACAATGTTGAGAATTGGTGAAGAATACACCACCAGAATTTAGTATTGGACAAAAAACCCAAAAGAGAACAATTAAGAAAAGCTAAGACAGTAAATGCTCTCCTCTGTGTAACATAATGGGGAAGTACATACTGAACAACTTGCAGATACCTGATATCTCCCTTTCTGTTTTCATTTTCAATTCAGTTCCATCCTGGATCAAAGAACTTCCACTGGACTGCACTGTAACAGAAGGCCATGCTAGAAAGACAGACTGCTAAAGGTCCACTTGCACTCCAGAATAAAAAACAATCTACTAGCATTACAAAGAAATTAAAACAGAATAATCAAGGTCCCTAAACATAATATATGCAATTAAAATGTACTTTGAATCAGAGTCAGAACACACAAACTTCAGACAGACACATTTCTTTACTATGGAAAAGATAACATTGCTAGCTGAACAAAACCGTATATTTTTCTGGTCCTGCTATCTACCTGGGCTGTGTTTCATCCACTAATACTGCTATTTTCTATCATGGACTTGTGTAATAAAAATAAAAGTAAAAACGTTTCATCTCCTCTTGTCCATCAGGAAAAATAGAGAACTAGGGAAGTGGTTGCAGAACAAACTTTATTCCCTTCTGAGGTTCAGGAGAGGTGGTAGATTTGTCTGGAGAAAAAAGGAGCAACAGAACAAAAAAGATTATTTTTGTAATGTTGTTCTGTCATTTGAATTCATCAATGATTAAGGACACTATAAACAAGCAAACAAACAAACTACATAATCAGACAACGGTTCCAAACGTTTCTTCCTTGAAAAACCACCATCACAATTATGTTCTTAGCAAAGCTCTTACTTCCTGAAAAATTCAGGAATTTCACCTGATAAAAGGCAAATCACCACTCAGCCTTCAGGCAAAGGAATAGAGGGATGCAGCTATTTTCCCAATGAGTGACGCCCTATCACTCAGGACAGAGAAACGGCTTCTTCCCACTTGTGATTGAGGACAAAAATCTCATGAAGTCAAATCACTTCAAAACCAAAAATTACAACTACAGCTGATTAAAATCTATGCAAAACCCTCAATATACACTATTGCTTCAAATGAAAAGGGTGGCAACTTAAGACTGTGAAGAAATGGCTAGCACTCATTCTAAATGATTCTGTCTATAAAAATACAGTATCCTCACAAACGTAACTGCCTTAGTGCTGTGTTCTTTTTCTTTTTATTTTTTTTAAGATTATAATTCACATGTTATAGTAAATCTGTTTATCCCAGAAGGACAAGTCCTTAGAGGCCCTATGCTTATCCAAATAGCTCCCACCTTCTGGGATGTGGGGGAGTACACTTAGATAGTAAGCCACAAGTAACTGAGTGTATCACGATTAAAAGATAAGTTCTTCCACTCTGTCCTGTTATATTCTGTTTATTGTCTAATGGAAGAATGCTGTGTAATTACATATTCAGCAAACCACTGCCTACAGAGAATTTTTAAAGCAGAAGACTAAAGAGTAAACCAGACCCTTGCAAGAAGATTAAGAGAAAATGCTGGATTATTACTACAAAATAGAGAAGGATGAGGAAACATTAAGAAAAAAGCAATGAGTTGGCAAAGTGTTCTATCTTCAGTAAAACAGAAAGGGACACTTCAGTAGAGCATCCAAAGACTACAGTTCTCAAAAAGCCATTGCATCAACCTCTGCACAATTAAATCCGCAACACCCTTGTAAAACATACATTATATGGTGCAGTAAGGTAAAGACTGAGGGGGAAGTAGACATGAAAAGTCCAGATTAAAACAAAAAAACAAAAAAACAAAAAAAAAAAAAAGAAAAAACTATACTGAGGGTTGGTTTGTTAGTTTTTCAGATTTCTAATTGTTTTATACCAAGCCAGAGATTTAACTAAAACCTTCCAAATTCAATTTTGAGAACAATTACATTAAATGTATTTCTTCAAGTTACCTTTTATTTTCTTCTATTACTAACCACTAACTTCTTTTCTTCTATTACTAAAAAGGGGTCAAATCTGGCAGTGTGAAGAATTACATTTGCAGAAGACACTAAGTTTGAATCTTCCTGCCACAACCAGGATTTATTTATTTTTATTCACGGTGCTTAGATGCTAATTCTATAAAACAAGAGGACAAAAAAGGCTGAAGAAAATCACTACTCGCAGATCCCCTGAAAAACTTTTCTTTTCTGTGCTGGCTGAGGCTCTTTGAAAGCAAATATAAATTTTGTTACAATAGGTTTGTTTCCTCCATTTCTTTCCACAGATTCATCTAAAGCAGTTCATGGACAGCATGTTGAATATCACCACGCAGGACCCACCCCTCCAAGAGGGAAAGCAAGCCGAAGACAATAAAAATCAATTTAAGTTTAGACAGGGATTCATAATGTAGATTATGGATTTTAAAACATGATAGAAGCTCAAATTTGTATTTCAAATCAACCACTAAACTCCTGGTTACATTTCAATTCTTTTTTCTGGCTTTGGTTCCCTCATTAGCAAGTCTCCAGCTGATGAGAAATTTTTTTAAGATGCTTTTACATTTAAAAACAAATCTGTCTATACAAATCAGCAATCTTCCTTTACACAAACACTATATGAGCAAGTATTTTAGAAATAAGCTTAACATGGTATTTTAGTAACTAGGATACAACCCTTTTTTCAGTGTAAAGAGTTGAAGAGAAACAGATTCAATCATTCACAGATAAATCCAGTAAGATGCAAGTTCTGGAACACTTCCCAACC
This sequence comes from Haliaeetus albicilla, assembly GCF_947461875.1. Classification (NCBI taxonomy): domain Eukaryota; kingdom Metazoa; phylum Chordata; class Aves; order Accipitriformes; family Accipitridae; genus Haliaeetus; species Haliaeetus albicilla. The sequence goes on from NC_091483.1 coordinate 76,207,336, forward strand.
CTCGATCTTTCTTAAAAATATGTAGAGCAGTTTCTTTCAGCTGCTTTACTGAATTTCTGCATTTACATTTAGATGACCTCTTAAATTGTAAGTTACTGGCTTATTATTGAAAGGTTCCATGTTTCAGAAATAGGTATTTAAATTAGATAAGGTTTGATCAGAATGAATGAAACCTTTTATACTGAGTATTAGAAAAAGATTTCTGCCTACATCCAACTTCTCTAACCTTTACCCACTCTCAAAAGTCTAAACTTTTGATGTAGTATCCTGGTATAGAAGACAGTGTGGATATGAGATGCTACAGAAGTCTGGAAAAGCAGAACTGTAGAGCCATTTGGCACAGGAAACGGTTATTTCTGAATAATTTCCATATGAATTTCACATAAGATAACAGAATGAAAGCTAAATCATCTCAGCATACCTACAGATTTTCAGAATGCCATATCCATATGTATTTTATCTGCATGTACAATGGTTTCACATACTTTCAAGATCAGAATCTGTATCAGGGCCTTACCCGTAGCACTCTCCTACACCCTTATAGAGTTCAGTAGGAAAGGGTTTTCCTGAAACATTTTCTTAACAGATATCCTCTTCTTGGTAGCTCACAAACATCCAAGATAGCATGGGTAGATGTTCTGAAACCTAATATTCTTGGTAGAAAACAGAAAAAACCAAGCCCAGATAATACTGCCAACAGGCAACTAGATTTACAGAACATTGTCTTCTGGTGAAGGCAGATACTTATCACTATGCTTTTTTGCAACAAGAACGCTACTGAAAGAAGCTGTCTAGGCTTAAATAGAACAAATGCTGATTTGGCATAAAGGGGCTCTGTTAGTTAACTAATAATTTGACATAGTCCAAGTACTACTTTGCCTTTGAGATTAGACCTTTAAAATTAATCCCCATACCTAAAAGCAGGCACAAAAGGTTTCCATCCAGGTTGTGTTGTTACACATACCTGGTAGGTCCTCCTATTCTAGAGATGAAATGAAAGAAACAGTATCAGTGATTAATCAGCCTAGGGGCAAGTGGGGGGGGGACGATGGACACAACACGACCCCCAAAACCTAAACAGACAGAAATTACCTTGATTTGGCAATGCTGAAGCATATTCCTGAAACATTCCTTACTTTCAGCAATAAAGATGTACAGAAAACCTGGGAAACCCCAACCAGAATTACCCCAACCCCACATGAATAGGGCAGTTGTGGCAGTAAAACATCATGAAGCACATGATCGAAGTGGTACTAATTCCACAAGAACTAAGATACCAAGTTATTTTACTTCTTCACAAGCATCCTCAATGTACACTCGAGTTGACATTTATTTACCAAAACAAACAAAACAACAACAAAAAACCAAACCCAAGCTTTTCTAGCATTAGTTGCTGCTATGAGGCCACAGATTCACTTCCCTTCTTCATACAAGTGCAGCAGGGCTTCTTTAACAATGGTCTGTGCAAGATCCACTTTTCCCCCTTGCACTGAGCTTCCAAAGTAAAAGCATTTTTATGGACTGTCTTTCTGAGAAGGGAATTAATTCCTTATTATTAACAATTTAGACTTTTAGCTACTGCCCATTTTAGATGCACAAGAGAACAACTCCTGTAGGTACTTCGGGTATTTGCAAAAAGCAGAAATATAAATGTTAGCCTGGTTGGACCTATTTATTTATAATAGGAGGATAACAAAACATGGTCATAGACAAACATAAAATTTGTGTCTGTGAACAAAGACCTCTTTTGGAGGTCCTAAAGTTCATGCGCTCTACATGAAATCCATGCCAGAACAAGGAAACTTGTAAAGGAGGCTGATAGCACTGTTCCAAGACAGATCAAAATATTTTGCTTTCGCTACTTTGCCTAAGGGTTACTACAAAGCATCTTTCTTTCTTGACAACAGGGGGCTTTAAGGGCCAGAAATGACATCTGGTACAGATCACTAAAGTTTCCCAAAAATCTGCCTGTAAATCCATCCAAGGAACATAATGCTGAACTGTAGATCTAACTCTCAGCTAAATACAAAAGTTAGAGATGCTTTACTTTGGTTAAGCAGAACACTGAGCAGAGCAACAGGAAGGTCTCACCATATCTTGGACAGAAAAGCAGTGAGAACAAGCAAATTTCTTTCCACACCAACCGGTAATGGTCAATAAAATGTGAAGAGGAGATGCCAAGATGACAGTATTCATTTAATTCATGACACTATCAGTGCAACGACTGAGAATAAGTCTGGTCAACATAAAAAACAATTAAACTAAAAATGTGTCATTAGCCTCTCAACTGTGTTATGGTACACAGTCTGTTGTTGAGATGTAAAGGGAAGCTAGTCCTTCCCAAAGATGGCCTGCTCACCACTTTATTTGATCTGTCATGTCCACCATAGTGCCCAAAAGACCCAATTAAAATTAGAGAAGTCCTGGAATGCACAAACCAAAGATGAGTATGAAACAAAGCAACAGTTGCTGACATTCTTTGAATTTGAGTTACATTACATCTGGTCAGCTCTTTTCCACAGAAAACTGGCTCAGTGTTCAGAAGCAGTCACGAATCAATCAAATGCTACGTATTTACGATGAAAAAAGAATGAA